>NW_021703766.1:53320418-53320903 GCF_005190385.1 Monodon monoceros
GGGGGGGGGGGGGGGGGGGGGGGGGGGGGGGGGGGGGGGAGCTTCGGTGCCGCGTAGGAGAGCGCAGCAACAGGGGTGCGGGGGGCAAAGCAGAGAGATTCCCGCACAGAGGATCGGTGCCGACCAGCACTCACCAGGCCTAGAGGCTTGTCTGCTCCCCCGCCGGGGCGGGTGGGGCTGCGAGCTGAGCCGGGAGAGGACTGGGGTTGGCGGCGTGAACACAGCCTGAAGGCGTTAGTGCGCCACGGCTGGCCGGGAGGGAGTCCGGGGAAAAGTCTGGACCTGCCGAAGAAGCAAGAGACTTTTTCTTCCCTCTTTGTTTCCTGGTGCGTGAGGAGAGGGGTTTAAGAGCGCTGCTTAAAGGAACTCCAGAGACTGGCGCGAGCCGCGGCTAAAAGCGCGGACCCCAGAGACGAGCGGGAGATGCTAAGGCTGCTGCTGCCGCCACCAAGGGGCCTGTGTGCGAGCACAGGTCACTCTCCACA
>NW_021703766.1:53321303-53475180 GCF_005190385.1 Monodon monoceros
CAAATCCAAAGCTGAGCCCCGGGAGCTGTGCGAACAAGGAAGAGAAAGGGAAATCTCTCCCAGCAGCCTCAGGAGCAGCGGATTAAAGCTCCACAATCAACTTGATGTACCTGCATCTGTGGAATACATGAATAGACAACGAATCATCCCAAATTGAGGAGGTGGACTTTGAGAGCAAGATCTATGATTTTTTCCTTTTCCTCTTTTTGTGAGTGTGTATGTGTATGCTTCCGTGTGAGATTTTGTCTGTATAGCTTTGCTTCCACCATTTGTCCTAAGGTTCTATCCGTCCGTTTTTGTTTTTTTTCTTAATAATTAATTTTAATAACTTTATTTTACTTTACCTTCTCTTTCCTTCCTTCCCTCCCTCCCTCCCTCCCTCCTTTAGACAATGAATCATCCCAAATTGAAGAGGTGGACTTTGAGAGCAAGATTTATGAATTTTTCCCCTTTTCCTCTTCTTGTGAGGGTGTATGTGTATGCTTCTGTGTGAGATTTTGTCTGTATAGCTTTGCTTCCACCATTTGTCCTAAGGTTCTATACGTCCCTTTTTTTTCTAAATAGTTATTTTTTAATTTAATAACTTTATTATATTTTACTTTATTCTATTTTACTGTATCTTCTTTCTTTTTTCCTTCCTTTCTTCCCTCCTTCCTTCCTTCCTCCCTCCTTTCTTTCCTTCTTTTTGTCTTTCTTTCTTCCTTCCTTCCCTCTTCCTTCTTTCTTTCTTCCTTCCTTCGTTTCTTTCTTTCTTCCTACTTCTACTAATTCTTTCTCTCTTTTTCTCCCTTTCATTCTGAGCTGTGTGGATGAAAGGCTCTTGGTGCTGCAGCCAGGAGTCAGTGCTGTGCCTCTGAGGTGGGAGAGCCAACTTCAGGACACTGGTCCACAAGAGACCTCCCAGCTCCACATAATATCAAACGGCGAAAATCTCCCATAGATCTCCATCTCAACACCAGCACCCAGCTTCACTCAACGACCAGAAAGCTACAGTGCTGGACAACCTATGCCAAACAACTAGCAAAGCAGGAACATAACCCCACCCATTAGCAGAGAGGCTGCCTAAAATCATAATAAGTCCACAGAAACCCCAAAACACACCACCAGACATGAACCTGCCCACTAGAGAGACAAGATCCAGCCTCATCCACCACAACACAGGCACTGCTACCCTCCACCAGGAAGCCTACACAACCCATGGAACCAACCTTAGCCACTGGGGGCAGACACCAAAGACAATGGGAACTACGAACATGCAGCCTGCAAAAAGGAGATCCCAAACACAGATAAGCAAAATGAGAAGACAGAAAAACACACAGCAGATGAAGGAGCAAGATAAAAACCCACCAGACCTAACAAATGAAGAGGAAATAGGCAGTCTACCTGAAAAAGAATTCAGGATAATGATAGTAAAGATGATCCAAAATCTTGGAAATAGAATAGACAAAATGCAAGAAACATTTAACAAGGACCTAGAAGAACTAAAGATGAAACAAACAATGATGAACAACACAATAAATGAAATGAAAAATACTCTAGATGGGATCAATAGCAGAATAACTGAGGCAGAAGAACGGATAAGTGACCTGGAAGATAAAATAGTGGAAATAACTACTGCAGAGCAGAATAAAGAAAAAAGAATGAAAAGAACTGAGGACAGTCTCAGAGACCTCTGGGACAACATTAAACACACCAACATTCGAATTATAGGGGTTCCAGAAGAAGAGAAAAAGAAAGGGACTGAGAAAATATTTGAAGAGATTATAGTTGAAAACTTCCTTAATATGGGAAAGGAAATAGTTAATCAAGTCCAGGAAGCACAGAGAGTCCCATACAGGATAAATCCAAGGAGAAATACGCCAAGACACATATTAATCAAACTGTCAAAAATTAAATACAAAGAAAGCATATTAAAAGCAGCAAGGAAAAAACAACAAATAACACACAAGGGAATCCCCATAAGGTTAACAGCTGATCTTTCAGCAGAAACTCTGCAAGCCAGAAGGGAGTGGCAGGACATATTGAAAGTGATGAAGGAGAAAAACCTGCAACCAAGATTACTCTACCCAGCAAGGATCTCATTCAGATTTGATGGAGAAATTAAAACCTTTACAGACAAGCAAAAGCTGAGAGAGTTCAGCACCACCAAACCAGCTCTACAACAACTGCTAACGGAACTTCTCTAGGCAAGAAACACAAAAGAAGGAAAAGACCTACAATAACGAACCCAAGACAATTAAGAAAATGGGAATGGGAACATACATATCGATAATTACCTTAAATGTAAATGGACTAAATGCTCCCACCAAAAGACACAGATTGGCTGAATGGATACAAAAACAAGACGCATATATTTGCTGTCTACAAGAGACCCACTTCAGACCTAGAGACACATACAGACCGAAAGGGGATGGAAAAAGGTATTTCATGCAAATAGAAACCAAAAGAAAGCTGGAGTAGCAATTCTCATATCTGACAAAATAGACTTTAAAATAAAGACTATTAGAAGAGACAAAGAAGGACACTACATAATGATCAAGGGATCGATCCAAGAAGAAGATATAACAATTGTAAATATTTATGCACCCAACATAGGTGCACCTCAATACATAAGGCAAATACTAACATCCATAAAAGGGGAAATTGACAGTAACACATTCATAGTAGGTGACTTTAACACCCCACTTTCACCAATGGACAGATCATCCAAAATGAAAATAAATAAGGAAACACAAGCTTTAAATGATACATTAAACAAGATGGACTTAATTGATATTTATAGGACATTCCATCCAAAAACAACAGAATACACTTTCTTCTCAAGTGCTCATGGAACATTATCCAGGACAGATCATATCTTGGGTCACAAATCAAGCCTTGGTAAATTTAAGAAAACTGAAATTGTATCAAGTATCTTTTCCAACCACAATGCCATGAGACTAGATATCAATTACAGGAAAAGATCTGTAAAAAACACAAACACATGGAGGCTAAACAATACACTACTTAATAACGAAGTGATCACTGAAGAAATCAAAGAGGAAATAAAAAAATACCTAGAAACAAATGACAATGGAGACACGACGACCCAAAACCTATGGGATGCAGCCAAAGCAGTTCTAAGAGGGAAGTTTATAGCAATACAAGCCCACCTTAAGAAACAGGAAACATCTTGAATAAACAACCTATCCTTGCACCTAAAGCAATTAGAGAAAGAAGAACAAAAAAACCCCAAAGTTAGCAGAAGGAAAGAAATCATAAAAATCAGATCAGAAATAAATGAAAAGGAAATGAAGGAAACAATAGCAAAGATCAATAAAACTAAAAGCTGGTTCTTTGAGAAGATAAACAAAATAGATAAACCATTAGCCAGACTCATCAAGAAAAAAAGAGAGAGGGGCTTCCCTGGTGGCGCAGTGGTTGAGAGTCCGCCTGCCGATGCAGGGGACACAGGTTCGTGCCCCAGTCCGGGAAGATCCCACATGCCGCAGAGCGGCTGGGCCCGTGAGCCATAGCCGCTGAGCCTGTGCATCCAGAGCCTGTGCTTCACAACGGGAGAGGCCACAACAGTGAGAGGCCCACGTACCATGAACAAACAAACCAACAAACAAAAAAAGAAAAAACGGAGAAGACTCAAATCAATAGAATTAGAAATGAAACAGCAGAAGTAACAACTGACACTGCAGAAATACGAAAGATCGTGAGAGATTACTACAAGCAACTCTATGCCAATAAAATGGACAGCCTGGAAGAAATGGACAAATTCTTAGTAATGCACAACCTGCCAAGACTGAATCAGGAAGAAATAGAAAATATGAACAGACCAATCACAAGCACTGAAATTGAAACTGTGATTAAAACTCTTCCAACAAACAAAAGCCCAGGACCAGATGGCTTCACAGGCGAATTCTATCAAACATTTAGAGAAGAGCTAACACCTATCCTTCTCAAACTCTTCCAAATTATAGCAGAGGGAGGAACACTCCCAAGTTCATTCTACGAGGCCACCATCACCTTGATACCAAAACCAGACAAGGATGTCACAAAGAAAGAAAACTACAGGCCAATTATCACTGATGAACATAGATGCAAAAATCCTCAACAAAATACTAGCAAACAGAATCCAACAGCACATTAAAAGGATCATACACCATGATCAAGTGGGGTTTATTCCAGGAATGCAAGGATTCTTCAATATACACAAATCTATCAATGTGATAAACCATATTAACAAATTGAAGGAGAAAAACCATATGATCATCTCAATAGATGCAGAGAAAGCTTTTGACAAAATTCAACACCCATTTATGATAAAAACCCTGCAGAAAGCAGGCATAGAAGGAACTTTCCTCAACGTAATAAAGGCCATATATGACAAACCCACAGCCAACATCATCCTCAATGGTGAAAAACCGAAAACATTTCCACTAAGATCAGGAACAAGACAAGGTTGCCCACTCTCACCACTCTTATTCAACATAGTTTTGGAAGTTTTAGCCACAGCAATCAGAGAAGAAAAGGAAATAAAAGGAATCCAAATCGGAAAAGAAGAAGTAAAGCTGTCACTGTTTGCAGATGACATGATACTATACATAGAGAATCCTAAAGATGCCACCAGAAAACTACTAGAGCTAATCAATGAATTTGGTAAAGTTGCAGGATACAGAATTAATGCACAGAAATCTCTGGCATTCCTATACACTAAGGATGAAAAATCTGAAAGTGAAATCAAGAAAACACTCCCATTTACCACTGCAACAAAAAGAATAAAATATCTAGGAATAAACCTACCTAAGGAGACAAAAGAACTGTATGCAGAAAATTATAAGACACTGATGAAAGAAATTAAAGATGATACAAATAGATGGAAAGATATACCATGTTCTTGGATTGGAAGAATCAACATTGTGAAAATGACTCTACTACCCAAAGCAATCTACAGATTCAATGCAATCCCTATCAAACTACCACTGGCATTTTTCACAGAACTAGAACAAAAAATTTCGCAATTTGTATGGAAACACAAAAGACCCCGAATAGCCAAAGCAATCTTGAGAACGAAAAACGGAGCTGGAGGAACCAGGCTCTCTGACTTCAGACTATACTACAAAGCTACAGTAATCAAGACAGTATGGTACTGGCACAAAAACAGAAAGATAGATCAATGGAACAGGACAGAAAGCCCAGAAATAAACCCACGCACATATGGTCACCTTATCTTTGATAAAGGAGGCAGGAATGTACAGTGGAAAAAGGACAGCCTCTTCAATAAGTGGTGCTGGGAAAACTGGACAGCTACATGTAAAAGTATGAGATTAGATCACTCCCTAACACCATACACAAAAATAAGCTCAAAATGGATTAAAGACCTAAATGTAAGGCCAGAAACTATCAAACTCTTAGAGGAAAACATAGGCAGACACTCTATGACATAAATCACAGCAAGATCCTTTTTGACCCACCTCCTAGAGAAATGGAAATAAAGACAAAAATAAACAAATGGGACCTAATGAAACTTCAAAGCTTTTGCACAGCAAAGGAAACCATAAACAAGACCAAAAGACAACCCTCAGAATGGGAGAAAATATTTGCAAATGAAGCAACTGACAAAGGATTAATTTCCAAAATTTACAAGCAGTTCATGCAGCTCAATAACAAAAAAACAAACAACCCAATCCAAAAATGGGCAGAAGACCAAATAGACATTTCTCCAAAGAAGATACACTGACTGCCAACAAACACATGAAAGAATGCTCAACATCATTAATCATTAGAGAAATGCAAATCAAAACTACAATGAGATATCATCTCACACCAGTCAGAATGGCCATCATCAAAAAATCTAGAAACAATAAATGCTGGAGAGGGTGTGGAGAAAAGGGAACACTCTTGCACTGCTGGTGGGAATGTGAAGTGGTTCAGCCACTATGGATAACAGTATGGAGGTTCCTTAAAAAACTACAAATAGAACTACCATATGACCCAGCAATCCCACTACTGGGCATATACCCTGAGAAAACCAAAATTCAAAAAGAGTCATGTACCAAAATGTTCACTGCAGCTCTACTTACTATAGCCCGGAGATGGAAACAACCTAAGTGTCCATCATTGGATGAATGGAGAAAGAAGATGTGGCACATATATACAATGGAATATTACTCAGCCATAAAAAGTTTAAGGCACAAACCAAGAAGCTTTGCTAAATTCAGCACATCTGTAATGCTCTGACTGGTGTGGAGTTCCTGATTATTGGTGAGACGTGATCCACAAGGATGGCTTTTTCACATTCATGGCATTTGTGAGGATTCTTTCCAGAATGAATTCATCTTCTAAAGGCCTGACTATACTAAATACATTTATCTGGCTTCTATCCAGCATAAATTTTCTCATGAAGCCTAAGCTATCAAGCCATGCTAAAAGCATCGCCAACTTCGTTATATTTTTAAGGGCTCTCACTAGTATGGATCCTCTGATGCTAAGTTAGGCTAGAAGGCACACTGAAGAATCTACCACACTCATTACATCTGTACGGTTTCTGTCCAGTATAAACTCCCCGTTGATCGGCAAGGTATGAATTTTGGCTAAAGGCTCTGCCACATACATCACATTTATATAATTTCTTTCCTGTCTGAATTTTCTGATGTCTACTGACGTTTGAGCTGTCATTAAATTTGTAACTTCTCTTTCCATCATGAATATTCCAAGCTGTGAGTTTTGACCAAAGATTTTACCACATACATCACATTTATATAATTTGGCTCCTGGGTGGATTATCTGATGTCTTCCAAGAGTGGCTCTATCATTAAAGGTTTTGCCACATGTTACATTTGTACCATGACTCTCCGTGAATTTTCTGACGATGTACAAGCTGTGAATTTCGAACAGAGAATTTGTCACATACATCACATTTATATAATTTCTCTCTTGTACGGATTATCTGATGTCCAGTGAAGAGTAAGTCCTTAAGAAAGGTTTTCCTACACTCATTACATTTGTAAGGTCTTTCGATGTGGTCTTGTGTCATCACTGAAGGAGGCATGAAATCATTGCCATATGTATTTGAAACGTCGGTTTGGACACTAGGAGGAATTCTTTGAAGTGGAGTAAATGAGGAACTACTGTTGATAGACCTCTCAACTTCATTACATTCAGATATTATCCCATCAGTAAGAAATACCTGCAGTTTATCCAAAATGTTAAATCCAAGCCTATTTCCAATGGGCTTGATTCCTGCATCCCTTCTACCATGTTGATCTCTTCCATCAGTGAGATTTCCATTATGGGTCATAGACATTCCTTTGTAATTTCATCATCTATCTAATGACACTCAAAATCATGTGTATTTTCCTGGATTTCCCTGAGGTGAAAATGATTATAGGAACAGTTCTGTCATTATTACCAGTTTAAAGAGTTGGGAGGAAGATTAACATGAAGATTTTTCTGTCGGTGCCCTTCCGACCTGCAGCTTTATCAAGCTGAACGTTCCATCGCTGACTTGCACCAAGCCGTCTCGGAGTCGACCTAGTTATGGAAACGTGTTCTTCGCAGAATCCCAGTTCAGGGAGTTCAAGCTGGCCCATCACAGTACCTCTCCATCTCTACAGGCAGAGGGTTAAAAGCAGGAGAACTGGCAGGTTTCCACAGGAGGGAAGTCCATGGAAAAGAGTGAAAACTGGGGAGGAGAGAAACCCCACGGTGTCCTCCGCAAGGCTGTGGACGGTGGCCCGTGAGCACAGGGAGCCCTCACTGGTCACCTGTCCTGTCGTCAAGGAAGGCCGCCCTCGTAGTGAGCAGCTACTGGATGCCTGCTGTGTGCCTGCTGCTCTCTTCCCCTTGCAGAAGAGCTGAACCCACGGAAGGTGTCCTTAGGGGTGGATGGTGGAGCGGGCACTTGTGTCCGGTGGGGCACTGACCCCGAGGCTGGGTACCCCTCTCCCGGGGGGAGCGGCAGCAGGCTGGCCTCTGCCGGCCACATGCGCCGGGAGCCCCGAGCCTGCTCTCCTGAGGATGCGGTGGGCTGAGTGCTGGGAGGGATGGGTTTCCAGGTTCCCGAGCCAGTGACCACGGGCTTTGGCTGCACACGCCCCCACCAGGTACCAGGGCCCCTTCAGCACACACCCACGAGGCCCTCACCTCTGGGGATTCGACCTCTTTTCCACCCCACTTCATTATCCAGAACACTCGCTATTTGATTGCATGTCTTTTGAATGAATGTGACCTACAGTTGAGAAACACTGTGATGACATTTTAATCACTGGGAACATGAAATAAAAGAATGATATTTACATACCAATTAGCACTAAACAGACTGTTGTCTCATAACTGAGAAGAAAAATATATATTATACTATAGGTGTATTCTGAATACTTACTGTAAATAAATAAATGCAAAAGAATAGATGACATAGGATAAAGAAGATGTGGCACATATATACAATGGAATATTACTCAGCCATAAAAAGAACCGAAACTGAGTTATCTGTAGTGAGGTGGATGGACCTAGAGTCTGTCATACAGAGTGAAGTGAAGAGAAAAACAAATACTGTATGCTAACACATATATATGGAATCTAAAAAGGAAAAAAAAAAGGTTCTGATGAACCTAGGGCCAGGACAGGAATAAAGATGCAGACGTAGAGAATGGACTTGAGGACACGGGAAGGGGGAAGGGGAAGCTGGGATGAAGTAAGAGAGTATCATGGACATATATACACACCAAATGTAAAATAGATAGCTAGTGGGAAGCAGCCACATAGCACAGGGAGACCAGCTCAGTGCTTTGTGTTCACCTAGAGGGATGGGATAGGGAGGGTGGGAGGGAGACGCAAGAGGGAGGAGATATGGGGACATATGTATATGTATAGCTGAGTCACTTTGTTATACGGCAGAAACTAACACAACACTGTAAAGCAGTTATACTCCGATAAAGATGTTAAAGAAAAAAAAAGAACAGATGACATAAATTGTAATGCTAAAAAGCCAAAACAGGCATATCCAATCTAACTAATTGGCTGTAAAACAAATACAGAGAAATGAAGAATTTGATAAAACAATTTTTAACAAAACAATATAGTTTTCTAAGTATCTGCCGTAAAACTACGTACCCATAAAGAAAAGGCATTTTATAACATTAACAAGTAGTATGTCAGTTGTTTTGCATAAGACACGCTGAAAGACCATCATCTGTAAATTCCACTTATAAATTTATAAAATATTAATTTTCTCCAGTTCTCTAACAGCCAGTAAGTAGAGCAATCCCTACCTATGCAGTACCCTTAATTATCTAGCTTAATGGTTACCAAAATATATGGAATAAACAGCACATTCTATATTCATTAACTGGGATCAGATACAATGTTGTTGAGAACGAAGTACAAACGAAAAGCAAACAGGATATAATGCAGACAAAGGTGTATCATGAAAACCATGACAGAATACTAACATACCTTTTTCTAAAAAAGTAACTTTTGAGTATTTACTACAAAACATGCAATATTCTAAGCCATCTAACAGCACTAAATTGTTTTTAAAGGCTTGAGGTAAATTAACACGATTTTTCAAATCAGGGTAGGAGATGCGCACAGGTTTATGTACATTAACCCAACCGACACACAAAGTGGTGTAAGAACCAGGACCTACAGACAGAAAACTTCAATGTGACCGGCCGTCGGCCAAAACTTAAACAGGACAGATTACAAAATAATACAACAAATACCAAAATAATACAACAAATAATACAACGAATTTCTGACATTTAGACAGAAAACGTCAAGGGAGATGCAAGAAGTGAGCTGTGTAACAAAGCTATTCAGCCATCCCTCCTGGAAGTGGTTTCCGAGTCATCACAGCTGCACGGCTGTCCAGATAAAGTTGTTCAATGGATAAAGAGGGATCGTTTCTATAATGTGAGTAACGTGGAAGGTGGAGGCATGGGTGAAAAAGTGCTCTGGAAATGGGGGTGATCAACACAACAAATTAAATATGCAAATAAATAACTTTCCATTCACATCGAGGTTCCATCTGAGGAGTGATCAGGAATGAGAAAGGACATGAGTGGAGCACAGGGTGTATGCATATGTGGGAGCACAGCTTGTGACTGCACATCTGTGTGAAAATAAGTGTACGATGGCAACTGAAATACTAATTTTAAAAGAAAACAAGAATTGGTTTAGGAATTAACATGATACCATCCCATTTTTCACTATGGAAATTATACTATGGATATGAAACAGAAACAAAAAAGATCTAAAAAGGGAGAGAGTGTGATGTTGTAGGGAGAAAACAGGATTACAAATGTGCTCTATAACATGTCGTACTGATTATACCGCAAGTACCACAAGTTCCACTGTCATGTTTATATCCAAGAAAAACATACAGGATTTTGGCACAGTGGTTAAGAATACGCCTGCCAACGCAGAGGGCACGGGTTCCATCCCTGGTCCGGGAAGATCCCACACGCCGCGGAGCCACAACTACTGAGCCCACGCGCCTACAGCCCATGCTCCGCAACAAGAGAAGCCACCGCAATGAGAAGCCCGCGCACCGCAACGAACAATAACCCCTGCTTGCTGCAACTGGAGAAAGCCTGTGTGCAGCAACAAAGACCCAATGAAGCAAAAACAAAAAAACAATATTCCAGGAGATTGTGCAAGAATGTTCTTGGCAGAAAACAGAAGGAAAAACCAAAAAAGGGCGATCATAGGCGATGGATGACTTTCTTCTGTACCCAAACAGAGATACAAAAAAATCAAATCAATAGTAAAGAAGAGTAAGAGACCATGATTTTGAAACTGAGTCGCCCTAAATCTGAGTTCTTCTGTCGAGTTTGATTAACCTGTCTGTGCAACATTTTCCCATTCTTATCCAATACCTGTTCCCCTCAAGACTGATGAATGTCAAAGAAAAGGCAGGATTGATATCAAAGGGAACCTGGGGGGTCTTCCAGGTTACAAAAACTTTTCTGTGTCCCCTGTTTCCTGTTTATAGAAGAAGGCTTTAGTTTCCTAGACCTTCCCTGAGATCCAAAGAGCAGATTCAAGCAGTTACCAATTAGGGGAAGGAGGGAATGCAGAAACAAAGGAAAAGCAAGCCGAACATGTATCTTTTCCACGATTGGTAGCTTAAACTGATACCTTTACAACCCCAAACTGTGGCTTCAACAAGTTGCCCCAAGAAGCCTTAAAAATTGATGACACCCAGAGGGTCAACTGAGGACTGGAATTCTTAACGCATCACATTTGGCTCTGGGTAAATAATAAAACGTCACAACTATTGCTTTTACTCTCTTCCTGAAAGAAGTTAAAGAATCACAAGACCGTGATTTAGAAACTCGTTTTGCAGGCACGTACAGAATAATCACAAAGTCACAATGTGTGCCAAAGAGTCTGCACAGCTGAGATCTTATAGGAAAGCTGGGATCACAGACACTCCCCTCCCCTCCCTCCTTTTGCCTTTAAAATCTTACACACAGGTATAAGAGTATGCTGAAAACTGTCCTTCCACTCAGTCTTTCTTTAGAGCTTTCACCATCCTCAATGGTGAAAGAATGGAAGCTTTTCCTCCAAGATCAGGAACAAGACAAGCATACCTGCTATTTCTAAAAACATATAATTGGAAGTCCTACCAAGAACACATAGGCATAAAATGAGATGATAGATATCCCAGTAGCAACAGGAAGCAAAATCATCTCTGTACACAGGTAACATGATCTAATAGGTGGAAAACCCTGAAGATTCTGAAAGTAAAAAAAAAAAAAAAACCTTCTAGAAATAATGAAAGAGTTCAAAAACCTTATAAGATTTAAAATCATCATGCAAAACTCAATTGGGTTTCTAAAAATTAAAAATGATCAAAACAAATTGAGAAAACAATTCCATTTATAAGAGAATCAAAAAATATTTAGACATGACATTATAAAAGAAGAGAAAGATTTGTACACTGCAAACTATAGACTGCTGAAAATTTTACAGAAGACGAAAATAAATGGAAACATATCCCATGTTCATGGATTGAAAGTCAATATTGTCAAGATGTCAGTACTACCCAAAGTGATTAACAGATTCAAATCATTCATTCCCTAGTGAAATCCCAATAGGGTTTTCCTGAAAAAACAGGTAAATCCATTCTGTGATTCCTATGGAATGTCAAGAAACAATGAATAGTAAAAATAAGTTTGAAAAGAACAGTCAGAGGTCTCACACATCCTTGTTTCGAAACTTATTCCAAACCTACACTAATCGAAACAGTGTGGTACTGTCATAAAGGCAGACAGAGACTTTAGGAAAAAACTCTTCTGTGATAGCAGCCAAGATGGTGAAGTAGAAGGATCCTAAACTCACCCCTTCTCACGAGCACACCAAAATCACAACTAACTGCAGTACAACCATTGATGAAAGACTGGAACCTACCAGGAAAGCTCTTTAACAAGTAAAGACATAAAGAAGGAACCACGATGCGATGGGTAGGAAGGGCAGACCCACGATATACTCAAACCCCATTATCCCCTGGGTGGGTGACCCAAAAACTAGAGAATAATTATATTACAGAGGTTCTCACACAGGAGTGAGAGTCGTGAGCCCCACATCACGCCCCCTAGCCCAGAGGTCCGGCACTGGGATGAGAAGCCCCCAGAACATTTACCTTTGAAGGCCAGTGGGGCTTGATTGCAGGAGCTCAGAGTAATGGGGAAAATAGAGATTTCACTCTTAACAGACACACACAAAATCTCACATACACAGAGATGAAGGGCAAAAGCAATAATCTGATAGAAGACTGGGCAAGAACTGCCCCTGCCTGCTGATCTTGGAGGATCTCCTGGGAAGGTGGGGGGAGGCGTAGGCTCACCCTGGGGACATAGGCAATGATGAGCTCTCCTGGAGGCTGACTTCTTGGCATCAAGACCTCGCCCCACCCAAGAACCTATAGGTCTGGCACTGGGGCGCCTCAGGCAAAACAACAAACTGGCAGAGGATACAGCTCCACCAATCAGCCAAGGGGCAGCCTAAAGGCTTCCTGAGCCCACTGCCACCTCTCTGCATAACCTTAGACATACCCTGGCCTGCCAAAGGGCCAAGACCCAGGTCCAACCAACAGTGGGCAGGGAGAAGCCTCTAGACCAGCCTCACCCACCAGGGTGCAGACACCAGAAGCAAGAAAACTACAGTCTCACAGCCTGCAAACTGAATCCACAAATACAGGCCAGACACTACCCCGGGACCAGCTGGCCTCTGACCTTCGATGATGAGAGGGATGCATAGGACACCTCCTACAGAGGGCCACTTTTCCAACGTTGAGAAATGTAACTAACCTACCACATACATAAAAATATAAATAGCAATTCAGACAAAATGAGGTACCCGAGGAATATGTTTCAGGCGGAGGAATAAGACAAAAACCCCAGAAGAAGAACTAAGTGACGTGGAGATAGGAAATCTGGCCGAAAAAATGTTCAGAGTAATGATCAAAAAGAACTCGGGAGGAGAATGGATGCACAGCCTGAGAAATGAGAAGTATTTAACAAAGACTTTGAAAATCTAAACAACAACTGAACAGAATTGGATAATACAGTAACTGAAATGAAAAATACACTAGAATCAATAACAGGCTAAATGAGGCAGAAGAATGGATCAGTGAGCTGGAAGACAGAGTAGTGGAAATCACCACTGAAGAGAAAAAAGAATAAAAGAAGGACGACATTTGAAGAGACTTCTGGGGCAACAACAAGTGCACTAATATTTGTATTATACAGGTCCCAGAAGGAGAATAAGAGAGGAAGCGCCTTAGAAAATATTTGCAGAGATAATAGCTGAAAACCGCCCTAACCTGGGAAAGGAAACAGTCACCCAAGTTCAGGAAGTGGCGAGAGTCCCATATCCATACAAAGACTCATAGAAAGCACAAACCAAACATCTATCATAGATACAAATTCAAAAAGCACATGAAAAGATGCGCAACATCATGTGCTTTCCCACTTTGTACAGCTCCTTGGAGCACCTCTTTATTCCCTAGGTGGGATGCTGCCCAGTGTATCAATCATTCAATAAAGCCAATTAGATCTTTAAATTTATTTAAATTTGATTCAATTTTTGCACATTAATGGAAGTCAGTCTGAAATGCACTGCTATGGGATTTGCATTATAGCCATCTGAATATTCTGGAATAGAGTGTAGAGAGTACAAAGTATGAGTATGTAACCCCCAAATTGTATGTTGTTTCATTCCACATTGGAAAGAAAATTGTTATAGATTCTTTCAAACCTGAGAGCCTAACGGTGCATTCTTACCTGCTGTTATAAAGCACCGACATGAGATAAAACTGTCGATGGAATAAACATGATTCATCCAGGGTTATGACAAAAGTGATTATATTTTATTAATTAAAATAGGAGACCCATGATACATTCAGAATGTAATTCTATGAATACAACAGTAGCAAATGATAATGACAGCAGTTAAATGTGAATCATACACACACACATATTACTCTGGTTCTGATTAAATTTGATGCTCAAACTAATTGCTCTCTCAATTTCCAAAAATAAGACTTTTTTTTTTTTTTTTTTTTTTTGCCGTACGCCAGCCTCTCACTGTTGTGGCCTCTCCCCTTGTGGAGCACAGGCTCCGGACGCACAGCTCAGCGGCCATGGCTCACTGGCCCAGCTGCTCCGCGGCATGTGGGATCCTCCCGGACCGGGGCACGAACCCGTGTCCCCTGCATCAGCAGGCGGACTCTCAACCACTGCGCCACCAGGGAAGCCCCAAGGCTAACTTTTTTTTAATCATACATACAACCATTATTGCCATCCAATGGAGAAAGTGACCAACTTTTCCTGTGCATTGTTCCTACCACATAATCAGTCCCTAATAACCTGTCACTCTCCTCCCATGAAAAGCCCAGTGCCTAATGTCTTGCCTGCTCTTGTCCAGGTCAGTTGGTAGAGCACTCTGTCCTGTAACCCACGGTGAACAGAAGGGCGCCCTGAACATAATGAGCATGATGATTCATGTCCTAGTTTTACACTATTCTCTGCCCCTCCCTGACACTAATTCACACACTACTGAATTTGATAATTCAGGATTCATGTCTTTCCAGGGAACATGGATGTGAATGAACCACACCTAATGAAGCTGGCCCCCTCATCTTACTGATTCCTTCCCAGAGACCATCATGAAAGGCCTGTAATGAATGTATGAAATCAACATATTAGCAAGGCCAAGCTCTTAGGGCTCACCACACAACAGGCCAATAAACTGAGAGACTAGTTGTTGGAGCAAGCAACAGTGGCTTTATTCAGAAAGCCAGCAGACCCAGAAGATGGTGGACTACTGTCCCAAAGAATCATCTTCCCTGAGTTAGAATTCAGGCTTCTTTCATACTAAAAGAGGAAGGAGTAAACTCCTGGTTCCAATCAGGTTCTTGAGGGGATGTTTTAATTTCTTCTTTCTTGAATCCATTCACAGGGGAGCCTGGACAGGAGGTTTCCCACGAGGTAAACAAAGGTATTTTAGTTTAATGCACATTACACGGGAATCAGGTTTCCCAAAGATAGCCCATTATGTATAATTTAAGCTTATAGGCAACATCCCTTTAGTGATTCACTTGTAGCCAAAGCAATAGAATACAAATGTTAAAGTAAAAGGAAAAGGTCCAATATGGAGACAGACTTGTTCTTCCCTGTCACTTCAAACTTTAGGTTGAAAAGCATAAATAGTAAGTAGCCTTTTCAAGAAAACTCAAATAATTAAATTTTAATATACTGAAGATAATCGGTTATTTTCACATATGTCCTTTTTCCTCTCATATACACACCATGTCAGAAGTTTTAACATGTTGTGAGTTGCAATGATTCTGCAGTATGTAATATCTCAGGTTAACCTCAGAGAACTAAAGATTTATTTATTCCTAGTATGCCTTCTCCGATGGTCTGTTGTAAGAATTGCTCAAAAAATTCACCAAATTCGTTATATTTGTAAGGACTGTCCCAAATATTAGTTCTTTGGTAAACCCCAAGGATGTACTGTTTCATGAAGCTTTTCCGTGTATACTTTGTAACCTGTAAGAATTCTGTCATTACACTAAAGGTGTTGATACTTGATGTAAAAATTTACAACATTCATTACATCGGAAAGCTTGCTCGCCAGCGTGAATCCTCTATTTCAGTTTTGATCTTCAAGTACAGTCCTCAGGACACATATTGCTTTGTGTGGTTTCTCTCAAAACTGTGTACTCTGAAGCTTAGTGCACTGTGAGGCCTGGAGAAAGCCTCTATTCATACGTTTCCATAGCTTCTCTTCAATATGGATTTTCTGCAATTGCCAAGTACTTGAACTCAAGGTAAAGGTTTTGCCTCAACCAGTGCATTTGGGAGGTACGGCGCCAGTATGCTCCTATCTTGTGACTTCTGGGTAAGATCCTTGCCACACACATTTCTGCGGGTTTTACTCAGGATAAATATTCTGATATCGGGCTTCCCTGGTGGCGCAGTGTTTGAGAGTCCGCCTGCTGATGCAGGGGACGCGGGTTCGTGCCCCGGTCCGGGAAGATCCCACATGCCGCGGAGTAGCTGGGCCCGTGAGCCACGGCCGCTGAGCCTGCGCGTCCGGAGCCTGTGCTCCGCAACGGGAAAGGCCACAACAGTGAGAGGCCCACGTACCGCAAAAAAAAAAAAAAAATCTGATACCTAGCGATGAGTGAGCAATAGTTTAACTTTTGACATATTTGTTGCATTTTAAAACATGAAGTATTTGGTGATCACTGAGTTTAAGGCACAATCTAAAAGCATTCAAAATTTAGTACATTTGTAACATTCTGAAGAGTGCAGATTACCTGAATATTGGTGAGATGTGAGCTGTGAGAATAGGTTTTTCACATTCATGGCATTGGTGAGGAATCTTCCTAGATTGAATTCATTTTCTAAAGGCCTGACTATACTGAATACATTTATCTGGCTTCTATCCAGTATGAATTTTCTCGTGAAGCCTAAGATGTGAAGGCCTCCTAAAGCACTGCCACCTTCGTTGTATTTTTTTTTAAGATTTATTTATTATTTATGTATTTTTGGCGTGTTGGGTCTTAGTTGCGGCACGCAGGATCCTCGTTGAGGCACGCAGGATCTTTCACTCTAGTGTGCAGGCTTCTCTCTAGTTGTGGCGTGCAGGTTTTCTCTTCTCTAGTTGTGGCGCACAGGCTCCAGGGTGCATGGGCTCTGTAGTTGTGGTGCGTGGGTTCCAGAGTGCACGGGCTCTGTAGTTTGCAGCATGTGGGCTCTAGTTGAGACACGCAAGCTCAGTAGTTGTGGCGCGCAGGCTTAGTAGCCCTGCGGCATGTGGGATCTTAATTCTCTGACCAGGGATCAAACCCATGTCCCCTACATTGTAAGGCAGATTCTTTACGACTGGACCACCAAGGAAGTCCCCTTCACTATATTTTTAAGTGCTCTAACCTGTATGGATCCTCTGATGGTAAGTTTGGCTTGAAAGCACACTGAAGACTTTGCCACACTCACTACATTTGTAAGGTTTCTCTCTAGTATGAATTCTCTGATGGTAAGTGAGGCTCAATGCACAAAAGCTTTGCCACACTGATATTTGTATGATTTCTCCATAGTATGAATTCTCTGAACAACGGTTAGGTGTGAATCTTGAAGACCTTCCCACATATATCACACTAACATAGTTTCTCTCAGGTATGGGTTTTCTGATGTGTAGTGAGGGTTGAGACCTGAGTAAAGGCTTTCCCACACTCAAAACATTTGAAAGGTTTCTCTATATGTACTCTCCGATGACTTGTAAGGTGTGAATTTCGACTGAAGACCTTGCCACACTCATTACATTTGAAAGGTTTCTCTCCAGTATGAACTCTCCAATGAAGTCGAAGATGTGATTTTTGACTAAAGACCTTTCCACACTCATCACATTTGTAAGGTTTCTCACCAGTATGAATTCTCTTATGACTTAAAAGGACTGCCTTCTCACTAAAGGCCTTGCCACACTCACTGCATTTGTAAGGTTTCTCTCCAGTATGAAATCTCTTATGACTTATGAAATGTGAATGCTGACTAAAGAGCTTCCCACACTCATTACATTTATAAGGTTTCTCTCCAGTATGAATCCTCCGATGACCAGCAAGGTGTGCATTTCGGCTAAAGACTTTGCCACACGTATCACATTTATATAATTTCTTTCCTGTATGAATTTTCTGATGTCTACTGAGGTTTGAGCTGTCAGTAAAGGTTTTACCACACTCATTACACTGGTAACTTCTCTTTCCAGCATGAATATTCCGATGACGTACAAGGTATGAATTCTGACCAAAGATTTTACCACATACATCACATTTATGTAAGTTTGCTCCTGGGTGGATTATCTGATGTCTGGCAAGGGTGGAGCCATTTTTAAAGGTTTTGCCACACGCCTTACATTTGTAACATTTCTCTCCAGGATGAATTTTACGATGACATGCAAGCTGTGAACTTCGACCAAAGAATTTGTCACATATGTCACATTTATGTAATCTCTCTCCTGTGTGGATGGTCTGATGCTTAATGAGGTGTGAGCCCTTAAGAAAGGCTTTCCCACACCCATTACATTTGCAAGGTCTTTCCCTGTGTGCTTTAAGGTTTTGCGTCATCACTGAAGGATGCACAAAATCATTCCCATATATATTAGAAACATTGGCTTGGACACTAGGAGGAATTCTTTGAAGTGGTGAAAATGAGAAACGATTGTTGATAGACCTCTCAACTCCATCACATTCAGAAATTATTCCATCAGTCCGAAACATCTGCAGTTTATCCTGAAAGTTTAATCCAAGCCTATTTCCACAGGGCTTCATTCCTGCACCCCCTCTACCATGTCGATCTCTTCCATCAGTGAGATTTTTGTCACAGATTACAGGCATTCCTTTGTAATTTCTTTCATCGTCTCTCCACTGACACTCAAAGTCATACATATTTTTCTGAATTTCCCAGAGGTGAAAATGTTTGATTTTACAGCTTTCAGGTCTTCCCAACATCGGTGTTTGGAATACTTCTCCTTTATCACTGTTCACTTTGGGTTGTAATTGCTTGATCACATGTATAGGGGAGATATCTACAAGATATAAAGAACCATAGGTATCCCATTCACAATAATTCAAAGATATATGTCTCACTTTGAATATATGATATTACAACAAATGTAATACTTATACCAAAGATAGGTATGAAATGCCCCAACCATGACCTTAAATTTTTGGAAACACTAAAGGAATAGAATTCTTTACTTAAGAAAGCGTGACAACATAAATCCAAATATACTTTAAGGTAGCCTAGTTTTAAACACCGTATGACAAAAACACTCACACTGGACAAACTTATGTTGGCTCTCAAAGAAAGAGTATTCTTCTACTATCATCTCTAAGAACATACCAACCAACAGTAAACATACTGCTGTCTCATAACTGAGGAGAAAAATATACTATTGATGTATTCTGCATACTTACTGTACATAAATTAATTTTTAAAAATAGACAATGTATTGTACCGGGAAATAATCCAAAACAAAACTTATCCAATTAATAATATAATTGGCTGTTTAGAACTGTAAAACAAATATAACACAGAAAATGAAGAACTTGATAAAACAATTTTTAAGAAACAATATATTTTTGTAAATCTTTGCTATAGAACTATGTACCCCCCCCAAAAAAGGCATTTTACATTAACAAGTAGTATGTGTCAGTTGTATTGCATAATACATGCTAAAAGACCATCATCTGTAAATGACACTTACAATTTAAGACATAAAATATCCTCCAGTTATCTAACGGCCAGTAACAGAGCAATCCCTACCTATGCGGTATCCTTCATTATCTGGTTTAATGGCTCCAAAATACTAGAAACAAAAAGTGAGCACTTTGCATATTTTTATTGACTAGGGTGAGACACAATGTTGTTGGAAAAAAATGCAAATGAAAACCATATAAGATATAATGCAGATAAAGTCATATCATAAAGAACATGAATTTTATTAGCAGAAATCAGAAGGAAAAACCAGGAAAAAGCCATCAAAAGACAAATGAGTGTCTTCTGTACATACGTGCAGTTACAAAGAAACTGAATCAACCCTCCAGTAGAGTAGGGGACCATAATTTTCAAAAGTTAAGTTGCCTTAAATCTGAATTTTCCCGCTAAGTCTGATTAACCTATCGAAAATTTTATTCTGTTTCTTCTTCCACACATGTTCATCTCAAGATTGAGGAGTACCAAAGAAAAAGGGGGACTGAAACTGAACAGGAATCTGCAGGGCCTTCCTGGTTACAAAAGCCTTTCCGAGTCTCCCATTTCCTGTTTGTAAAAAAAAAGGCTTTAGTCTCCTAGACCATTCCTGAGTTCAGAAAGTCAGATTCAAGCAGTTACTCATTAGGGGATTGAGAGAATACAGAAACAAAGGAAAAGCAAGTCCAATTTAATCACTTCCATGACTGGTAGCTTAAATTGGTACCTTGATTTATGAACCCAAACTGTGGCTTCAACCAGTTACCCCAAGAGGACTTAAAAATTGATGACACCAGAGGGTCCACTGAGAATTGAAATTCTTAACCAGCCACATTTGGCTCTAAGTAAATAATAAAATGCCTGAACTATTGCTTTTCCTGTCTCCTAGAAGGAAGTTAAGGGATCACAAGACTCTGATTTAGGAACTGTTTTGCAGAAACATACAGAATAATCAGAAAGGAAGCCACAACTTGATTCTCAAAAGTCTGCAGCTGAGATCTTATAGGAAAGCTGGGATTACAGACACTCCCCTCCCCTCTCTCCCTTACCCTTTAAAAATCTTACACCCTGGCCAGCCAGGAAGATGGATTTGAGGCAAGGCCAGGTCTCCCAAGTTTCTGGTTGGCACCTCCTCAACTAATACACATTTCTCTGCTTCTAACTCCAATGAGGAACGGGCATATGAATTTGGATTCAACATCATGTGTGATGTATGTTCTTTATTAGGAAAAGGGAGAAGACTATGCTGAAAAATATCCTGCAATGGAGCAGTTACACAAAGCTATCATCATACTCAATGGTGAAAGAATGAAAGCTCTTCCTTTAAGATCAGGAACAAGACAAGGATACCTGCTCTCAATATTTCTAAAAGCCTATTACTGGAAGTCCCAGGAAGAACACAGAGGCAGAAAATTGGGTAACAGATATCCCAATAGCAAAAGGGAGTGAAATCATCTCTACAGAACTGACATGATCTAATATGTAGAAAACCCTGAATATTCTGCAGAAAAACCCTGCTAAAATTTTCAGAGCTCTAAAAAAATGACAAGATATAAAATCAACATGCAAAATTCAGTTGGGTTCATAAACATTAAAAATGAACAACCAAAAAAGAAAATGAGAAAAAGATTCCAGTTACAAGAAAATCAAAAAAAAAAAAAGTTAGATGCAACATTATACAAGAAGGTAAAGATATGTATATTGCAAACTAAAGACTGCTGAAAATTTTAGAAAAGACAAAAATAAATGCAAAGACATCCCAAATTCACGGATTGGAAGTCAATATTGTCATGATGTCAATACTACCCAAAGTGATCATTATATTCAAATCATTCCCTAGTGAAATCCCAGTAGTGTTTTCCTGAAGAAACAGATAACTCCATCCTGTGATTCATATGGAGTCTCAGGAGAAAACAAATAGCAAAAACGATCTTGAAAAGAACAAACTTGTTGTATCACACTTCTTTATTTCAAAACTTATTCCACAGATACACTAATCAAAACAGTGTGGTACTGGCATACAGACAGACTGCTGGAATAGAACAGAAGACTTCCAAAAAAAAACTCTTGAGGGATAGCGGCTAAGATGGCAGAGAAGGACCCTAAGTTCCCCTCCTTTCACAAGCACACCAAAATCACAACTGACTGAAGAGCAACCACTGAACTAGAACCTACCAGAAAAGATCTTCAACAGCTAATGAAGGAACCACAACTGGACAGAAGGAGGGGCAGATTGGCCATATAATCAAATCGCATGCCCCCTGGGTGGGCAGCCCACAAACAGGAGAATAATTATATTACAGAGGTTCTCCCACAGGAGTGAGAGTTCTGAGCTCCATGTAAGGCAGCTCAGCCCAGGAGTCCAGCCCCAGGAAGCAGAGTCCTCAGAGCATTTGGCTTAGAAGGCCAGCGGGACTTGACTGCAGCTCCACAGGATTGGGGGAAATTGAGACTTCACTCTTAAAGGGCACACAAAAGAATCTCACATGCACTGGGACAAAGGGCAAAAGCAGTAATATCATAGGAGCATGGACCAGAGCCACTTGCTGGTCTTAGAGGATCTCCGGGGAGGCAGGAGGCAACTGTAGCATGGTCAGGAGACACAGACACTGGTGGTGGACATATCAGGCAACATTCATCTGCATGAGCTCTCCTGGAGGCTGACGTCTTGGCACCAAGACCTGGCCCCATCCAAAACCCTGCAGGCTCCAGTGCTGTGACTCCCCGCCTCAGACCAAACAACACACTGGGCAGGGGCACAGTCCCACCCACTAGCAGACAGGCTGTCTAAAGACTTCCTGAGCCCCCAGCTACTTCCCATGCCCCTAGACACCAGTGGGCCCTATCCACCAGAGGCAAAGACCCAGCACCACCCACCAGAGAGCAGGCACCTGCTCTCTTCCCACAAGGAAGTCTGCACAAGCCTCTAGACCAGCTTCACTCACCAGGGGACAGACACTAGAAGCAAGAAAACTATAGTCTCTGCAGCCTATAGACCAAATCTGCAAACGCAGGCCACATACTACCTGAGGACCAGATAGCCCCTGGTCCATAGGTGACGAAAGGGGAGTGCACTGCCTGAATGCACAGGACGTCTCCTACAGAGGGCCACTTCTCCAAGGTTGAGAAATGTAACTAACCTACCACATACATAAAATACAAATGGCAATTTAGACAAAATGAGGCGACAGAGGAATATGTTTCAGATAAAGGAACAAAATAGAAGCCCAGAAGAAAAACCAAGTGTCGTGGAGACAGGCAAACTATTCAAGAAAGAGTTCAGAGTAATAATCGTAATCAAAGAATTTGGTAGGAGAATGGATGCACAGTGTGAGAAATGAGAAGTTTTTAACAAAGACTTAGAAATTCTAAATAACAATGAAACAGAATTGAAGAATACAATAAATGAAATGAAAAATATGAGGAATTAATAATAGACGAAATGAGGCAGAATAATGGCCCAGTGAGCTGGAAAACAGAGTAGGGGAAATCACTGTCACCAAAGGGAAAAAAAGAAAAGAATAAAAAGAAATGAGATCAGTTTCAGAGACCTCTGGGACAAGAGCAAGTATGCTAATATTCGCAATACAGGGTTCCCAGAAGGAGAAGAGAGAAAGGGCCTGAGAAAATATTTGAAGAGATAATAGCTGAAAACTTCTCTAACCTGGGAAAGGAAACACCAAGAGACATTCTGATTAAAACAACAAAAATTAAAGACAGAAAATTACAAGCAACAAGGGAAAGCAATAAAAAACACACACGAGAACTGCCATAAGACTATCACAGGATTTTTCATCAGAAACTCTGCAAGCCAGAAGGCACTGGCACAATATACTTAAAGTGATGAAAGAGAAAAACCTGCAACCAAGAGTAGTCAAACCAGCAAAGTTCTCCTTCAGATTGATGGAGAAATCAAAAGATTCATAGACAAGAAAAAGCTAAAAGAATTCAACACCACCAAACCAAATTTACAACAAATGCTAAAAGAACTTCTCTAGTGGGAAAAGACCACAACAAGACTTTCTTGACTACAAACAAGAAAATCACAAAATGGAAAAGCTCACTGGTAAAGGCCAACATATAATAAAGGCAGGAAATCATCCACACACAAAGCTAGTAGGTAGGTTAAAAAACAAAAGTAGTAATACCATCTGTATCCACAATGAGCAGTTAAGGGATATGCAAAACAACTGGATGTAAAATATAATATCAAAAACAGTAATCATGCAGAGAGGAGAGTACAAATGCAGAGTATCTAAAACGCATTTGAGATTAGCAACTTCAAACAAGCACATAAACATATGTACTAGTATACAAAAACCTCATGGTAACTGAGAAACAAAAATCTCTAATACATATACATATAAAAAAGAAAAAGAAATCCAACCATAACACTAATGATACTCATCAAACCACAAGAAAAGAGAACAAAAGAAGAAAGGGGGACAAAAAGACCTACAAAAACAAATCCAAAACAATTAACGAAATGGCAATAGAAACATACATATCAATAATTATCTTAAATGTAAATGAACTAAATGCTTCAACCAAAAGATACAGACTGGATGAATGGATACAAACATAGGACCTGTACATATGCTGCCTGCAAGAGACTCACTTCAGATGCAGAGACATATACAGACTGAAAGTGAAGGGATGGTAAAAAGTATTCCATGCAACCGGAAATAAAAAAGAAGCTTGAGAAGCAACACTTATATCAGACAAAACAGACCTGAAAAAGAAAAAAGACTGTTAAAAGAGACAAGGCCACAAGAAAATGATCACAGGATCAATCCAAAAAGACATAATTCCAAATATATATCCACCCCAACTAAGGAGCACCTCAATATATAAGGCAAATGTTAACAGACATAAAAGGAGAAATGGACAGCAACACAATAATAGTGGGGGACTTTAACACCCACTTATATCGATGGGCAGATCATCCAGACAGAAAATCCATCAGGAAACACAGGCCTTAACTGACACATTAGAGCAGATGGACTTAATTGATATTTATAGAGCATTCCACCTGAAAGCAGCAGAATACACATTCTTTTCAAGTGCACATGGGGCATTCTACAAGACAGACCGCATGCTGGATCACAAAGCAATCCTCGGTAAATGTAAGAAAACTGGAATCATATCAAGCATCTTTTCCGACCACAGTGCTATGAAGCTAGAAATCAACTAAAAAAAAAAAAAACCCACAAAACCAAAAAAGCTGCAAAAAAACACAAAGATGTGGAAGCTAAAGAATATGCTACTACACAACCAGTGGATCACTGAAGAAATCAAAGAGGAAATTAAAAAAAAAACCCTAGAGACAAATGAAAATGAAAACAGTATGACCCAAAACCTATGGGACACAGTAAAAACAGTTCTAAGAGTTTAGTTTATAGCAAAACAAGCTAAACTTAGGATTCAAGAACAATCTCAAACAACCTCAAATAAATAACCTAACTTTATGCCTAAAGGAACTAGAAAAAGAACAAAACCCCAAAGAGAGATATAAAGATCAGAGCAGAAATAAATGAAATAGAGACCAAAAAAAAAAAAAAAGAAAAGATCTATGAAACTAAAACCTGGTTCTTTGAAAAGACAAAGAACATTGATAGAGAAGTCTCAGAAAATGTCAGAGGAACAAGATGTGGAGATCACCTTCCTCCCCACAGATACATCAAAAACACATCTACATGTGGAACAACTCCTACAGAACACTGGCAGAAGACCTCAGACTTCCAAAAACGGCAAAAAACATCTCCATGTAACTGGGTAAGGCAAAAGAAAAAAGGAAAAAAAAAAAAAGAGACAAAGGCGACAGGACTCACGCCTCTGCGAGGGCACTGTGAAGGAGGAAATGTTTCTGCACACTAGGAAGCCCCCTCACTGGCAGAGACAAGGGGGAGCTTTGGAGCCTCAGAGGAGAACGCAGCAACAGGGGTGCGGAGAGCAAAGCAGAGAGAATCCCGCACAGAGGATCAGTGTCAACCAGCACTCCCCAGCCTGAGATGCTTGCTTGCCTGCCTGCCGGGGCGAGTGGGGGCTGGGTGCTGGGGCTCGGGCTTCAGAGGTCAGACCCCAGGGAGAGAGGATTGGGGGTTAGCTGTGAGGAGACAGCCTGATGGAGTCTGGAAAGTAACCTGGGCCTGCCGGATAGACAAGGGACCATTGTTGCAGGGTGCACGAGGAGAGGGGCACACCCGCCCTAGGAGCTTCTTTCTCCACGCACTCACAGACAGCAGGGCACAGCCTACACAAGCTCTAGGGCCTGGTGAGAGCTGTGCCTGCTATCTTGGACCCCAGAGGTGGGCGTGACGGCTACTGCTGCCACCGCAGGTCCCGTGAGCAAGCCCAGGTCACTGCCCACACCTTCCCGGGAGCCAGTGCAGCCCGCCACTGCCAACGGTCCAGCGATCTGGGACCAACTTCCTGGGGAGAGCGAACAGCACACCTCAGGCTGTTGAAAATTCCCACCGGTCTCCACTGCCAAAGGCACTCCCCGCACATCCCAATTGTGAATGCTGTATCCTTCCCGCTCCCTGGCCTGGGTGAGCAAGTGAGCCCTAATCAGCCACTGCTTTCGCGCCCCCTTGCCTGGGTGGGGAAGAGACTCCTGAGGGTGGCCAGAATGCAGAGGCAGCGCCAAAACCAAAGCTGAACTCTTGGGGCAGTGCGACCAAAGAAGGGAAAGGGAAATTTCTCCATGCAGCCACAGGAGCAGCAGATTAAATCCCTCAATCGGCTTGGTAAACCCTCCATCTGTGCAATATCTGAATAGACAACGAGTGTTTCCACAATTGAGGCTGTGGACTTTGGGGCAAGTACTCATAGGAGTTGGGTCAGGTCAGAGCATAAGCTGGCCCCACAGTGCCCACAGCAGGTGCAGAGACCTACCGAGAGTTCGATTTCTGCTTTTGATTTGCTTTTAGTTTTGGCAGTTTAGTTTTTAGTGTTTGTTTTCATTTTGGGGTTCGTTTGTTTGGTTGCTCTCTTCTTTTTTGTTATCCCTCTCTCTTGTGTGGTTTGTTTTTTTGTCTTGGGGTTTTGTTTGTTCATTTTCTTTTTTGTTTGTTTTCGTTTGTGTGTTTCTTTGTGTGTGTCTGTTTTCTTTCTTTTTTTTTTTTCCTTTTCTTCCACACCGTGCAGTTGCAGACTCTTGGTGCTCTGAACAGGGGTCGGGCCTGAGCCTCTGAGGTGGGAGAGCCTAGTCCAGGACGCTGGACGACCAGAGAACTCTCAGCCTCAGGGAATATTAATTGGCAAGAGCTCTTCCACAGGACTCCATCTCAGCACCAAGACCCGGCTCCACCCAATGGCAAGCAAGCTCCAGTGCTGGAGGCCTCATGCCAAATAACTAGGAAGACAGAAACACAACCCCACCCATGACTTTAGCAGACAGGCTGCCTAAAGTCATACTAAGCTCAGAAACACCACAAAAAGAGCCACCAGACGTGGCCCTACCCATCAGAGGGACAAGATCCAGCAGCACCCACCAGAACAGAGGCACCAGTCCCCCCACCAAGGAGCCTACACAAGCCACTGGACCAACCTCACCCACTGCAGGCAGATACCAGAAGTAAGAGGAACTACGACCCTGCAGCCTGCGGATAGGAGACCCCAAACACAGTAAATTAAACAAAATGAGAAGACAGAGGAATATGCTCCAGATGAAGAAGCAAGGTAAAAACCCACAAGACCAAACAAATGAAGAGAATATAGGCAGTCTACCTGAAAAAGAATTCAGAGTAATAATAGTAAAGATGAACTAAAATCTCAGCAATAGGGCTTCCCTGGTGGCGCAAGTGGTTGGGAGTCCGCCTGTCAATGCAGGGGACATGGGTTCAAGCCCTGGTCCCGGAGGATCCCACATATCGCAGAGCAACTGAGCCCGTGTGCCACAACTACTGAACCTGTGCTCTAGAGCCCATGAGCCACAACTACTGAGCCCACACGCTGCATCTACTGAAGCCCACGTGCTCTAGAGCCCGTGCTCTGCAACAAGAGAAGCCACCACAGTGAGAAGCCTGCGCACAACAAAGAGTAGCCCCCACTCACTGAAACTAGAGAAAGCCCACGCACAGCAACAAAGACCCAACACAGGCAAAACAAATAAATTTATATAAAAAATAATAAAATCTCAGAAATAGAATAACACACAAGTAATGTTTAACAAGGACATAGAAGAACTAAAGAACAAACCAACAGTGATGAGCAACACAAGAAGTGAAATTAAAAATACTCTAGTAGGGGGCTTCCCTGGTGGCGCAGTGGTTGAGAGTCCTCCTACCGATGCAGGGGACACGGGTTCGTGCCCCGGTCCAGGAAGATCCCACATGCTGCAGAGCGGCTGGGCTCGTGAGCCATGGCTGCTGAGCCTGCGCATCTGGAGCCTGTGCTCCACAACGGGAGAGGCCACAACAGTGAGAGGCCCACATACCGAAAAAAAAAAAAAAAAAAACCTCTAGTAGGAATCAACAGCAGAATAACTGAGGCAGAAGAACGGATAAGTGAGCTGGAAGATAGAATGGTGGAAATAACTGCCATGGAGCAGAATAAAGAAAAAAGAATGAAAAGAATTGAGGACACTCTCAGAAATCTCTGAGACAACGTTTGAATTACAGGTGTCCCAGGAGAAGAAGAGAAAGAGGAAGAGTCTGAGAAAATATCTGAAGAGATTATAGGCGAAAACTTCCCTAAACATGGGAAAGGAAATAGCCAATCAAGTCCAGGAAGTGCAGAGAGTCCCATACAGGATAAACCAAAGAAGAAACACGCCAAAACACATATTAATCAAACTATCAAAAATTTAATACAAAGAAAAACTATTAAAAGCAACAAGGGAAAAGCAACAAATAACATACAAGGGAATCCCCATAAGATTACCAGATGATCTTTCAGCAGAAACTGCAGGCCAGAAGGGAGTGGCAGGATTTATTTAAAGTGATGAAAGGGAAACACCTACAACCAAGATTACTCTACCCAGCAAGGATCTCATTCAGATTCCACGGAGAAATCAAAAGTTTTACAGATAAGCAAAGGCTAAGAGAATTCAGCATCACCAAACCAGCTCTACAGAAAATGCTAAAGGAACTTCTCTAAGCAGGAAACACAAAAGAAGAAAAAGACCTACAAAAACAAACCCAAAACAATTAAGAAAATGGTAATAGGAACATACATATCAATAATTACCCTAAATGTGAACGGGTTAAATGCTCCAACCAAAAGACAGACTGGCTGAATGGATACAAAAACAAAACCTGCATATATGCTGTCTACAAAAGACCCGCTTCAAACCTAGGGACACATACAGACTGAAAGTGAGGGGATGGAAAAAGATGTTCCATACAAACGGCAATCAAAAGAAAGCTGGAGTAACAATACTGGTATCAGATAAAATAGACTTTAAAATAAAGACTGTTAAAAGAGATAAGGAAGGACACTACATAATGATCAAGGGATCAATCCAAGGAAACATACAATTGTAAATATTTATGCACCCAACATAAGAGCACCTCAATACATAAGGCAAATGCTAACAGCCACAAAAGGGAAAATCGATAGTAACACAATAGTGGGGAACTTTAACACCCCACTTACACCAATGGACAGATCATCCAGACAGAAAATAAACAAGGAAACACAAGCTTTAAATGGCACAATAGACCGGATAGATTTAATTGATATTTATAGAACATTCCACCTGAAAGCAGAAGGATACACTTTCTTCTCAAGTGCATATGGAATATTCTCCAGGAGAGATCACATCTTGGGTAACAAATCAAGCCCTGGTAAATTTAAGAAAACTGAAATCATATCAAGCATCTTTTCCAACCACAACTCTATGAGATTAGAAATCAATTACAGGGGAAAAGAACTGTAAAAAATATATAACACATGAAGGCTAAACACTACACTACTAAATAACCAAGAGATCAGTAAAAAAAATCAAAGAGAAAATCAAAAAATACCTAGAGACAAATAGCAATGAAAACACGATGATCCAAAACATATCGGATGCAGCAAAAGCAGTTCTAAGGAGGAAGTTTACAGCAATACAATCCTACCTGAAGAAACAAGAAAAATCTCAAATAAACAATCTAAACAGCTAAAGGAACTAGAGAAAGATGAACAAAAAAAACCCAGTTAGTAGAAAGAAATCAATCATAAAGATAAAAGGAGAAATAAATGAAACAGAAACAATAGCAAAGATCAATAAAACTAAAAGCTGGTTCTTTGAGAAGATAAACAAAATTGATGAACCTTTAGCCAGGCTCATCAAGAAAAAGAGGGAGAGGACTCAAATCAATAAAATTAGAAATGAAAAAGGAAAAGTTACAAAGAACACTGCAGAAATACAAAGGATCATAAGAGACTACTATAAGCAACTATAGGCCAATAAAATGGACAACCTGGAAGAAATGGACAAATTCTTAAAAAGGTATAACCTTCTAAGACTGAACCAGGAAGAAACAAAGAATATGAACAGACCAATCACAAGTAATGAAATTGATACTGTGATTAAAAATCTTCCAGAACAAAAGTCCAGGACCAGATGGCTTCACAGGTGAATTCTACCAAACACTTAGAGAAGAGCTAACATCCATCCTCAAACTCTTCCAAAAAACTGAAGAGGAAGGAACTCTTCCAAACTCATTCTGTGAGGCCACCGTCACCGATACCCAAACCAGACAAAGATATCCCGAAAAAAGAAAATTACAGACCAATATTACTGATGAATATAGACACAAAAATCCTCAACAAACTACTAGCAAACAGAATCCAACAACACATTAAAAGAATCATACACCACAATCAAGTGGGATTTACCCCAGAGATGCAAGGATTCTTCAATATACGCAAATCAACCAATGTGATACACCATATTAACAAATTGAATGAAAACCATATGATCATTTGAATAGATGCAGAAAAACCTTTTAACAAAATTCCACACCCATTTATGATAAAAACTCTCCAGAAAGTGGGCACAGATGGAACCTACCTCAACATAACAAAGGCCATGTATGACACACAGCTAACATCATTCTCAATGTTGAAAAACTGAAAGCATTTCCTCAAAGATCAGGAACAAGACAAGGAGGTCCACTCTCATAACTACTATTCAATACAGTTTTGGAAGTCCTAGCCACAGAAATCAGAAAAGAAAAAGAAACAAAAGGAATATAAAATTGGAAAAGAAGAAGTAAAATTGTTTGCAGATGAGATGACACTATACATAGAAAATCCTAAAGATGCCACCAGAAAACTACTAGAGCTAATCAATGAATTTGGTAAAGTTGCAGGATACAAAATTAATGCACAGAAATCTCCTGCACTCCTATACATGAACAACTAAAGACCAGAAAGAGAAATTAAGGAAACAATACCATTCACCACTGCAACAAAAAAAGAATAAAATACCTAGGAATAAACCTACCCAAGGAGGTAAAAGACCTGTAATCAGAAAACTATAAAACACTGATGAGAGAAATCTAAGACGACACAAACAGATGGAGAGATATACCATGTTCTTGGATTTAAAGAATCAATACTGTGAAAATGACTATACTACCCAAAGCAATCTACAGATTCAATGCAATTCTTATCAAATTACCAATGGCATTTTTCACAGAACTAGAACAAAAAAATCTTAAAATCTATATAGAAACACAAAAGACCCCAAGTAGCCAAAGCAATCTTGACGGAAAAAAAACAGAGCTGGAGGAATCAGGCTCCCTGACTTCAGACTATACTACAAAGTCACAGGCATCAGAACAGTGTGGTACTTGCCCCAAAGCAGACACATACATCTATGAAACAGAATAGAGGGCCCCAAAATAAACCCATGTACATATGGCCAATTAATTTACAACAGAGGCAAGAATATACAATGGTGACAGTACCTTCAATAAGTGGTGCTGGGAAAACTGGACAGCTACATGTAGAAGAATGAAATTAGAAAACTCCCTAACAACATAAACAAAAATAAACTCAAAATGGATTAAAGACCTAAATGTAAGGCCACATACTATAAAACTCTTAAGAGGAAAACAGAGAGAGAACACTCTTTGACATCAATCACAGCAAGATCTTTTCTGACCAACCTTCTAGAGTAATGGAAATAAAAACAAAAATAAACAAATTGGACCTAATGAAACTTAAAAGCTTCAGCACAACAAAGGAAACCATAAACAAGACAAAAAGACAACCCTCAGAATGGGAGAAAATAATTACAAACGAATTAATGGACCAAAGATTACTCTCCAAAATATACAAATAGTTCATGCAGCTCAATATCAAAAAAACAAACAACCCAATCAAAATATGGGCAGAAGACCTAAACAGACATTTCTCCAAAAAAGACATACAGAGGGCCAAGAGGCACATGAAAACATGCTCAACATCACTAATCATTAGAGAAATGCAAATCAAGACTACAATGAGGCATCAGCTCACACAAGTCAGAATGGCCATCATAAAAAAATCTACAAACAATAAATGCTAGAGAGGGTGTGGAGACAAGGGAACCCTCTCACACTGTTGGTGGGAATGTAAATTGATACAGCCACTATGGAGAACAGTATGGAGGTTCCTTAAAAAACTAAAAATAGAATTACCATAAGACCCAGCAATCCCACTACTGGGCATATACCCAGAGAAAACCATAACTCAAAGACACATTCACCCCAATGTTCATTGCAGCACTATTTAGAATAGCCAGGTCCTGGAAGCAACCTAAATGCCTATCGACAGACCAACAGATAAAGAAAATGTAGTACATATACACAGTGGAATATTACTCAGCCATAAAAAGAATGAAATTGGGTCATTTGTAGAGACGTGGTTGGCCTAGACACTGTCATACAGAGTGAAGTAAGTCAGAGAAAAACAAACATCGTATATTAACGCATATAGGTGGAATCTAGAAAAATGATACAGATCAACCTGTTTGCAAGGCAGAAATAGAGACAAAGACGTAGAGAACAAACGTATGGATACCAAGGGGCAGGGTCGGGTGGGATGAATTGGGAGATTGGGATTGTCATATATACACTATTGATACTATGTATAAAATAGATAACTAATGAGAACCTACTGTATAGCACAGGGAACTCTACTCAATGCTCTGTGGTGACCTAAATGGGAAGGAAATCCAAAAAAGAAAGGATATATGTATACGTAGAGTTGATTCACTTTGCTGTACAGTAGAAACTAACACAACATTGTAAAGCAACTATACTCCAATAAAAATTAATTTTAAAAAACCTAATAAGTGAAATGGTAATTACAGGGAAATTTGCTGCTTTAAATGCTTATATTGGAAAAGAAGAAAGTATCTTTTAACATGCTATTTTATACTAATATGTGTAAAATAGATAACAAATGAGAACCTGATGTACAGCACAGGGAACTCTACTTCACTTAGCTGTACAGTAGAAACAAACACATTGTAAAACCACTATACCCCAATAAAAAAAAAAAGAGAATATTGAAAAACATTTAGCCAGAGTCATTAATAACAGAGGGAGAGGGCCCAAATCAATAAAATCAGAAATCAAAACGGATACATTACAATGGACACCACAGAAATCCAAAGAATCAAGAGACTACTCCAAGAAACTATACTCCAATAAAATGGACAACCTAGAAGAAATGGGTTAGAAAGGTACAATCTCTTAAGAATGAACCACGAAGAAATAGAAAATAGGAACAGACCAATCACAAGTACTGAAATTGAAACTGTGATTAAAAATCTTCCAAGAAACAAAGGTCCAGGACCAGATGGCTTCACAGGTGAATTCTCCCATTCTATTATTCAGACAAGAGCTAACACTCATTCTTCTGAAACTATTACAAAAAATACTTTTGGAGAGGAAGGAACACTTCCAATGAACTCATTCTGTGAGGCCATAATAACCCTGACACCAAAGCCAGAAAAAGATATTCCAAAAAAAGAAAATTACAAGTCAATATCACATATATGCAAAAACCCACAACAAAATACTAGCAAACAGAATCCAACAATACATTAAAAGAATCATAAACCATGATCAAGTGGGATTTATTCCAGGGATGCAAGATTTTCAGTATCTGCAAATCAATTAATATGATACACCACATTAACAAACTGAAGACTAAAAACCATATGATCATCTCAGTAGTTGCAGAAAAAGCCTCTCACAAAACTCAGCACTGATTTATGATAAAAACGCTTCAGAAAGTAAGCACAGATGGGACCTACTTCAACATAATAAAGACCATATATGACAAACACACAACTAACATCATACTCAACAATGAAAAGGTGAGAGCATTTCCTCTAAGATCAGGAACAAGACAAGGATGTCCACTCTCACCACTTTTATTCAACATACATTTGGAAGTCCTAGCCACTGCAATCAGAAAACAAAAATAAAAGGAATCCAGATAGGAAAAGAAGTCAAACTATCACTGTATGCAGATGACACGTAGAAAATCCTGACGATGCCACCAGGTAACTACTAGACCTCATCAATGAACAGGGTGAAGTTGCTGGATAAATATAAAAAATAAATATACAAAAATCTGTTGCATTTCTATATACTAACAACAAAATATCAGAAAGTGAAATTAAGGAAACAATCCCATTTACCATCTCATCACAAAAAATAACATTCCGAGGAATAAACCTACCTAAGGAAGCAAAATAACTGTACTTGTAAAACTATATGATGCTGGGCTTCCCTGGTGGCGCAGTGGTTGAGAGTCCGCCTGCCGATGCAGGGGACGCGGGTTCGTGCCCCGGTCCGGGAAGATCCCACATGCTGCGGAGCGGCTGGGCCCGTGAGCCATGGCCGCTGGGCCTGCGCGTCCGGAGCCTGTGCTCCACAGCGGGAGAGGCCACAGCGGTGTGAGGCCCACGTACCACAAAAAAAAACTATATGATGCTGATGAAAGATATCAAAGATGACACAAACAGATGAAAATATATACCATGTTCTTGGATTGGAATAAGCAACATTGTTAAAATTACCATATTACCCAAGGCAATCTACATATTCAATGCAATCCTTATCAAATTAACAATGGCATTTTTCACAGAACGAGAACAAAACATTTTTTCAATTTGTATGAAAACACAAAAGACACCGAATATCTAAAACAATCTCGAGAAAGAAGAATGGAGCTGGAGGAATCACACTCCCTGACTTCAGACAATACTACAAACCTACAGTCATCAAGACGGTATGGTACTGGCAAAAAACAGAAACACAGATCAATGGAACAGAATAGAAAGCCCAGAAATAAACCCACTCACTTATAGTCAATTACTCTATGACAAAGAAGGAAAGAATACACAATGGAGAAAAGACAGTCTTTTTAGTAAGTGGTGCTGGGATAACTGGACAGCTACATGGAAAAGAATGAAACTAGAACATTCTCTAACACCACATACAAAAATAAACTCAAAATGGATTAAACAGCTAAATATAATAAGACCAGATACTATAAAACTCCTAGAGTAAAACAAAGGCAGAACACTCTTTGATATAAATCACAGCAATATTTTTTTGGATCTGTCTCCTAGAGACACGGAAATAAAAGCAAAAATAAACAAATGGGACCTAAATAAACTTAAAAGCTACTGCAAAGCAAAGGAAACCATAAAAAGTACGAAAATACAACCTGTGGACTAGAAGAGTATATTTGCAAATGATGCTACCAAAAAGGAATTAATTTCCAAAATATACAAAATTCATATAGCTTAATATCAAAAAAACCATACAACCCAATCAAAAAATTAGCAGAAGACCTACACAGATATTTCTCCAAAGAAGACATAAAGATGGCCAACAACCACATGAAAAGATGCTCAACGTCACTAATTATTACATAAATGCAAATCAAAACCACAAAATGCTATCACCTCACACTGGTCAGAATGACCACCATCAAAAAGTCTACAAATAGGGGACTTTCCTGGTGGTCCAGGCAGTAAGGCTCCACGTTGCCAATGCAGGGGGCCCAGGTTCAATCCCTGGTCGGGGAACTAGATCCCATACGCATGTCGCAACTGAGAGTCATACAGCAACTAAGAAGTCCGCATGCCCCAACTAAATATTCTGCGTGCCACAACTAAGATCCGGCGTGGCCAAAAAAAAAAAGTCTACAAACAGTAAATGCTTGAGAGGGTGTGGAGAAAACAGAACACTCCTACACTGTTGGAAGGAATGTAAACTGCTGTAGCCACTTTGGAGAACAGTATGGAGGTTCCTTAAAGAACTAAAAATAAAGTTACCACATGAACAAGCAATTCCAATCCTGGGCATATATCCGGAAAAGATGAAAACTCTAATTTGAAAAGATATATGCACCCCAATGTTTATAGCAACACTATTTACACTAGCCAGGACATGGAAGCAACCTAAATTTTCACTGACAGATGAAGGGATAAAGAAGATATGGCACATATATACAATGGAATATTACTCATTCATAAAAAACAATGAAATAATGCCTTTTGCAGCAACATGGATGGACCTGTGAAGTCAGACAAAGAAAGACATATATGATATTACTTATATGTGGAACCTAAAAAAGTGATATAAATGAACTTATATACAAAACAGAAATAGACTCACAGACATAGAAAACAAACTTACGGTTACCAAAGGGGAAAGTGCAGGATGCGGGGGGTGGGGGGGGGCGAGGAGAGAGATAAATTAGGAGTCTGGGATGAACATATACAAACTACTATATATAAAATAGATAAACAACAAGGACCTACTGTATAGCTCAGGTAACTATATTAAATATCTTGTAAATTGCTATACACCTGAAATTAACACAACATTATAAATTAACTATACTTTAAAAAAAAAAACCTCTTGTGTAGGTGTTTAAACAATGTTTCAAAAAGGTGTAAAGACCACTTAAGGGGAGAATGCAGTCAGTGGAACAAAAGGTATTGACAGGACTTCCCTGGTGGCGCAGTGGTTAAGAATCCACCTGCCAATGCAGGGGACATGAGTTCGAGCCCTGGTCCGGGAAGATCCCACATGCCATGGAGCAACTAAGCCCATGTGCCACAACTACTGGGCCTGCACTCTAGAGCCCAGAAGCCACAACTACTGAGCCCATGTGTCACAACAACTGAACTCCAGGTGCCACAACTACTAAGCACATGTGCTGCAACTACTGAGCCCACGTGCCTAGAGCTGGTGCTCCTCAACAAGAGAAGCCACCACAACGAAAAGCCTGTGCAACGCAACAAAGAGTAGACCCTGCTCACCACGAGCAGAGAAAGCCCACGCGCAGCAAGACCCAACGCAGCCAAAAAAAGTTAATTAATTAAAAATAAATTTTTTAAAAAAGGTGTTGCCAAAACTGGATACCTACTAACAAAAGTATTTACTTAGACCATTATCTTACGCTACAGACAAAAATTAACTCAAAATGGTTCAAAGACCTAAACCTAAGTCCCAAGTATATAAAACTCCTAGAAGTAAACATACAGAAAAAGTTTCTTGACATTGGACCCACAAATGATTTATCAGGTATAACACCAAAAGCACAGGCTACAAAATAAAACAGATAAATTGGACTATATCAAAAATATAAACTACTGTGCATTAAAGCACAGTGAAAAGACAACCAACAGTAAAAGAGAAAACATTTCTAAATCACATATCTGATAATAGATGAGTACGAAGAATATATAAAGATTCTAAGAGGGACTGATAACAAATTCCACCACAGGGACCCATCCCCAATCAACCATCCCACGCGTTGCAAACATAAAACAAAAACCCCAAGAGTAACATGGAAATTTGAACCTAATGATAAAATAAAAAATCATTTAAAATGCATAGAAATGTACAAAATGAAAGTACCAGTGTCATAAACACATTATCGTTCATCACTGAAGGTATCCCTCCACTTCATAAGCTCTCATTAAGACGCTTCAAAATTCGCTGTTGAGGTAGAATGAACAATGGCACAGGCAATGAAAAATGTGGCATCAACAACACTTTAGCCAACAGCCTCACAGATATGAGAAGGTAAGCTTTGACAAAGTTGTCCTGGGATAAATTCCTATACCAATTTAAAGAGGCTAAAATGCATGGTCATTGAGACACATGAGTAACACGGTCACAGTGCCCTTGAGACAGGCTTTTGTGACAGTCCCCAAAGCCAGAAAAAAAACCCGGTAAGACTTATCAGTCAGACTCTTGTGATACTTTCTATCTCATATCCTAGAACATGCTGACCACTCTACTGAGTAGCTTCGAGTGGTGGTTTTGTACAGAGCAAGAAAATATTACAACATACGAGGAATAGTGTCTCTATCAAAATTTTCTGTTACCCAGTAAACACTCTCCATAGAGACTCCACAAGAGGTTGCCAGATAAACATAGGTGGATTATCACAACAAGGAAACCAGGTAAAATTTCAGACCTTAGGAATATACTTCAAAGAAATTTAAGAGGTAAAATCATACAAAGTAAGGAGAAGGTAAAATTAGGAACAGTCGACATTCCCAGACTAGATAGAGCAGTACAAGAGTAAAAATACTACAATGTGTAAGGGTCAGACATTATAGGATCTTGAGATGGGACCATGTACTCGACCCACAGATGCCAAGCTAAGAGCCTGAAAGATTCACATATGCACCCCTTGTAGGATTTGGGATCAAAAGGAGCATCTCTCCGTCCACTGTCCTTACACTCTTCCTAAGTAACAATCACAGAAGATCCAATCCACCCACCTGTCCCACACACCCCTAAACAAAAGGAACAGCCCTTCTGAGATACCCATCTTTGTTTACACTTTTGACTCCCACACAATGTATTCTTGGCTATTTTTCACATTTCTCCCCACTGTCCACAGCTCTTTCTCTTGCTCCAATGTGGAGATAATATTTAGATCAGAAAAAGAAATTCTGGGACTTCCCTGGCGGCCCACCGGTTAAGACTCCATGCTTCCAATGCAGAGGGCACGGGTTCAATCCCTACTCAGGGAACTGAGATCCCACAAGCCAGAAGGTGTGGCCAAAAATTTTTTTAAAAAAGAAACAGAAATTCTGGTTTATCAGGACAAAGAAATGTGAAGTGCTGTGGTTTTCCTAAAATCCCAGTTCTTTGTTCAGCTGAGGGGTGAGGACATTACAGATGGGTCAGGAAAAATATTTCACAAATTCATCCACCGCCTCCCTTCTACACAGGGAACGGTGTAATATGCAGACATCAAGCTCTCTTCCTGCAAAAACTGAGTCAAAAGCCAAAAGGCAGAAAATAGGAAATCTGGTATTTTTTAAAGTTTGCCATTGAGCTTTGTACGTAATTAAGCTCTGGGACAACCCCTGATGTAACATGAAACGTGCAGAGCATCTGAAGAAAGGGTCAGTTTAAACTCATGATGCCACATGATGTGAGTCAACAGGGCTTTCAAAGATTATCAGGGCCTCCCAAGAGGCACACAAGGGAAAATGCAAAGATACCCAAGGGCAGATCCCAGCTCTGAAGGGAAGTTATCCTCACCCAGGGAGATCAGGTTCCTGTAGGTCTCCACCATCACGTCCCTGTACAAGGCCCTCTGAGCAGGGTCCAGGCATTCCCACTCCTCCTGAGTGAATTCGATGGCCACATCCTCAAAGGTCAACCGTTCCTGAAATGAAACCACATTTCACCAATGGGCCATGAAGAGTTCTCATCTTCATACAAATGGAAAAGACGAGGAAGGGATAAGGACTGATTCAATTAAAGTATGTGTTCTACCAGATCCATTTAGAGGTATTTGGAAAAATTATGTATCTCTAATCTTAATTTCTTATACTTTTTCATAAGACCTTATGAGGTCCTCCAATTAATATGATTTTTCGTCACTGTCGAAAATCTATGAAACGCCTATAAGTAACACTCAACGCCATGTTGTCTATGCAGAAGTGTTAGGTATTACGTTCTACACACTGAGTGAGATTCAGTATACAGATGAGATGACAAAGTTCGCAGTGCTTTTAATGAAAGGTCAAAATCTTCAACTATGATGATGATAACAACAACAACTAAAAGTGTTTGAACACTTCCTATTGCTCTAAGTTACAGTAATGTTACTCTAAACATTACTCTAAGTAAGTACTTTTACAGGCAAGATCTTGTTATCAACATAACAGCTCATTAAAGAAAGATCTGTCCCCATCTTACAGAGGACAAAAACTATCACAGACACTCTGAGAAACTTGACTCAGATCAAGAAGGTAAGAAATGTTACAGCAAACACTTGAACTCAGAGGGCTGTGCTCAGCAACTGAAGCTTAAGAATCAAACAGTTAAGTAATACAGAAAGCATTAAAAGTACACTGACAGAGGGTTCCCTGAGAAAACTTGAAAGAAGTCCAAGGTGAATGGCATGAAAGGTCATTACAGATGTGGACACACAAGCACATACACATAAATGTTAGTAATCTTACTACTACTTAAACCATTAACAGGATTGCACAGAAAAATTCCAGGCAATGGAATATACTGCAGACAATTTCAACTGAGAAAAGATATGATATATAGTTTTAAAATCATGATGTCTTTTTTCTAAACCACAGACTTGCACATCCATGTACTCATGCACATACATATCTATAAAAAATAACTGAAATGAGAGAAAAATCTCTTGACAGATTTTTGGACAATTTTTTATCATCGTTTTATTCATGTGTATTTCAGCATCTTTCAGACAATGAAAATGTATCCACTGTACTCAATTTAGTTTGTCAACGTGATTCTGTAGTAGGATACTAAAAAAAAATGGTATGAACATTTAAAAAAAATAGAATACTTGAACTCAAATCTCAATAAGATAACCATGCTCAAAAATATAAATACAATTTTATCCATTTAAATTTACACAGCTAGGCATTAACAAAAGCCAAAGAATATCTTTGTTTTTGCCACCAATAAAACATTGATTAGAAATTAGAAAATACACTATTATACATTATTTCCACAGGTTATGAAAAAATATATCATAATAGTAAAGTTAAAAACTTCCTGGACAATTAAAAATCAAGAAAAAAAGGATATGGAAAAAAATAAATTCTGATTAAACAAGAACATTTCAAGAAACGTCATGAACAGAAGGAAACACTCGATGCATTCCCTCTGGAGTTACAGTGGAGTGAAGGGGGCTGGCCAGGGCACCTGCCTTTCACCACTGTACAGTGTGCCTGAGCAGGGACCACTAGAGCAAGTAACGGGGAAAAACAGAGGGCAAGGGAAAAACTGTGAGAGACTTGGAACTGCTACTGTTCACAAATATAAGGACACAGAAAGGTGAAAGGATGGAAAAAGATATTCCATCCTAAAGAGAGCAGGAGAGAATACATTATATCAGACAAAATGAAGAAAAACAAGTGACATGAGACAAAAAACATTATATAATGATAAATGGGTCAATTTACCAAAAAGAAGTATCAAGTAAAAATATATATACATCTAACATTAGATATCTCAGAAAAATGAAGCAAACATTAAAGGAAAGGAAGAGAGAAATAGACAGCAGCACAGGAATACTATGAGACTTCAATGCCCCAGCTGAACTTACGGATGGAACCAAAAAGATCAATAAGGAAACTATAGACCTTACTGGTTATTAGACATAACAGATCACATGACCCAACAGCAGAAAACACATGCGTCTCAAGCACACATAAAGCATTCTCCATGAGAGACCACACGTTTGGCCAAAACACAAATCTTAACAATTTTAAGAGACTGATGTCATAAAAGTAAACAACAATGAAATAAACAGAAGAAAAAAAAGAAAATTCCCCCAAATGCGGAAATTAAACAACCCACTCCTAAACCACTAATGGGTCTAAGAAGAAATCACAAGGGAATTTTGAAATATATGGATGAAAAGGAAAATACAACCTACCAAAAGTTATAACACACAATGAAAGCTGTACTAAAAGGAAATTCAAAACTGCTAAATGCTTACAGTAAAAAAAAACAGATCTCAAATCAGAAATTTATTTTTACACCTCTAGGAAGTAGAAAAACAAAAACAAACTAAACCCAAGTTTAGCAAAAGGAAAGAGGTAAATAAGAAAAATGAAACCAGGGACTTCCCTGGTGGGACAATGGTTAAGAATCCGCCTGCCAGTGCAGGGGACACAGGTTCGAGCCCTAGTCTGGGAAGATCCTACATGCTGCGGAGCAACTAAGCCTGTGTGCCACAACTACTGAGCCTGCACACCACAACTACTGAAGCCCACATGCCTAGAGCCCAAGCTCTGCAACAAGAAAAGCCACCACAATGAGAAGCCTGCACTCCACAACGAACACCCAACAATGAAGACCCAATGCAGCCAAAAATAAATTAACATATTAAAAAAAAGATTAGAACAGAGATAAATAAAATAGAAAGTAGAAAAATATAAAAATGAACAAAGCAAGAGTTGGTGTTTTGAAAAAACTGAATGGGAAAACCCTTAGCTACACTAAGAAAAAAAGAAAAAAGATTCAAATAATTAAGAACAGATATGAAAGAGAAATGATTGCAACTGATATCAAAGAAAGTTTTTTAAGGAAGATAAGGAAGTACTATGAACAATAATGCCTACAAATTACAGAATCTAAAAGGTACAGGTAAATTCTTAGAAACATACAACCTACTAAACTTGATTTATCATTATGAAATAAAAAATTTGGAGATTGGTTCAAGATGGCAGAGTAGAAGGACATGCTCTCACTCCCTCTTGCGAGAGCAATGGAATCACAACTAACTGCTGAACAGTCATCAACAGGAAGACACTGGAACTCACCAAAAAAAGATACCTCACGTGCAAAGACAAAGGAGAAGCCACAATGAGCCGGTAGGAGGGGCGCTATCACAATAAAATCAAATCCCATAACTGCTGGGTGGGTGACTCACAAACTGGAGAACACTTATACCACAGAAGTCCACCCACCGGAGTGAAGGCTCTGAGCCCCACGTCAGGCTTTCCAAGCTCGGAGTCCAGCAACGGGAGGAGGAGTCCCTAGAGAATCAGACTTTGAAGGCTAGTGGGATTTGACTGCAGAACTTTGACAGGACTGGGATAAAACAGAGACTCCACTCTTGGAGGGCACACATAAAGCAGTGTGCACATCAGGACCCAGGGGAAGGAGCAGTGACCCCATAGGAGACTGAACCAGACCTACCTGCTAGTGTTGGAGGGTCTCCTGCAGAGGCAGGGGTGGGGGGTTGTGCTCACCGTGGGGACAAGGACACTGGCAGCAGAAGTTCTGGGAAGTACTCCTTGGTGTGAGGCCTCCCAGAGTCCGCCATTAGCCCCACCAAAGAGCCTGGGTAGGCTCCAGTGTTGGGTCGCCTCAGGCCAAAGAACCAACAGGGAGGGTACCCAGCCAAACCCAGCAGCAGACAAGCGGATTAAAGTTTTACTGAGCTCTGCCCACCAGAGCAACAGCCAGCTCTACCCACCACCAGTCCCTCCCATCAGGAAACTTGCACAAGCCTCTTAGACAGTCTCATCCACCAGAGGGCAAACAGCAGAAGCTGGAAGAACTACAATCCTGCAGCCTATGGAACAAAAACCACATTCACCGAAAGATAGACAAGATGAAAAGGCAGAGGGCTATGTACCAGATGAAAGAACAAGATAAAATCCCAGAAAAACAATTAAATGAAGTGGAGATAGGCAACCTTCCAGAAAAAGAATTCAGAATAATGATGGTGAAGATGATCCAGGACCTCGGAAAAAGAATGGAGGCAAAGATCGAGAACATGCAAGAAATGTTTAACAAAGACTTAGAGGAATTAAAGAACAAACAAACAGAGATGAACAATACTATAACTGAAATGAAAAATATATTAGAACGAATCAATAGCAGAATAACTGAGGCAGAAGTACAGAGAAGTGACCTGCAAGACAGAATGGTGGAAATCACTGCTACGGAACAGAATAAAAAAAAAAGAATGAAAAGAAATGAAGACAGCCTAAGAGACCTCTGGGACAATATTAAACGCAACAACATTCGCATTACAGGGGTCCCAGAAGAAGAGAGAGAGAAAGGACCTGAGAAAATATTTGAAGAGATTATAGTCGAAAACTTCCCTAACATGGGAAAGGAAATAGCCACCCAAGTCCAGGAAGCGCAGCGAGTCCCATACAGGATAAACCCAAGGAGAAACATGCCAAGACACACAGTAATCAAATTGGCAAAAATTAAAGACAAAGAAAAATTACTGAAAGCAGCAAGGCCAAAACAACAAATAACGTACAAGGGAACTCCCATAAGGTTAACAGCTGATTTCTCAGCAGAAACTCTACAAGCCAGAAGGCAGTGGCATAATATACTTGAAGTGATGAAAGGGAAAAACCTACAACCAAGATGACTTTACCCAGCAAGGTACTCATTCAGATTCGAAGGAGAAATCAAAAGCTTTACAGACAAGAAAAAGCTAAAAGAATTCAGCACCACCAAACCAGCTCTACAACAAATGCTAAAGGAACTTCTCTAAGTGGGAAACACAAGAGAGGAAAAAGACCTACAAAAACAAACCCAAAACAATTAAGAAAATGGTAAAAGGAACATACATATCGATAATTACCTTAAATGTGAATGGATTAAATACTCCAACCAAAAGACAAAGGCTTGCTGAATGGATACAAAAACAAGACCCACATATATGCTCTCTACAAGAGACCCACTTGAGACCTAGGGACACATACAGACTAAAAGTGAGGGGATGGAAAAAGATATTCCATGCAAATGGAAATCAAAAGAAGCCTGGAGTAGCAATACTCATATCAGACAAAATACACTTTAAAATAAAGAATGTTACAAGAGACAAGGAAGGACACTACATAATGATCAAGGGATCAATCCAAGAAGATATAATTATTATAAATCTATATGCACCCAACACAGGAGCACCTCAATACATAAGTCAACTGCTAACAGCTATAAAAGAGGAACTTGACAGTAACACAGTAATAGTGGGGGACTTTAACACCTCACTTACAAATCATCCAAACAGAAAATTAGTAAGGAAACAGAAGCTTTAAATGACACAATAGACCAGAGAGATTTAATTGATATTTATAGGACATTCCATCCAAAAACAGCAGATTACACTTTTTTCTCAAGTGTGCACGGAACATCATCGAGGATAGATTACATCTTGGGGCACAAATCAAGCCTCAATAAATTTAAGAAAACTGAAATCGTATCAAGCATCTTCTCTGACCACAACACTGTAAGATTAGAAATCAATTACAGGGGAAAAAAACATAAAAACAGAAACACATGGAGGCTAAACAATACGTTACTAAATAACGAAGAGATCACTGAAGATATCAAAGAGGAAATCAAAAAATACCTAGAGACAAATGACAATGAAAACACGACGAGGGAAGCTTAAGAGGGAAGTTTACAGCAATAAAATCCTACCTCAGGAAACAAGAAACATCTCAAACAATCTAACTTTACACCTACAGGAACTAGAGAAAGAACAAACAAAACCCAAAGTTACTAGAAGGAAAGAAATCATAAAGAACAGAAATAAAAGAAACAGAAACAAAGAAAACAATAGCAAAGATCAATAAAACTAAAAGTTGGCTGTTTGAGAAGATAAACAAAACTGATAAACCATTAGCCAGACTCATCAAGAAAAAGAGAGGACTCAAATCAATAAAATTAGAAATAAAAAAGGAGAAATTACAACAGACACCGCAGAAATACAAAGCATCCTAAGAGACTACTACAAGCAACTCTATGCCAATAAAATGGAGAACCTGGAAGAAATGGACAAATTCTTAGAAAGGTATAACCTGCCAAGACTGAACCAGAAAGAAATAGAAAATATCAACAGACCAATTCCAAGTAATGAAATCGAAACTGTGATTAAAAATCTTCCAACAAACAGAAGTCCAGGACCAGATGGCTTCACAGGTGAATTCTATCAAACATTTAGAGAAGAGCTAACACCCATCCTTCTCAAACTCTTCCAAAAAATTGCAGAGGAAGGAACACTCCCAAACTCATTCTATGAGGCCACCATCACCCTGATACCAAAACAGACAAAGATACTACAAAAAAAGAAAATTACAGACCAGTATCACTGATGAACATACATGCAAAAATCCTCAACAAAATACTAGCAAACAGAATCCAGCAACACATTAAAAGGATCATACACCATGATCAAGTGGGATTTATCCCAGGGATGCAAGGATTCTTCAATATATGCAAATCAATCAATGTGATACACCATACTAACAAACTGAAGAAAAAAACCATATGATCATCTCAATAGATGCAGAAAAAGCTTTTGACAAAATTCAACATCCATTTATGATAAAAACTCTCCAGAAAGCGGGCACAGAAGGAACCTACCTCAACATAATAAAGGTCATATATGACAAACCCACACCAAACATCATTCTCAATGGTGAAAAACTGAAAGCATTACCTCTAAGATCAGGAAAAAGACAAGGATGTCCACTCTCACCGCTACTATTCAACATAGTTTTGGAACTCCTAGCCTCAGCAATTAGAGAAGAAAAAGAAATAAAAGGAATACAAATTGGAAAAGAAGTAAAACTGTCACTGTTTGCAGATGACATGATACTATACATAGAGAATCCTAAAGATGCCACCAGAAAACTACTAGAGCTAATCAATGAATGTGGTAAAGCTCCAGGATACAAAATTAATGCACAGAAATCTCTTGCATTCCTATACACTAAAGAAGAAAAATCTGAAAGAGAAATTAAGGAAACACTGCCATTTACCATGCAACAAAAAGAATAAAATACCTAGGAATAAACCTACCTAGAGACAAAAGACCTGTATGCAGAAAACTGTAAGACACTGATGAAAGAAATTAAAGATGATACAAACAGATGGAGAGATATACCATGTTCCTGGATTGGAAGAATCAATATTGTGAAAATGACTATACTACCCAAAGCGACCTGCAGATTCAATGCAATCCCTATCAAATTACCAATGGCATTTTTTATGGAACTAGAACCAAAAAATCTTAAAATCTCTATGGAGACACAAAAGATCCCGAATAGCCAAAGCAGTCTTGACGGAAAAAATCAGAGCTGGAGGAATCAGACTCCCTGACTTCAGACTATACTACAAAGCTACAGTAATCAAGACGATATGGTACTGGCACAAAAACAGAAACATAGATCAATGGAACAAGATAGAAAGCCCAGAGGTAAACCCACGCACCTACGGTCAACTAATCTATGACAAAGGAGGCAAGGATATACAATGGAGAAAAGACAGTCTCTTCAATAAGTGGTGCTGGGAAAACTGGACAGCTACATGTAAAAGAATGATATTAGAACACTCCCTAACACCATACACAAAAATAAACTCAAAATGGATTCGAGACCTAAATGTAAGACCGGACACTATAAAACTCTTAGAGGAAAACATAGGAAGAACACTCTTTGACATAAATCACAGCAAGGTCTTTTTTGATCCACCTCCTAGAATAATGGAAACAAAAACAAAAATAAACAAATGGGACTTAATGAAACTTAAAAGCTTTTGCACAGCAAAGGAAACCGTAAACAAGACGAAAAGACAACACTCAGAATGGGAGAAAATATTTGCAAACGAATCAAGGGGCAAAGGATTAACCTCCAAGATATATAAACAGCTCATGCAGCTCAATATTCAAAAAACAAACAACCCAATCCAAAAATGGGCAGAAGACCTAAATAGACATTTCTTCAAAGAAGACATACAGATGGCCAAGAAGTACATGAAGAGCTGCTCAACATCACTAATGATTAGAGTAATGCAAATCAAAACTACAAGGAGGTATCATCTCACACGAGTTAGAATGGGCTTCATCAGAAAAGCTACAAACAACAAATGCTGGAGAGGGTGTGGAGAAAAGGGAACCCTCTTGCACTGTTGGTGGGAATGTAAACTGATACAGCCACTATGGAGAACAGTATGGAGGTTCCTTAAAAAACTAAAAATAGAATTAACATATAATCCAGCAATCCCACTACTGGGCATATATCCAGAGAAAACCACAATTCAAAGAGACACATGCACCCCAATATTCATTGCAGTACTATTTACAATAGCCAGGTAATGGAAGCAACCTAAATGCCCATCAACAGACGAATGGATAAAGAAAGTGTGGTACATATATACAATGGAATTTTATTCAGCCATAGAAAGGAACGAAATTGCGTCATTTGTAGAGAGTCGTGGATGGATCTAGAGACTGTCATACAGAGTGAAGTCAGAAAGAGAAAACCAAATATCGTATATTAACGCATATATGTGGAATCTAGAAAAATGGTACAGCTGAACCAGTTTGCAGGGCAGAAATTGAGACACACACGTAGAGAACAAACGTATGAACACCAAGGGGGGAAGCCGCGGGGGTGGTGGTGATGGTGATGGTGGTGTGATGAATTGGGCAATTGGGACTGACATGTATACACTGATGTATATAAAACTGATGACTAATAAGAACCTGCTGTATAAAAAAAAACCAGAAAAAACCTACTTATTAGGTTTATAGACCTGTGTGCAATTTTAAAAAAAGAAAACACTAGTGTTACCTTTAAAAAAATTTTAAAAAAGGTACCTATGGTAAAACAAAAAAATGTGTTTTCGAGATATCACATAGATTCATTTTTTTCTTTCCTGTCTTTCAGCTTCTACAACTGTCTTATTTAAGCCCCTCTATTAATATATAAAATATGCCACTGCAAAAAAAAACAAAAAAAAAACCCACAACCCAATCCAAAAATGGGCAGAAGACCTAAATAGACATTTCTCCAAAGAAGACTTACAGATGGCCAAGAAGCACATGAAGAGCTGCTCAACATCACTAATTATTAGAGAAATGCAAATCAAAACTACAATGAGGTATCACCTCACACCAGTTAGAATGGGCATCATTAGAAAATCTAGAAACAATGCTGGAGAGGGTGTGGAGAAAAGGGAACCCTCTTGCACTGTTGGTGGGAATGTAAACTGATACAGCCACTATGGAGCACAGTATGGAGGTTCCTTAAAATACTAAAAGTAGAACTACCATATGACCCAGCAATCCCACTACTGAGCATATACCCAGAGAAAACCACAATTCAAATAGACACACGCACACCCCAATGTTCACTGCAGCACTATTTACAATAGCCAGGTCATGGAAGCAACCTAAATGCGCATCGACAGATGAATGGATAAAGAAGATGTGGTACATATATATAATGGAATATTACTCAGCCATAAAAAGGAACGAAACTGGGTCATTTGCCGAGACGTGGATGGATCTAGAGACTGTCATACAGAGTAAAGTAAGTCAGAAAGATAAAAATATTGTATATTAACGCATATATGTGGAACCTAGAAAAATGGTACAGATGAACTAGTTTGCAGGACAGAAATTGAGACACAGATATAGAGAACATATGGACACCAAGGGAGGAAAGTGGCGGGGGAGGTGGTGGTGGTGTGATGAATTGGGAGATTGGGATTGACATATATACACTAATATGTATAAAATGGATAACTAATAAGAACCTGCTGTATAAAAAAATAAAATTCAAAAGAAAAAAAATTAAAAAGTTGAACCGGATTATAACTAGAGAAATTCAAAAAGTAATCAAAAACCTCAAACAAAGAAAAACCCAGGGCTTCCCTGGTGGCGCAGTGGTTAAAAATCCACCTGCCATTGCAGGGGACATGGGTTCGAACCCTGGTCTGGGAAGATCCCACATGCCATGGAGCAACTAAGCCCATTTGCCACAACTACTGAGTCTGCGCTCTAGAGCCTGCAAGCCACAACTACTGAGCCTGCACTCTAGAGCCTGCAAGCCACAACTACTGAGCTCACGTGCCACAACTACTGCAGCCTGTGGGCCTAGAGCCCATGCTCCACAATAAGAGAAGCCTGTGCACCGCAACAAAGAGTAGCCCCCACTCGCCACAACTAGAGAAAGCCCACGCCCAGCAATGAAAACCCAACACAACCAAAAATAAATAAATAATAATTTTTAAAAAACAAACAAACAAGAAAAACCCAGGACCAAATTCTATGAAATATTTACAAAAGAATTACCACTAATCCTGCTAAAATTACAGAGTTGAAGAGGGAACTCTTGCAAATTCTTTCTATGGAGCCAGCATGATTCTGATACCAATCTCAGACAAAAACACAACAAGAAAGTAAAACTAGAAACCAATACCCCTGATGAATATTGATGCAAAATCCTTAACATACTAGCAAAATAATACCACATTAAAAAGATCTGACATGTTGACCAAGTGGATTTTATTCATATAAGGCAAAGAGGAGTCAACATACAAAAATCAATTAATGTGATACACCACATTAACAGAGTAAAGGAAAAAACCACACAGGACCATCTCAATTGATGCAGAGAAAAGCATTTGACAAAATTCAACAACCTTTCAAGATAAAACACTCAACAAACCAGAAAGAGTAAATTCTCTCAACATAATAAACGCCATTTATGAAAAAAGCACAGCTAACAACATTCTCAATGGGGACAGACTGAAAGCTTGTCCTCTGAGATCAGAAAGAAGGCAAGGATGCACACTCTCTGCACTACTGCTCAACAATGTACTGAAACTCCTAGCCAGAGCAATTAGATAAGAAAAAAAAATCTAAGTTATCCAAACTAAAAAAGTAAACTTACCTTCTTTCCTAGATGACAAGGTTTTATATGTAAAAATCATAAAGATTCCGTAAGAAACCTGCTATATCAAGAGTGTTAGAAAAGTTGTCGTATACAAACTCCAAATGCAAAAATCGGTTGCATTTCTATACACAATGAACAATGTCAGAAGAAAACAATCTTATTTACTATAGCATTAAACAGGGATGAAATATTTAGGAATAAATTAGCCAACATGGTGAAAGACTTACACTGAAAACTACTAACCATTGCTAAAAGAAATCCAAAAAGATACAAATAGAAAGACAACCTGTACTCATGGGCTGGAAGACTTATTCTCTTAAAAAATCCAAGCTACACAAAGTGTTCTACAGATTCAGTGGACCCATTATCAAAATTTCCATAGCAATCTTTGCAGAAATAGAGGGAAAAAAAATGCTAAAAGTCACAGGGCAGTTCTAGAGACCACAAATAGCCAAAAGTCTCTTGAACAAGAAGAAAGGTGAAGGCCTCCCTTTTTATTTCAAAACATATTAAGAAGTAATCAAGATGGTGTGGTACCGGTATAAACACAGATAACATAAACCAAATGAACAGAACACAATACTCAGAAATAATCCTTTGCATATATGTAAAATGTATTCACAAGGGTGCCAAGATACACATAGGGGAAAGGAGAGTTATCAATAACAATGGTGCTGAGAAAAGAGATATCTACTAGGAAAAGAATGAAGCTGGAATCTTGCCCGTATCAGAAGTAAAACTTTCTGTCTGTCAAAGGATACAATCCAGAGTGAAAAGACAACCTCTGAGGAATGGAGGTGATGAAAGTAATTTAAAGAATTTCCAACTGCCAGAGATTTAGGTTGATTTCATAGTTTAAATCCGATGATAAACTAAAACACCCTCTGCCACTGATGTCTATTTTTGAACTTTCCATTCCATTACCAATCATCAAGATTTAAGGAGAGTGACTCACATGTTTAGCTTGAACTGCCTTAGAAAAAGTCAGAACAAACTGCTCCAATTGGTCTGATTTTCGGATTTTATCAGGTATTGTGCACGTTAATACCTGACTTCCAAGTGCAGCTTCTGTACCCTGGTTGACAGAGAGTGGACAGTGCATCCGGATGGGGCCCCTCAACAGTCCCTGCTGCCCAAGAGCACTGACACCACGTCTCCAATCCATGGGTGTGAAATCTAAGTGGAGACGACAGACCCTGAGGGAGGGCCCCGGGTGAGTGTGAGGTACAGGCGTCAGGCAGGATACTTCAGAGTCAGACAAGATCAGCAAGTCCAAAAGAGGGCATTTCAGAAAAAACAGACTGAGAATCAACCAAAAATATGACTTTACCTGAGAAAGAGCCATTTCCGACTCCTTTTCTTTCCTCTCCCTCCTCTTCCAGGCTTCCTCCTCAGGAAACGTGAGTCTTTAGAGGTTGACCCTGAAAGTGGAAAACAGGCTGTTTAATGCTTGCAATCAACACACCCCCTTCCTGAGTCACCACCACACACACAGGGAAGCCCTCAGCATGTGGAACAGACGGTCTTCTGCTGCCCACTGTCCCAGGAGGGGCTCAGGACAGTAACTCCCACACAGAGTCTAACAGGTGAGTTTTCCCACCCTTTCTTCAGATCTCGCTCCCCTCCTGGTGAGGCCCTCACGTACCAAGCAGCAGCGGGCACCTCAGCTGGACCCGACAATCCCCTGCAGGTCACAGACCAGCCCTGATCCATCCCCACGCAGAGCAGAGCCCTCACCCTCAGCCCAGATCTCAGCCCTCAGGAATGGGGGGACCCAGAGTCATGATGCTCAGTGACGGATCCAGATTGGAATCACCTGGGGCAACATAAATATTATCGAGCTTTGGTCCCACACTGACTACATGAAGAGGAATCCCTGGTCAGAGGGTACAAAACATGTCTATGCATAAAGCCTCATCGATCTAATGGTAAGCCTGGGTTGAGCACCACTCACAGGAGGCAAGCCCAGCACAGCCCCCACTTTCTTGTTCTTTCCCAGCTTTACTGAGGGGTAACTGATGAATTAAAATGATGTAAATGTAAGGTATACAAAGTGATCCTCTGAGAGATGTGTATACTGTGAATAATTGTCACTATCAAGTAAGTCACACTTCCATCAACTAAGAATTACCATTTTGTGTGTGTGTTGTGAGGACACTTAATTGTTTCTCTGTGAGCAAATTTCAAGTATATAGAAACAGTATAGGCAGCATGCAGTACATCCGATCCCCAGAACTTATTCATTTTACAACTGAAAATCTGTATACTTTGACAGACATCGCCCCATTTTCCCTACCACCCAGCTCCTGGTAACAGCCTTTCTACTCTATGGCTCTATGAGTTTGATAATTCTAGTTTCCATGTACAATATCTGTCCTTTGTCAGGCTTATTTCACTTAGCATAATGTTCTCTAGGTTCATTCATTTTGTCATAAATGCAGGATTCTTGATTTTTCGTATTTATATACAGTGAATAACATTTCATTATACATATTCTATACATACTATACAATATACAGTACATGTTTTGATACCACGATTTTGTTACCCATTCTTTTGTCAACAGACATTTTGGTTGTTTCTGTTCCTTGGCTACTGCAAATACCGTAATACTCATGAGACTGCAGATGTGTCCCTGAAAACACTGATTTCCTTTCCTTTGGATATCTGCCAGAAGACAGTTTGATAGATTGTGTGTCTGTTCTATGTTGAATTTATTAAGGAACCTCCATATTGTTTTCCAATTTAGCGGTACCATTTACACACCCACCAACAGCACACAAAGGTTCCCTGTTCTCTGTATTGTGCCTCTGTGCATATTTTGGGAGGGACAGGAGTGGATAATAGAGTACCCAGCACTGGCCTGGCAGCAAGAAAGTTGCAGCTGCATCTTCCCAAGGATGAGCCCCTGGACTGCAGATCACTGTAGTGTTGCTGTCCTCGGATTCTTGCAATAATCTTTCCCAACAACACGAGACTTTACGACTCTTCTCAAGTTGGGCTCACAGACCCATATCTAGCAGGACCTCCCTACTAAAAACCTTCTGCAGTCTTAAGCTGACTACTCATAACTTCCAGTCTGGACTCAAACAAACTTACAAACTCTCATGGGGTCCAACACAGTGTCCACAGAGCCCATAATGATCCCCTCATCCTGTTACACAACGACAGAAAACATTTCAAGCCCTAATAACTCATGCATGAGGGATAATACATAAGAGGACACCCAAGGACCCACTAGACACAAGGCACCGTATTTTCATTTACAGTGACCCAGGCAAAACACTGGAATCTCCAAAAAACTACTAAAAAGAGAGAGATTTCCAACGATGCACATGCCCCAGTGAGACCCCAACATCTTCCAAGGCAACACTCCAGATTCTCTTTGCATCTTTCCAAATGCACATGAAACTTTCTTCACTTGCAACACCAAATACTCAAAGATACCAATGTTAACGCAAAAAATGATCTGAGATTTTCCCTATATTACTCTATTGGTGGCATGATGATGCTTGCCCTCCTAAAAGAGCCAACAAAAGTCAGTGTGTGGAGTGGATGCTGGGGGGCACCCTCTAGATCCAGCCCCTTAAGACCAAGGCACCCATCCTCCTGCACCCAGAGCTCCCTGTGGGCTCTTCTCAGGCCATAGTTCTAACAGTGGAGGATAACATTTCTCCCAGTCAAATTCCACTTTCTTCACTGCTGCTCACGTGTGATCATGAGTTATCAAATCAAACCCATGCAGGGAAATGTCAGCCTCAGCACTGACGTCCCAGGAACCTGAGCTAAGACACTAGGGCACCTCAAACCATTCCATGCAGGTTCTCCAACAAACTCACTGCCAGGTTCTCCAGCCTGAACTGAGACATTCCTTTCCAACAGATCCACACAGCCCTCGATCCCGTAACTACACTTGGGACAGGTGCACACACCATTCACTGGGCTCATCTTGACGCCCCCACTTGCTGCCATATCCCTCCTGCGGTCCCTACAGGCTCCCCTCCGCTTTCCCCATTTTTCTACCTCTTCTCCATGCATGACTGACTAAAGGAGACTAAAAGGCACAGGGACTTCTCGGCAAAGGGATCCAAACAGGAATGTACACAAGCTGCCACCCAAAGGATATTGGGCATTCAGTATGAAAATCAAGAAACTGGCCCTTTGGGCTTCCCTGGTGGCGCAGTGGCTGGGAGTCCGCCTGCCAATGCAGGGGACACAGGTTCGAGCCCTGGTCCAGGAAGATCCCACATGCCGCGGAGCAACTGGGCCCGTGCGCCACAACTACCGAAGCCGGCGTGCCTAGAGCCCGTGATCTGCAAACAGGAGAGGCCACCGCAATGAGAAGCCCGTGCACCACAATGAAGGGTAGCCCCTGCTTGCTGCAATTAGAGAAAGCCCGTGTGCAGCAACAGAGACCCAATGCAGCCAAAAATAAATAAATAAAATAAATAAATTTATTTAAAAAAAACAGACGGCTTCCCTGGTGGCGCAGTGGTTGAGAGTCCGCCTGCCGATGCAGGGGACACGGGTTCATGCCCTGGTCCGGGAAGATCCCACATGCCGCGGAGCAACTGGGCCCGAGAGCCATGGCTGCTGAGCCTGCGCGTCCGGAGCCTGTGCTCCTTAACGGGAGAGGCCACAACAGTGAGAGACCCGCGTACCGCAAAAAAGGAAAAAAAAAAAAAAAAAAAAAAGAAACTGGTCCTCCTGGGAAAGTCTGCCACCACCTGGGGACATTATGGAGTCTGGATACAAAGGCATTTGAGATCAGGGAGGATGTCTCAAAGAGAGGGTCCCCAGGTCTCAGTTTCCTGTTGTCCCCACTGACACCTACTTGGAAGATGTTCTAGCTCTTTAAGGGAGGCCTCCTTCATGCCCCATTAGGTTCTCCTTCTGCCCACCCTTAGCGCAGTGAAACCACTACCGCTGACTCTGTGCAGATGAACTGCTGGAAGGCAAGGCTCCTGTCCAAGGTGGCGACTGGTACCTGGATGTGCACAGCCTGGAACACTGGGGGCTGTAGCAGAGCAGTCACACAGGAGACTAAACAAGAGGACACCTCAGGACACTGCATGAGGACATCCATGGGCTTTTTAGGACTCCTGTATTTGGGGGCTCTTCTTTTCAGTAATTTAGTAGCCACATGTGGTAGAGATCAATTACAGCTGAAATGTCCAGAATGCAGGAACCATCCTCATCACCTGCCCTGTTCTCTTGGTCTCCCCTGAGGATTATCCAGCCCAACCCACAGTCCCAACATCTAAAGACACCTCCAGTATCAGGTACTGCAGCCATCCTGGGAAGGAGAGGAACACTGTGAGCCCTTAAATAAAGGGTAACCAGGAAAGACTCAAAATAATCAATGGAGAAGGGCTTTCAGATGAGAGTGATTGACTTTAAAGGCAATAAAACCTGGTTAAAATGACAGAGATTGTCAAGGCAGGATGGGGAGCCCTCTCTGAGCCTAGACCTGAAGGGGGACAAAGGGCCTGAGCATGGTGATTTAATAACGAAAGGTAAGAGCGGAAACTAACATCTGAGACAGATGGTGTTTGGAAACAGAGAAAAGATGAATGTGACCAGGCAGAGTGAACCATGAGAAAAGCTCCCAGGATGAGGCTGGGCACACTGGCAGGGCCCTGAGGATGACACAGGGCTGAGCAGCCGCAGGGAGGAGTCAGGATTTTCTCCTGGGGACAAATGGAAGCCAGTGGAGGTCTGAGTGTCAGGAAGTGACAAAATCTCCCTGGAGATTTATCCTTATTCATGGAAGACACCTGATGATGGTCTCCGACTCGCAGCCTATGTTCCTGCATCCATCCTACTGTTTTTCTTTTAGTTTTTCACTTTGGGAGGCCTGGGACCCACTTAATATTCTAATTACAAGCGGGCACTCCCTCCAAGAACCGCCACACACAGACACACGCCCAATCTGGCCAATCATCTCAGGGGTCAGTGTTGCTCACGCTCAGAGTTTCTGGTCTAGTCTCTCATCTCCATGTTACAATAGGGCTCCCTGAGGCCCAGAGGGGAGACATTTATGACAAGGTCTGAGCTGAGTGAATAGAACCGGGTGTGAATGAATTCTGAAAAGGTCACCTGATGGGCAAGTGGGCACAGTTTGTCTTTATCAACCATCCCATTTAACACCAGGACCATCTTTCATGTGCCTGAACAAAGGAAACTTCTCTTTCAAGGTTCGATCACACTGGTACCAAGCAGGTAATTCTTCTTTATCAGAAGATTGCAGTAAAATGTTTTAAACACACAGAGTTGCAAATATATATCCCTGGTGCAGAAAACATTGTAAGGGATCAGCTTAGAAATAAGATCTGAGCAATCCTTTTCATCGTGAGTAGAGGGACGCTGTTGGAAGAAGGTTCCAAGTCAATCCCACCCATCCTTCCTCATTTGCACAGAAGAGTCAAAAGGGACCTGAGGGAAACAAACATCTTCGTATCACCTCATAGCTCACTATCTTCCCCGACCACAGAAAACGGAAAAAAAGGATTAGACTAACTGGTTAATCTAGGTTTTGACTGTTACTATAAAAGATCATTGACATCTTTGCCAAGTACTCATCAAAATAGTCTAAAGTTATTTCTACTTACCAAAGAAAATTTCAAATATATTAGATGAAGAGAAGAAAGCACTCAGGCGAGGAATGAATCTGAAACAAATTTGAAAAAGAAATAATGTGTGTATTATTTTTAATCTAAAAATCTGGTATCAAAGTTTTAAAATAAAAACTGAGGGTATATCACATTTGGAAAAGAATGACATGACTAGAATATTGGAGACTAAAAAAGCTTATTTCATAAGTTAAAAATGATTTATAGGAAAGAAGAAATTGAATGAACTAAGATTTATTCCAAGCTACAAAAAGAACCATATGTAAAGAAAAAGAAAAATGTAAATCCATTAAAAAAAACAATGTTGCCTTAAAAAGCCACCACCACATAGTGACAGAGTCAGTCATCTCTTGCCCCACTTCTCCTCTCCCCTGACTTCTACCCCATGTCAGGAAAAGGTACGGGGGTGACAACTGAGTGAATCAAGTCACTGCCTGCTGGCTCAACAGGGTTTGCAAATGGAAGTTATCTTCTGATACAAATAATAACAAAAGGCACAAGCCTTATTGACAGGAGTTTTGCAATTCTCATCCTCATCTGTATAATTTAAAGAAATTTTAAATGTATTAGATTCTAAAGACACGAATCAATATCATCACAACTTAATCATCTATATTCAATCAACTCACCATCCACCTGGATCCAGTTTACCCTCTCTACTTTTACTAGGTGTTTCCATCTCATTCTGTTCACCTGTCTCCCTATTTCATCTTGGTCTGTGTCTCTTTTTATTCCCCTCTACACTCCTGCTGTTTCTCCCCTCTTATTTCTTCCCTCACACCTGTCCTGCCCCACTCTGCAACTTATTCCCCTTCGAGATGTTCTTTCTCTCCAACCTTTCTGATTCTGTCAAAAATCTGCAGGTATTTCTGCCTCTTGTTTGCCTCATCTCTGCCCTCCGGGTTACACTCCTTCTCTCCCTGTTACTCTCTCTTCCTCCCCACTCTCTGGAACCCCAGGTGGCTGTGCTTCCTTCCTGCTCTTCTTTCTTCCTCTGCTCTTGTCACCCTTTGGCTTCTTTCTCTGCCAGCACCATGATGCACTGAAGTCCATGGTTCCACGTTTTATCCTCTCCACGTCTGACGTACCTCACCACCGTTCGCCTCCCCCTCCTCCAGGGCAGCTCTCCCTTGTTGTTTTCCAATCCCTGGAGATCTGGCTTTTTCATTTACTTCTCTATTTTATTCACCTGCTACTTTCAAGGCTTAATCTCTTTCATTTTACTACCTCTTTGCAAGTCCCTCAGCCACCCTCTACGTTCCCATCGGTTCTCCCTCATGCTTTTCTCCTTCGCAGTTTTAATCTTTCTCTCTCAGTCGCTCAGTCTCTGCTTCTCCTGATGCCCCTCGCCCATTTAAGGGGCTGGAGACTGAATGAGATGCCCGCGGACCGGAAGAGCACATTTTTCAATAGAGCTGAATACGACACGGAACAACACTAGGTGTCACAAGGCTGGACCAGGTCACCTCCCCCAACGCGGGGTGAGGGGAAGGGCTGACCAGGAAGGCGAGGCCAGAGAAGCAGAAGAACCGGCCTTAGGAGGAGGCGAGGACAGAGGCGCTTGGGAGGGAGGGAGGGGGTCTCAGGAGAGGAGCAGGGCTCTACAGAACCCCAGGACCGCGGGAAGGACGCGTCCTGTCCGGGAGCGCGGCGGCCGGCGCTGCCCTCCAGGCGCCGAGAGGGCGAGGCTGCGGGGCGCGAATCCACCTCGCGGAAGACGACTTTACAGGGGGAGAGCGGAGGTACTAAAGAGTTTTAAACAGGAAAATGTCGCCAAAGACGGTGTCTACGTGGACCGAAGGCTGAAAAAGCCAAGGAAACGGACCAGCCTCAGAAAAAATTAAAACCCAAACGAAAATATACCCGACCTGCAACTGCAACGTCTGGATTTACTCTGAGACGGGTGCAGCGGAGGGTGTCGGTGGGGGGTGGGGGGCTGCACAAATTTACACTGGAAAGAAACTTACGCTCCGCTCTGCGACCTTGGCTCAGCACTCTCCGCTCTCCGCGTCCTTAGGAAAGGGCTGCTGGCGTTCGAGGGAGGGCTTCCGGGGCGGGGCCTAGGCGGAGCGCCAGCGGCGAGGGGCGGGGCGAGGAGAGCGCCCAGGTCTGCGCAATGAGCGCAGGAGGGAGGTGCAGGGAGCAGGGCGGGGTTGGTGCGCCTGTTACCTTGACTACATTCCTTTAAGTTACTGGCTGTTAACAGTTTTCACGTGTGGGCCAGTTATGTTGGAAGCCAAGATATTTCCTCTTAAGACTAAAAGGGTTTAATAAAAACCTATTTCTCACAGCAAGTTGTTCTGACGTCCTGCTAGTGAGGCTGAAGCAATTCACTGGTCTGGGAACTTGGGTCTCTAGGAGCGGAGAGGGAGGGGTTGACGTGGGCCATTAGTTGGATCCAGGAACACTTCCTAAATTTGAATTAATTTAAGCAGCTTTAAGAAATAAGAATGGGACTACTCTCTGTATTACAAATAACAAATACAAAACTCCCCCTGGGTAGAAATGGGCTATTTCATACTGACACCCTACAAAACTGCTTTTTTTTTTTCTATTCCCCATTCACGCAGAAGGGCAAACTCAACATAGTGCTGAGTTCCACAAACTCAGGGACAGTACCTGGAGGTCTGAGATGGAAGACTAAGACATGTGATCATTTAGGTCACTAAAAATTGCCTTAAAAACAGCAATACATTTTTAAAAAATTGTTATAAACTGCATTATTCTTTCTTTTATCCAGTGTGTTTTAATTATTTGCCTTTCTAAAACCAATTCTGTAAACAGTGACACAGAGTTGTATAAGCAACACTTTATACAGTGACAAACATCACAGTGTAAGTTTAAGCTGTAGAGCATAAGTGACTGACATATACTGTGAAATGATTATCACAATAAGTATAGTTAGCATCCAGAATTTCATATAGATAACATAAAAAGAGAAAGCAAACTAGAAGAAGAAACTTTTTTTTTCTTTTGATGAGAACTGCATTACTGTTTAAAAAACTTACTCTATTCCACACTTGGGAGAATTACTTTTAAGTATCTTTCCCCAAAACTTTTAATGAAATTGTACTTAAATACATAATAACACAATGTAATTTCAAATTGATTATATGTTCATTATGAACATAATTAGAATTTTTCACTTTTTATTTCCAAATATATTTTAGTTTTTTATTTTCTATTTCTTAAAGTTTTGTCGAGGGTGGGTAACAAAGCCTGAAAAATAACAGTCTTCAGAAGACACTGGGATTTATTTCCATTTAAAGAATAATTAAGTTGCAATATTTCTAACAGCATTTAGTAGAGAGGTATATTCTCTTTAATTTGAACCCCAAAGAAAGTAAAACTAGATTACCAAATATACAGTAACTTCATTTGGACCCCCAATATTTTTAAGGCAGTATCTGTTAGATAACATCTACTATAAACTATGCTTTATCACACCCCTACATGTGAAACATTTCAACCAGAGAGACATGGGAATCCATTGAAATAGGATGATGTTTACATAGGGAAATTAGCATACTCAAAGTATTTTCAGGTAAAATGAGCAGACTGTCCTGGTGTATAACTCACAGTAAGTTTAATTATCATGCATCATCTCATATAGATAAAATGAAGAGAAATCAAAATAGGAGAAAAAACTTTTCTTTGATGAGAACTGCATTATTCATTTTTTAAAGTTTTTTTTTTTTAATGTGGACCATTTTTAAAGTCTTTATTCAATTTGTTACAATACTGCTTCGTTATATGTTTTGGTTTTTTGGCCCCAAGGCATGTGGGATCATAGCTCTCCATCGAACCTGCAAGCCCCTTCACCGGAAGGCAAAGTCTTCACCACTGGACCGCCAGGGAAGTCCCCATTATTCTTTAAAATACTTACTCTATGCCACACCTGTGATGAATTACCTTGTGAATGTATATGGTGACTAAAAAAATTCCTTTTAAAAAAAAAGCAAAATAAAAAGATCTTAGAAGAACAAAATATGCTTAAGCTAGCAGAAGGTAGGAAAAAGGATCAGAGACAAATGAAATGTAGAATAAAACCAGAGAAAATGACAACAGTACAACATCGTTATTTGAAAAGGATAACAAAACTGACAAATCCTTATCCAGATTAACAACAAAGGGAAGACTCAAATGACTGAATCAGAAATCAAAGAGGGGACATTATAGCAGATTACAACTGATTCTTCAGAAATTTTTTTTTTAATTTAGAAGAAAATATTTAGACAATTCTATGCCTAAATATCAGATAACCTAGAAGAAATGGATAAATCCATACAGAACACAACCTACCAAGACAGAATTATAAAGAAATTAAAAATCTGAACAAGCCTATAACTTTTAAGGAGATTGAACCAGTATTCAAAAACCATTCAGCAAAGGAAAGCAAGATAGCTTCACTGCAAAATTCAACCCAACATTTATAAACAATTAAGACCAACCTTCCAAGGACTTCCTTAGTGGTGCAATGGTTAAGAATCTGCCTGCCAATGGAGACATGGTTTGATCCCTGGTCCAGGAAGATCCCACATGCCGCGGAGCAACTAAGCCCATGCGCCACAGCTATTGAGCCTGTGCTCCAGAGCCCCCGAGCCACAACTACAAAGCCCACATGCCACAACTACTGAAGTCCATGCACCTAGAGCCCATGCTCCGCAACAAGAGAAGCCACTGCAATGAGAAGCCCACGCACTGCAAAGAAGAGTAACCCCTGCTCACCACAACTAGAGAAAGTCCTTGAGCAGCAATGAAGACCCAATGCAGCCAAAATTAATAGCCAAAAATAAATAAATATTTTTTAAAAATCAACACATTTAAAAGACCATCATGACTAACAGGAATATATTCTTTTTTTTCTGTGTTTTTAAAAAATGTATTTGGTTGAAGTATACTTGATTTACAATATTCTGCTAATTTCTGTTGTATAGCAAAGTGAATCACTTATACATACAATACATATATTCTTTTCATATTCTTTTCCATTATGGTTATTAAGGATATTGAATATTGTTCCCTGTGCTATATAATAAACCAATGGAACAGAACAGAATGCCGCAAAATAATCCTTTCCAGTATGTAAAGTGTTTTGACAAGGGTACCAAGGCTTCACAAAGAGGAAAGGACAGTCTCACTAACAAATGGTGCTGGCAAACTAGATATCTACCAGCAAAAGAAGGAAGCTGGAACCTTACCTGCATCAAACGCAGAAATTCGGTGTGCCAAATGATACCATCAACAGAGTGAAAAGATAACCTCTGAGGGATGGAGGTGACGAAAGTCATTTAAAGAACACCCACGTGTCAGAGATTTAGGTTGATTTCACAGGTGAAGACCAATGATGGAATAAAATACCTTCTAGCCCTGAGGTCTCTTTCTGAACTTTCCATTCCACTCCCGACCACTGAGATTTTGAAGTCAGTGACTCACTCATTTAGCTTCAATGCATTATAATAAGTCTGAACATATTTCCTCTAGTATGTTTTTTCCAGAATTTACCAGGCATTCTTGCAAATGAATACATAACTTCCAAGTGCAGATTCTTTACTCCTGGCTTACAGAGGGTGACAGAGGGGGTTGTTGAAACTTATGATCTTACAGCCTATTGGTCAGAAGCACAGGTGATAATATACATTTGTGCTGCCACCTCAAGTGTGCTGAAAGGGATGGCAGTCCTGTGAGATCTGTAGGATCTCATGCGATCTCAGTACAGGCGGTGTCAGAATTGAGCTGAATTGTAGGATACACAGCTGGTGTCCCAGGAATTGCTTGTTGTGCAGAAAACTCCTCACACATCGGTGACCAAAAGTGTCAGAAGTGTTCTATGTGAGGGTGTTGTGGTGTGAGACATAGGAGACACAGAGGAAAGAAACACACAGTAGGAAGAAATGGATTTTTCCCTCCACAGGAGGAAGAAAATCAAGTTTTTCCTTTGTAAGAACACCCAACATAATGAGATAATTTTTCAAGATCTTCCAAGTACTCTACCAAGACAAACCATATTTTTGGCCATCAAACAAGTCTTGATAAATTATAAGAATTCAAGTTTACAAAATATTTCTATGAACACATGGAAAAAACACAAATCAATAAACAAAAAATATCTGGAAAAAGTATAATGGAAAATAATGACCACAAATATATGGAAAATAAAGACCTACTAACGAACAAGGTTGGAACAAGGAAGAAATTACAAAGGCAATTAGCACGTATTCTCAACTGAATGAAAATGAGAACAGAACATATGAAATTTACAACTGACCAGTACTTCAGGAGAAATTAAAAATTTGAAAATGAATAGCAATTTATTAAAACATCTGAAAACCTAAGGGCTCTTTCTTTTTTGTTTCTTTGTTTGTTTGCTAGGGTTTTGGTTATTTTGGTTATTAATGTGAACTTCCTGCTTGGCATGGGACTTACATCCATAACTGAGTTCACCCAGTTCTGAGGCTTACACAGGCGGGGGAAGGCAGGATCAGGTAAAAGGGCAAGGCTTGAGGTTATTTACAAACATTTGATTATGATACACCACTTTGAAATGTTATAACTGAGAACACATAGGCCACTGAGGGTAGTTGGACTACAAAAAGTAATATATTTCTAGATAAAATAAAAATGAATGGCTATTCTAATGGGAAGAGAAAACAGAAATTGGAAGTAATAAGGGTAATTATTTAGGAAAAGAATTCTTGACATCAAGATGTCAAAGGTGAAACAATTCCTGGAGATAATACATTCTTACCTGTAACCTTGACTCTGGGAGGTTAAGGTGGGGATGAAAAAACAAAGGTCATTGAAAGTGTACCAGTCAGCTTTCTAAAAGTTTTGCTGTGGTGACAAATATTCCTGAATTCTCACTGGATTATAACAACAAATATGTATTGCTTCCTCATATGACCTCTATCATTATTCACCTCTTGCTTATTTCTATAATTCAATTCTGTCATTAAGGGTAAAATTTCAGTCTACCCAAGAACATTCTTGCAGTAGAGAGGAAACAAGGCTATACAGAACAAAGACTTTGAAAGCATCCATGTAAACATGCCATTCTTTTTTTTTTTTAATATCTTAATTGGAGTAAAATTGCTTTACAATGGTATGTTAGTTTCTGCTGTATAACAAAGTGAATCAGCTATACATATACATATATCCCCATGTCCCCTCCCTCTTGCATCTCCCTCCCACCCTCTCTATCCCACCCCTCTAGGTGAACACAAAACACCAAGCTGATCTCCCTGTGCTATGTGGCTGCTTCCCACTAGCCATTTTACATTTGTTAGTGTATATATGTCATTGCCACTCTCTCACTTCGTCCCAGCTTACCCTTTCCCCTCCCCATGTCCTCAAGTCCATTCTCTACATCTGCATCTTTATTCCTGTCCTGCCCTTAGGTTCTTCAGAACCTTTTTTTTTTTTAGATTCCATATTATGTGTTAGCATACAGTATTTGTTTTTCTCTTTCAGACTTACTTCACTCTGTATGATAGTCTCTAGGTCTATCCACCTCACTACAAATAACTCAGTTTCGCTTCATTTTATTGCTAAGTAATATTCCACTGTATATATGTGCCACATCTTCTTTATCTATTCATCTGTCGATGGACACTTACGTTGCTTCCATGTCCTGGCTATTGTAAATAGAACTGCAACGAACATTGTGGTACATGACTCTTTTTGAATTATGGTTTTCTCAGGGTATATGCCCAGTAGTGGGATTAGTGGATCACATGGTAGTTTTATTTTTAGTTTTTTAAGGAACCTCCATACTGTTCTCCATAGTGGCTGTTATCAATTTACATTCCTACCAACAGTGCAAGAGGGTTCCCTTGTCTCCACACCCTCTCCAGCATTTATTGTTTCTAGATTTTTTTTTTTTAAACATCTTTATTGGAGTATAATTGCTTTACAATGGTGTGTTAGTTTCTGCTTTATAACAAAGTGAATCAGTTATACATATACCTATATCCCCATATCTCGTCCCTCTTGCATCTCCCTCCCTCCCACCTTCCGTATCCGCCCCCACTAGGTGGTCACAAAGCACCGAGCTGATTACATTGATCTTTATGGTCGTGCAGGCATTCCGACCTTAGAGGAGATCTGGTTAATATACAATGCAAATGCACATTGCACATTAAGGAGTGTTCAATATGGGCAGGAGTATGTTATGCTTACATTTCCTTGTGCTGCCTTAAACATTTTTTTTTCCGTCAGATGTTATTTTTTTTTTTAAACATCTTTATTGGGGTATAATTGCTTTACAATGGTGTGTTAGTTTCTGCTTTATAACAAAGTGAATCAGTTATACATATACATATGTTCCCATATGTCTTCCCTCTTGCGTCTCCCTCCCTCCCACTCTCCCTATCCCACCCCTCCAGGCTGTCACAAAGCACCGAGCTAATATCCCTGTGCCTTGCGGCTGCTTCCCCCTAGCTATCTACCTTACTACGTTTGTTAGTGTGTATGTGTCCATGACTCTCTCTCGCCCTGTCAAAGCTCACCCCTCCCCCTCCCCATATCCTCAAGTCCGTTCTCCAGTAGGTCTGCGTCTTTATTCCTGTCTTACCCCTAGGTTCTTCATGACATTTTTTTTCCCCTTAAATTCCATATATATGTGTTAGCATACGGTATTTGTCTTTTTCTTTCTGACTTACTTCACTCTGTATGACAGACTCTAGGTCTATCCATCTCATTACAAATAGCTCAATTTCATTTCTTTTTAAGGCTGAGTAATATTCCATTGCATATATGTGCCACATTTTCTTTATCCATTCATCCGATGATGGGCGCTTAGGTTGTTTCCATCTCCGGGCTATTGTAAATAGAGCTGCAATGAACATTTTGGTACATGACTCTTTTTGAATTTTGGTTTTCTCAGGGTATATGCCCAGTAGTGGGATTGGTGGATCACATGGTAGTTTTATTTTTAGTTTTTTAAGGAACCTCCATACTGTTCTCCATAGTGGCTGTTATCAATTTACATTCCTACCAACAGTGCAAGAGGGTTCCCTTGTCTCCACACCCTCTCCAGCATTTATTGTTTCTAGATTTTTTGATGATGGCCATTCTGACTGGTGTGAGGTGATACCTCATTGTAGTTTTGATTTGCATTTCTCTAATGATTATTGATGTTGAGCATCCTTTCAAGTGTTTGCTGGCAATCTGCATATCTTCTTTGGAGAAATGTCTGTTTAGGTCTTCTCCATTTTTGGATTGCGTTGTTTGTTTTTTTGATATTGAGCTGCATGAGCTGCTTGTATATTTTGGAGATTAATCCTTTGTCAGTTGTTTGTTTGTAAATATTTTCTCCCATTCTGAGGTTGTCTTCTCATCCTGTTTATGGTTTCCTTTGCTGTGCAAAGCTTTTAAGTTTCATTAGGTCCCATTTGTTTATTTTTGTTTTTATTTCCATTTCTCTAGGAGGTGGGTCAAAAAGGATATTGCTGTGATTTATGTCATAGAGTGTTCTGCCTATGTTTTCCTCTAAGAGTTTTATGGTGTCTGGCCTTACATTTAGGTCTTTAATCCATTTTGAGTTTATTTTTGTGTATGGTATTCTAATTTCATTCTTTTACATGTAGCTGTCAAGTTTTCCCAGCACCACTTAAAAACATGCCATTCTATTCACACCAAATGGGCCAAGGAACTCAAATGACCAAGCCTGCATAAAATAGGGAGGGAAGAGCAATCCTCTCAAAGGGATGGAAGGGTTGCCTATGTCAATTGGCCAAGCTTGATATCAAAGGGCAGACATGCATGACCTCATAGGAGGGTGATAAATGATTGGAAATAATATTGTAATATGTGATTAGTACAGCTTCATCAGAAAGAAGTCCCTAGCCACAGCAATTGGACAAGAAAAATAAAAGGAATCCAAATTGGGAAGAAGTAAAACCGTCACTGTTGGCAGATGACATAATACTATACATAGAAAATCCTAAAGATGCCACCAGAAAACTACTAGAGCTCACCAATGAAGTGGGTAAAGTTGCAGGGTACAAAATTAATATACAGAAATCTGTTGCATTTGAATACAGTAAAACCAAAATATCAGAAAGTGAAATTAAGGAAACAATCCCATTTACCATCGCATTAAAAAGAATAAAATACCTAAGAATAAACCTACCTAAGGAGGCAAAAGACCTGTACTCAGAAAATTATAAGATACTGATGAAAGAAATCAAAGATGACACAAACAGAAAGATATACTGAATCCTTCTCCTAGAGTAATGGAAACAGAAGCAAAAATAAACAAATGGGACCTAATGAAACTTAAAAGCTTTTGCAAAGCAAAGGAAACCATAAACAAAATGAAAGAACAACCTACAGAATGGGAGAAAATATTTGCAAATGAGACAACCAACAACGGGTCAATTTCCAAAATATACAATGGCTTATATAGCTCAATATCAAAAAACCAAACAACCCAATAAAAAAATGGGCAGAAGACCTGAATAAACATCTCTCCAAAGAAGACATACACATGGCCAAAAGGCAGATGAAAAGATGCTCAACATCACTAATTATTAGAGAAATGCAAATAAAAACTACAAAGTACCACCTCACACCGGTCAGAATAGCTATCATTAAAAAGTCTACAAACAATAAATGCTGGAGAGGGTGTGGAGAAACAGGAACCCTTGTACACTGTTGGTGGGAATGTAAATTGGTGCACCCACTTCGGAGAACAGTATTGAGGTTCCTTAAAAAACTAAAAATAGAGTTACCATATGACCCAGCAATCCCACTCCTGTGCATATATCCAGAAAAATGAAAACTCTACTTCAAAAAGACACATATACTCCAATGTGCATCACGACACTACTTACAACAGCCAAGACACAAAAGCAACCTAAATGTCCATCAACAGATGAGTGGATAAAGAAGATGTGGTACATACATGTATACAATGTGATATTACTCAGCCATAAAAGACAATGAGAGAATGCCATTTGCAGCAATATGGATGGACATAGAGATTTTCATACTAAGTGAAGTAAGTCAGATGGAGAAAGACAAATATCATATATCACTTATATGTGGAGTCTGAAATAATGATACAAGTGAACTTAATTATAAAACAGAAACAGACTTAGAGACAGTAGAAACAAACTTATGGTTACCAAAGGGGAAACGAGGGGAGGGATAAATTAGGAATGTGAGATTAACATATACACACTCTATATATAAAATAGGTAATCGACAAGGAACTATTGTGTAGCACAGAGAACAATATTCAATATCTCATAATAAACTATAATGGAAAAGAATCAGAAAAAAATATACATATAAGTGAATCACTTTGTGATACATCTGAAACATAGTAAATCAACTATACTTCAATAAAAAAATAAATAAAAGAAAGTTATCTTTACTTTGTTCACACACAAAATACATTCACCTCAGTTCCAACTGAATTGAAAACAAAAAAATGTCTATACGAACACAACTTCCATCACCAATGAGGATCTCATAATGGTCTCATGAGATCCCTCTTGCTTGGAAAACAGCTTGTTCATTCATAATATCAGGTCTTGATTGTAATATTACATCAAGGGAAGTTGAAAACAAAATGCCATACTACTATCTTTTCTGTTACTGAAAGGATATCCACGGGAGATCACACTACTCCCAGGAAACATTTGCAAAAATCTGGACACACCTTTTAGTGTCACAACTGGGGTAGTGCTTCTGGTGTCTAGTGTGTACGGTTCAGTGATGCTGGTAAACGTCCTACAATGCATGGAACAGCTTCACACAACAAAGATTTATCTCACTCACAATGTCAATAGAATCAAAAAGTTATGCCATGTAAACATGAACTGAAAGGAAAGAGGAGTGTCTTCTTAATAGCAGATAAAGTTCAAAGAAAATAAAATTACCAAGGGTAATAGCAAACGACATAATGAAAAAAGGGCCAATCCACCATGAAGACCACACAATCCTAAGTGTATATGCACAAAAGAACAGCAGCAAAATTTGTGAAGCAACAACTGATGGAACTGAAAGGATCAATAACACAAATCCACAATTATACCTTGAGATTTTGATACATCTCTCTCAGTAACTGACAGAACAAGGACAAAGAAAATCACCTTACATGGATGAACTCCATACTACCATCAAATCATGGGATAGAATCAAGAATTTTAGGACAACATTAAAAAACAGCAGATTACACATTATTTTCAAAAATATGTCAGGATACATAAATCACAGCAATATCTTTTTGGATGCATCGCCAGTAGCCAACTCCCACATTGAGGTTTGTTTGGGACAGGCTGGTTGACATGAAATCTCATAGGCATTTTTCCAATTATATCTGAGTCAAAATCCTGAGGATGATTCGTAGCTCCCATCACTATGACCTGGCACCTGTGATCAGTACCCAATCCATCCCAAAGACTCATCAACTGAGCTTTCATCATAGCTGTAGCTTCATGGTCAGAACTTGAACGTTTTCATAGAAAGGAGTCAATTTCATCTATAAAGATGATGGAAGACTGTGGCTTCATGGCAGGGAGAAAACAGCAGCAGGTAGTTTCTGAGATTCTCCATACCACTTACCGGCCAGTGTTGAAGGCTGAAGGTTAAGAAAACAACCTGCTTTTTTGGCTGTAGCCTTGGTAATCAATGTTCTACCACAGCATGGAGGCACATAGAGAAAAAGCACCTTCTGGAGGCTGCAGAACCTTGGAATTTTCAAACAAATGTTTCTTTTTTTTTTTTTGGCGGTACACGGGCCTCTCACTGTTGTGGCCTCTCCCGTTGCGGAGCACAGGCTCCAGACACGCAGGCTCAGCGGCCATGGCTCACGGGCCCAGCCGCTCCGTGGCATGTGGGATCTTCCCGGACCGGGGCACGAACCCATGTCCCCTGCATCGGCAGGCGTACTCTCAACCACTGCACCACCAGGGAAGCCCCAAATGTTTCTTTTTGATAGGTAAGATGACTGTATCTTTCAGATCCATAATGACATCATTTAAACCTCCTATATCACTCCAAGTAACATACGTGTTCAGACGGTCTAGTTGATGAGCAGCAATACCCATTTCATATTCTGAAAGCTTCACATTTTTCACGCCAATTGGCTTAATTTTTCTGCCTGTTTCAGAGCTTTTGCTTTCTGATTGGATGAATTGCATCCATCATCCATTCGATTGTAAAGTATGTTATTGCATCAAATATCATCAAACAGAAAATTAAACCAACATCATTCCGACCCAGGGGACGAGAAAAGGCTTCAGCATGTTCCATCTTGATTGTTAACAGTCGCATAAAGAACAGGAAATTGTTAACACCACCATTCTCTGCGAAAGGGTGCCTAGGCTTGAAGAACCATCTCCATTTTTGCACTAGGTCGTACCAGTGCCTGTGCAACAATCAGATCTGGCTCATTCTGGCCACCTTCACCTAGGACCCTGGTTCTGAGGTCACCCAAGACAACCCCATGCCCCTGCGGCAAGCCAGCTACCTAAACTTTCCCTGGAAATGACCTAACTCATAGGGGCAGCACTAACAGAGACCTAAGGGCCTAGGCCAGGTGGACGGCAAGGTGAGGACTGGGACGCCCTTGGAGGTTAATCCAATGGATACCAAGGGCTGCGGGAAGCTGGGGGGTGGCACTAAGGTGGGGGGTGAGAGGAAAGGGAGGTGACCTTTCCAGCTTGGCTTCCCAGATCCGATCTGGTCCGCAAAGGACCTCAGCTGGACACTTCACCCCTGCCACAAAGCCCTGTGGGAACCCATGACTCACTCCCTCACAGATACCTCACTTTAAAAAAAAAAAAAATTTATTTTTGGCTGCATTGGGTTTTCATTGCAGTGCACGGACTTCTCATTGCTGTGGCTTCTCTTGTTGCAGAGCACAGGCTCTAGGTGTGCGGGCTTCAGTAGTTGTGGCGGGCGGGCTCAGTAGTTGTGGCTCACGGGCTCTAGATCACAGGCTCAGTAGTTGTGGTGCACGGGCTTAGCTGCTCCACGGCATGTGGGATCTTCCCAGACCAGGGCTTGAACCCGTGTCCCTTGCATTGGCAGGTGGATTCTTAACCACTGGGCCACCAGGGAAGCCCAATACCTCACTCTTCAAAGGCCAACATACAGAGACAAAAGGCAAAAGCAGTAATAGGATAGAAGCATGGGCCAGACCTATCTGCTGGTCTTACATGGTCTACTGGGGAGGCGTCTGTGGCTCACACTGGGGACATAAACACTGGTGGCAGACATCTCGGGAAGCATTCATCTGCATGAGCTCTTCAGGAGGCTGACATGTCAGCACCAAGACCCAGCTCCATCCAACAGCCTGTAGGTTCCTGTGCTGGGACTGCTCAGGCTAAACAAGAAACTGGGTGGGGACACAGCCCCAACCATAGCCGACAGGTTGCCTAAAGAAATCCTGAGCCCACAGCCATCTCTACACATGCATCTACACCTGGCCCTGCCCACCAGAGGGCCAAGACCCAGCTCCACCCACCAGTGGGCAGGCACAAGCCTCGAGACCAGCCTCACCCACCATGGGGCACACGTGAGAAGCAAAAAAACTGAAGTCCTGCAGTCTACAGACAGAATCTGCAAACACAGGCCAGACACAACCCTGGGACCAGCTGGCCCCTGACCCTTGGCTTGCAAGAGGGGAGTGTACTGCTCTCCAAAGGATGTCGCCTAAAGTGGGAGACACCTTCTCATCTCTCCAAGGATGAGAAGCTCAGCTAACCTACCACATACCTAAAAATACAAATAGCAATTTAGACAGAATGAGGCAACAGAGGATTATGGTTCAGATAAAGGAAGAAGATAAAAGCCCAGAAGAACTTAGTTACATGAAGATATGCAATCTACCAAAGGAAGAGCTCAGAGTAATGACCATAAAGGTGATCAAAGATGTCAGAAGGAGAATGGATGCACAGAGCAAGAAATGAAAAGTTTTTAACAAAGACTTAGAAAGTATAACAATCCAACAGAACTGAAGAATACAACAACTGAAATGTAAAGAAAAAAACAAAAAACTAGAAGGAATCAACAGTAGACTAAATGAGGCAGAAGAATGGTCAGTGAGCTGGAAGACAGAGTAGTGGAAACCACCCCCGAACAGAAAAAAGAAAAAAGAATGAAAAGAAAGGAGGACAGTTTATGAGACCTCTGGGACAACAGCAAGTGTGCCAATATTCACATTATAAGGGATCCAGAAGGAGAAGAGAGAGAGAGGGCCTGAGAAAATATCTGAAGAAACAATAACTGAAAAATTCCCTAACAAGGGAAAAGAAAGAATCACCTAAGTATAGGAAGCGCAGAGTTCTATATCCATATAAAAACTTCACAGTAAACACAAACCAAAAATCTGTCATAGATACACATTCAGAAAGCACCTGAGGGCTTCCCTGGTGGCACAGTGGTTAAGAGTCTGCCTGCCAAGGTGGGGGACAGGGGTTCGAGCCCTGGTCCAGGAAGATCCCACATGTCATGGAGCAACGAAGCCCATGTGCCACAACTACTGAAGTGTACGCGCCTAGAGCCCACGCTCCACAGCAAGAGAAGCCACCACAATGAGAAGCCCGCACACCACAGCAAAGGGTAGCCCCCACTCGCCACAACTAGAGAAAGCCCGCATGCAGCAACAAAGACCCAACACAGCCAAAAATAATTAAAAAAAAAAAGGAAAGCACCTGAAAAGATGCTCAACATCATGGGCTCTTCCACTTTGTACAGCTCCATGGAGCACCTCTTTATTTACTAGGTGGGATGCTGCCCAATGCATGAATCATTCAATAAAGCCAATTAGATCTTTCCATTTCCTTGGTTGAACTGCTGTACACAAATTGAAGTCAAGAGTCTGAAAGGCACTGCTATATGATTTGCATTATAGTCATTTGAATATTCTGCAATAGAGTGTGGAGAGAATAACCCAAGTACAAATTACGAGTATATAATCTCCAACTTGTATGTTGCTTGATCCCATATTGGAAAGATTGTTATAGATGCTTTCAATCCTGAGATACTAACGGTGCATTGCTAGCTTCTGCTATAAAGTACAGAGACGGAATAAAACTGTTGGAAAAAGGAATAACATACATCCAGTGTTGTGACAAAGTTGATTATTTTATTAGTTAAAACAGGAGACTAATGATACATTCTGAATAAAACAGCAGCAAAATGTAACGGCGAGAGTTAAGTGTGAATCATATACATACACACACTATTCTGAGTATTTTCATTAAATGTTCCTCTCCAGAATATTTCTCTCTTCAATTTCCAACAATAAGACTAATTTTCCTTTAAACATAGATATATAAAACTACTATTGCCACTCAATGAAGAAAGTGACCAAGTCTACCCCTGCATTATTGCTACTGGATAAACAGTCCCCAGTAACCTGTCACTCTCCTCTCAGGTAAAAAAAAGCCCAGGGACTTCCCTGGCGATCCAGTGGTTAAGTCTCCTGGTACCAGTGCTTCCATTGGAGGGGGCACAGGTTCCATTCCTGGCTGGGGAACTAAGATCCCCCATGCTGTACGGCAAGGCCAAAAAATTTAAAAAATAAAAATAAAACCCAATCACTTGATATTCTTCCTGCGTTGTTCATGGTCAGCTGGTAAAGCATTCTGCACCATAACACACAGTGGTCTATCTATGAAAGGGCACCCTGAATATAATAATCATGATGAGTCAAGTCACAGTCTTACACTATTCTCTGGCCCTCCCTCATGCTAATTCACACACTATTGAAGTTAATAATTCAGGGGCCTTGTTTTTCCAGGGAACATGGATGCGAATGAACCACAACTAATGAAGTTGGCCCCTTCATCTTACTGATTCCTTCCCAGAGACTGCCATCAAGGCCTGTAATGAAGGCATAAGATCACCATGTTTCCAATGCTAAGCTCTTACTGCTCGCTGCAGGCCAATAAATCCAGAGACTAGTTGCTGGGACAAGGAATGACAACTTTATTCAGAAAACCAGCAGACCGAGAAGATAGTCAACAACTGATCCAAAGAATCATCTCCCCTGAGTTAGAATTCAGGCTTCTTTTTTTTTTTTTTTTTTTTTTTTTGCCGTACGCGGGCCTCTCCCGTTGTGGAGCACAGGCTCCGGACGCACAGGCTCAGTGGCCATGGCTCACAGGCCCAGCCGCTCTGCGGCATGTGGGATCTTCCCGGACCGGGGCACGAACCCGTGTCCCCTGCATCGGCAGGCGGACTCTCAACCACTGCGCCACCAGGGGAGCCCCAGGCTTCTTTGATACTAAAAGGGGAGAGAGTAAAGTCCTGCTTCAGATCAGACTCCCGTGAAATAAAATTTATACTTTATGGCAAGACAAGAAAAATTTACATAAATTCTTCTCTGCCTTTTGGCTTCCTCTCTCCCAGCACTGTGCATTGTGTATTTGCCTGATACATCAACCAAACCTGACCCATCAGCAGGAATAAATACTCAACCGTAAAGACACATTCTCCTAGCATCAACAAGGCAACTCCTTAAAAGATAACATTCCTTTTTGATCTTGTAAAGGTTCACATGACCTACCACGATGATGCTTAGACCTGGATTATGTGAACTGTCAAAAATATGTCACTTGGGGCTTCCCTGGTGGCGCAGTGGTTGAGAGTCCGCCTGCCGATGCAGGGGACACGGGTTCGTGCCCCGGTCCGGGAGGATCCCACATGCCGGGGAACGGCTGGGCCCGTGAGCCATGGCCGCTGAGCCTGCGCGTGCGGAGCCTGTGCTCTGCAATGGGAGGGGCCACAACAGTGAGAGGTCCGCGTACAGCAAAAAAAAATATATATATATATATATGTCATTTGATGTATAACTGTCTGTCTCACAAAAATTATATAACTGTGCTTTGATTTCTAACAGGCAGAACAGTTCTCAGAGCTTTCTGAGATGCTCTTCCCAGGATACAATCCTCTATTTTGGCTCAAATAAAACTTTCCATTTTTTTCTTAGATGCACTGGTTTATTTTCTGGTGACACTCTGGAAGGGGTATGTTAATTTCTTCCTTCCTGAAGCCATTCACAGGTGGGTCTGGTCAGGATGCTTCCTGGGAGCTAAGCAAAGGTATTTTACATTAACACTCATTACAAGGGTGGCAGTGTATCCAGAGATGGCCCATTATATATAATTTAAGTGTATAGGCAACATCCCTTTAGTGACTGACTTCTACCAAAAGCAATAGAATACAAAGGTTAAAGTAAAAGAAACAAGTCCAATATGGAATCATATTTCTTCTTCTCTATTACTTCATCCTTTTTTTTTGGCCGCACCCTGCAGCATTTGAGATCTTAGTTCCCCGAGCAGGGATCAAACCCACACCTGCTGCATTGGAAGCACAGAGTCTCAACCACTGGCCCACTAGGGAAGTCTCTGTTCTCCCCTATTACTTCAAACTTCAGATTGAAAAGCACAAATAGTAATGTATGCTTTTTGAGAAAAATCAAATAATTTAATATTTTATACACTGAAGACAATGGGCCATTTCCATACATGTCCTTCTTCCTCAAAATACACATCATGTCATAAGTTTTAACAGCGGGTGACTTGTCATGGTTCTGCTGTATGTAATATCTCAAAGAGGTAAAGATTTATTCCTAGTATGCATTCTCTAGTGTATGGGCTGTTGTAAGAATTGCTCAAAATATTCACCAGATGCCTTAAATTTTTAAGAATTCTCCCAAATATGTGTTCTTGGGTGAACCATACGGACACACTATTTCAAAGAGCTTCCATGTGTATATATATTGACCTGTATGAATGCTCTCAACACCAAAGGTGTGCATACTTGATGTAAAAATTTACAACATCCATTACATTTGAAAGTTCGCTCTTCAACATAAATTCTCACTGTTCTACATTTTTGATCTTCAAAAATGAGACTTAGCAAACCATATTGCTTTGAGTGGTTTCTCTCCAGTATGTATTCTCCAATGAACTCAAAGATGTGATTTTCGACTAAAGGCCTTGCCACACTCATTACATTTGAAAGGTTTCTCTCCAGCGTGAATTCTCTTATGAACTGCAAGGTTTGATTTCCGACTAAACATCTTGCCACACTCATTACATTTGAAAGGTTTCTCTCCAGTATGAATTCTCCAATGAACTCGAAGGTGTGATTTTTGACAAAAGGCCTTGCCTCATTCATTACATTTGAAAGGTTTCTCTCCAGTATGAATTCTCCAATGAAGTCGAAGATGTGATTTTCGACAAAAGGCCTCTTCACACTTATCACAGCTGTAAGGTTTCTCTCCAGTATGAACTCTCTCATGCCTTAAAAGGGCTCCCTTTACACTAAAGGCCTTGCCACACTCATTAAATTTGAAAGTTTTCTCTACAATATGTACCCCCTGATGACTTATAAGATATGAATTTCGACTAAAGAACTTGCCACACTCATTACATTTGAAAGGTTTATCTCCAGTATGAATTCTCCAAAGAATTCGAAGATGTGACTTTTGTCGAAAGGCCTTACCACATTCATTACATTTGTAAGGTTTCTCTCCACTATGGATTCTCTGATGACTTAAAAGAAGGGTTCCCTTTACACTAAAGGCCTTGCCACAGTCATTACATCTGAAAGCTTTCTCCACGTTATGTACTCTGATGATCTGTAAGATGTGCATTTTGATGACTTGTAAGGTGTGATTTTAGACTGAAGACCTTGCCACACTCATTTGAAAGGTTTCTCTCCAGTATGTATTCGACAATGAACTTGAAGATATGGTTTTTGACTTACCTTTTTTTTGCCTTACCACATTCATTACATTCATAAGGTTTCTCTCCAGTATGAACTCTCTGAAGACTTGCAAGGGTTCCATACTGACTAAAAACCTTGCCACAGTCATAACACTGATACGGTTTCTCTCCAGTATGAACCCTCCGATGAGCAGCAAGGTGTGAGCTTTGGCTAAAGAGTTTGCCACATACATACATTTATATACACTTTTTCCTATATGAATGATCTGATGTCTCCTGAGGTATGAGCTGCCATTAAAGGTTTTGCCACACTCATTACATTTGTAAGGCTGCTCCACAGTATGAATCCTCTGATGGGTTGCAAGCTTTGCATTATGACTAAAGACTCTGCCACACACATCACATTTCTGTAATTTCTCTCTTGTGTGGATGATCCGATATCTAATGTGGTGAGATCCCTGAAGAAAGGTTTTGCCACACTCATTACATTTGTGAGGTCTTTCCCTGAGTGCTTTCTGATCTTGTGTCTGTATTGAAAGATGGATAAAATCATTCTCATATGTATTAGGGACGTTGGTTTTGACATTAGGAGGAATTCTTTGAAGTGGTGAAAATGAGGAACTACTGTTGTTAGACCTTTCAACTTCATCACATTCATAAAATATCCCATCAGTTTTAAATATCTACAGTTTCTCTTGAACATTTAATCCAAGCCTATTTCCAGTGGGTTTGATCCCTACATCCCTTTTACCATGTCAATCTCTTTCATCAGTGAGATTTCCATTATGGGTTATAGGCATTCCTTTGTCATTTCTTTCATTACCTCTGCACCAACACTGAAAGTCATACATATCTTCCTGGATTTCTCTGATGTGCAAATGTTTTGACTTCATGGTTTTCAGGTCTTCCCAACATCAGTGTTTGGAACACTTCTCCTGGATCAGTGTTCGCTTTTGGTTGTAATTGCTTGATCACATGTATAGGAAAAATATCTACAAGACATAAACATCTATAGGTATCCTGTCACTACAATTCACAAATAAATATTTCGTGTTGAATACATGATATTACACCAAAAGTAATACTTATACCAAGCACAGTTAGGAAACTTTCCAAACATGATCTTAAAAGTTTGATAAACTCAAAGCATGTAATGCTTAACTAAAGAAAGAGTGATAAAATATAATTCAAATTACTTTTACGGTAGTCTAGTTTCAAACTCCTAAGACAAAAACGCTCACATTTGACAAACATATGTCAGCTCTCAGAGAAAGGGTATTTTTCCACCATAACCCCAAAGACCATACTCATTAACAGTAAACATGCTGCTGGCTCATAATTGAGGAGAAAAATTTTTATACTGCAGATATATTCTGCCTACTTCCTATACATAAATCAATGCTAAATAACTGACAACATATTGTAATGGTAAATAATACAAAATTAGCTCTGCCAATGAATAATCTAAGTAACTGGCTCTTTAGAATTGTAAAACAGATACAGCATAGAGAAAGTGAAGAATCCAACAAAACAGTTGTTAAGAAAATAATGCATTTTTCTAAATCATGCTATAAAACTATGTACCCATAAGGAAAAGCATTTTATAACATTAACAAGTAGTACGTTAGTCGTATTGCATAATACATGCTGAACAACCACCATCTGTAAATCACACGTATAAATTAATATGTAAAATATTCTTCAGTTCTCTATCAGGCAATAAGTAGAGAATTCCCTATCTATGCAGTACCATTAAAAAGGTAGTTCCAAAATATATGGAATGAACAGTGAACACTTTGTATACTCATTAACTGAGGTCAGACACGTTGCTGAGAACAAAGTGCAAACGAAAAGCAAGCAGGATATAATGAAGACAAAGGTGTATCATGAAAAACATGACAGAATACTAACATATCTTTTTCTAAAAAAGTAACTTTTCACTATTTATGAAAAAACATGCAATATTCTAAGCCATCTAACAGCAAAAATTTGTTTTAAAAGGCTTGAGGTAAATTAACATGATTTTTAAAATCAGGGCAGTAGATGCACAGGTTTATGTACATTAACCCAACTGACACAGAAAGGGGTGACAGAACCATAACTTGAATCCGGACCTATAGACTGAGAACGCTCATTCTTAAGCATGACCACCCACAGGCAGGACAGATTACCAAATAATACAACTAATACCAGAAGTTTAGAAAGAAAACGTCAAGGGAGATGCAAGAAGAAGTCAGCTGTGTAACTACTAAGTTTATTCGGCCGTCCCTCTGGGAAATGGTTTCTGAGTCATCACTGCGGCAGGTAGTGCCTTGGGTCATGTCCTGAGAAAGTTGTTCAACAGATTATGAGGGATCATTTCTACAGTGTGAGTGATGTGGAATGTGGATGGATGGGTGAAGGAGTGCTGTCGATTTGGGGACCACAAGGAGAACAACTTAAATATTGGAGCAAATGACAGTGTTTCCAGGACATCAAGATACCATGTGAGGAAAAGTCAGGACTGAGAAAGGATTTGAGTGGTGGGCAGCGTATATGTATACATGGGAGCACAGCTGGTGACTGCGTACCTGTGTGAATATAACTGTACGAGGGCAACTAAAATACTGACCTTAAAAAAAAAGAATTGGTTTAGCAATTGATATGATACTGTCGATTTTTAACTATGAGAATTATACTATGAGTATAGGACAGAAAGAAGAGAGATTTAAAAAAGGAGAGAGTGCGATGCTGTAGGGAGAAAGCAGGATTATATCTATTATATGATTTGCTGTGTAATGTATCCAACTGTATATTCCATAATTTCCACTGTCATACTTACATTCCAGAAAAACACATAATATTCCAGGAGATTGCACAAGAATGTTCTTAGCAAAAATCAGAAGAAAAAAAAACAGGAAAAGGCCATCTAAAGGAGAAGAATGAGTTTCTTCTGTACACACATGTGCAGATACAAAGAAACCGAATAAACAGTCCAGTAGAGTAGGAGGCCATGATTGTAAAAGTGAGTCTCCCTAAATCTGTGTTCCCCTGCTGTTTGATTAACCTCTCTATCCAAAATTTTATTCCATTTCTTGTCTTCCCACACCTGTTCCCCTCAAGACTGAGCAGTATCAAGAAAACGGGGGATTGAAACAAACGGGACCCAGCAGGGCCCTCCTAGATACCTCCTAGATACCAAAAGCCTTTCCAAGTGCCGTGATTCCTCTTGGTAGAAAAAGGCTTCGGTCTCCTGGATCTTCCCTGAGTTTCAAAGAGCAGATTCAAGCAGATACTCATTAGGGGAAGGAGGGAATGCAGAAAGAAAGGAAAAGCAAGCCCAACATAATCTTTCCCATGACTCATAGCTTAAACTGATACCTTGATCTATGAGCCCAAACTGTGGCTTCAACCAGCTGCCCCAAGAGGACTGAAAAAATTGATGACAGTCAGAGGGCCAAGTGAGAAGTAAAATTCTTAAGCCGTCACATCGGTTCTAAGTAAATAATAAAATGTCACAACTATTGCTTTTGCTTTCTCCCAGAAGGAAGTTAAGGGATCAGAAGACTGTGATTAGGAATTTGTTTTGCAGGAACCTACAGAATAATCAGGAAGATGCCACAACATGGTGCCCAAAGTCTGCAGCTGAGATCTTACAGGGAAGCTGGGATCACAGACACTCCCCTCCCTTCTCCCCTTTTCTCTCCAAAAATCTTACACCCTGGCCAACCCGCAAGATGCATTTGAGGCAAGTTTAGGTCTACCATCTTCCGGGTTGGTGCCTCTTTGATTAATAAACCTTTCTCTGCTCCAAACTCCAAAGTTTCAGTTTGTTTGGCCTCACTGAGCACACAAACTTGGGTTCAACCTCATTATGTTTGAATATGTTCTCTGTTCAGAAAAGGTATAGGACTATGCTGAAAGCCATGCTTCAATGGAGTAGCTCCTCAGACCTCTCATCATACTTAATGGTGAAAGAATGAAAGCTTTTCCTCTAAGATCAGAAACAAGACGAGGATACCTGCTCTCAGTATTTCTAAAAAAACATAATACCCGAAGTCCTAGAAAGAACACAGACGCAGAAAAAGAGATAATAGGGATCCCAATAATGAGAGGAAGCAAAATTATCTCTGACATTATATAACATGTAGGAAACCCTGAAGGGCTTCCCTGGTGGTGCAGTGGTTGAGAGTCCGCTTGCCAATGCAGGGGACACGGGTTCATGCCCTGGTCCAGGAAGATCCCACATGCTGCAGAGCGGCTGGGCCCATGAGCCATGGCCGCTGAGCCTGCGTGTCCGGAGCCTGTGCTCCGCAACGGGAGAGGCCACAACAGTGAGAGGCCCGCGTACCGGAAAAAAAAAAAAAGAAAAGAAAACCCTGAAGACTCTGTAAAAAAAGAAACTGCTAGAAATAAAGAAAGACTACAATAAACTTACAAGACACCAAGTCAACATGCAAAAATCAATTCGGTTTCTAAACCTTAAAAATGAACAATCAAAACAGAAATTGAGAAAACAATTCCATTTACAATAACATCAAATAATAAAATAAAATACTTAGACATAATGTTATACATGACAGGAAAGACTTGCACACTGCAAATTAAAAAGACTGCTGAAGGACTTCCCTGGTGGTCCAGTGGCTAAGGATCCGCACTTCCAATGCAGGGGGCCCGGGGTTCATCTCTAGTCAGGGAACTAGACCCCACATGCTGCAACTAAGAGTTCACATGCCGCAGCTAAAGATCCTGTATGCTGCAACTAAAGATCCCTAGTGGTGCAACTAAGACCTGGCGCAGCCGAATAATTAAATAAATATTAAAAAAAAAAAAAGACCACTGAAAAAGCTTATAAAAGACACAAATAAATGCAAAGGTATCTCAAGTCCCTAGACTGAAAGTCAATACTGTCCAGGTGTCAATACTACACAAACTCGTCAACACGTCAAATTATCCCCTAGTGAAATCCCAATAGCTTTTTCCCAAAGAAACAGAAAAATCCATCCAATGTTTCATATGGAATCTCCAGAAACCCTGAATAACAAAAATAAGCTTGAAAAAAAACAAAGTTGAAGGTCTCACACTTATTTCAAAACTTCTTCCAAAGCTAAACTTACCAAAACAATGTGGTACTGGCATCAAGACAGAGAGAGGGATCCTTGAAACAGAACAGAGACATCAGAAAAAAAAACTTGTGTATATGCTAAACTGATGCTCCACAAGGGTGTCAGGACCATTCGATGGGAGAAGGGCAGTCTACTGAACAAAAGGTGTTGAGAAAACTGGAAACCCACTAAGAAAAGTATTTAGTTGCACCACTGTCTTACATGACAGAAAAAAATTAACTCAAGACGGTTCAAAAAGCTAAACCTAACTCCCAAGTGTATGAAACTACTAGAAGTAATCATACAAGGAAAGTTTCTTGACATTGGATTCACCAAGGACTTATCAGATAACACTAAAAAACACAGCCCACGAAAGAAAAACAGATAAATTGGACTATATCAAAATTATAAAATACTGTGAATTAAAGCATGCTCTAAGTGAAAAGACTCTATGGTATAAGAGAAAATATTTGCAAATTATATATTTGATAACAGATTAACATCTAGAATACATAAAGAACTCTAAAAGGGACTGATCAATTCTACCATGGCGGGGCGGGGGGGGGGGCCTTCCCCAATCAACCAACCCACACATTGCAAACATAAAAACAAAAACACGAAGATTAACACAAGATTATGAACTTAATAATAAATACAAATAAGAATCACGTATAATGCATATGAATATACAAAATGAAAGTACCACTGTCTTAAAAAAAGCAAATGATTCTTCATCACTGAAAGTATCATTCCACTTCATAAGCTCCCTCATTAAGATTCTTCAATATTAGCTGTTGAGGTAAATGAACAATGGCACACAGGCAACGAAAAATGTGGCATCAACAACAGATCAGTTCACATTTAGCATCCTGGGATAAATTTCTACACCATTTACAGAGGCTAAAATGTATGATCGTTGGTATATGTGAACAACATTGTCATAGTGCCCTTGAGACAGGCTTTTGTGACAGTCCCCAAAGCCAGAAAAACACCTGGAAAGACTATCAGACAGGCTCTCGTGATACTTTCTACCTCGTGTCTCAAAACGTGCTGACCACTCCAATGAGTAGCTTCAAGTGGTGACTTTGAACGGAGGAGGAAAATATTACAACATGAGGGAAAGTGTCTCCATTAAAGGTTTTCTGGTAACCAGTAAACACAATCCCTAGAGAATCCACCACAAGTTCCCTATTACACATGGGTACATTATCAGAGCAAAGAAACCAGATAAAATTTCAGACCTTAGGACTATACTGCAAAGGAATTTAAGAGATGAAATCATACAAACTAAGCAGAATGTAAAATCAGGAAGAGTCGACATTCCAAGACTAAGGAGAGCAGTACAGGAGCAAAAAACAATGCAACATGTGAGGGTCAGACATTAAAGGCTCTTGAGATGGGACCATGTGCTCAATCCACAGATGCCAAGCTAAGAGCCTGACAGATTCACCACTGGTCTCCTGGTAGTATTTAGGATCAAAAAGAGGATCTCTCCATCCACTGTCCTTACAGTTTTCCTAAGTACAAGCACAGAAGATCCAATCCACCTAGCTGTTCCACACACTCCTGAACAGAAGAAACGGCTGAGGGATCTAAACCAGCAGAGAGGACCTGAGACAGCTACGGCAGGTGCTGAGGGGCCACGTGGAATACAGAGCAGCCAGTTTTTCCACATCTTCTGATTACTTCTTCCAAGTACAGCAACTCTGATCAAACCGGGATGGGCTCAGAGGTGGGACTCCAGAGGCATCAGCTCTGATCTACAGGGACTAAGGACTGAGCATCCAGGGGAATCAAGACCAGAAGGAGACATGAAGCGGCAAGAGACCCCTTTAACACAGCCCGCCTCATGCTCCTCAAAGTCAAGCAAAACCCAGTTCACAGCAGCCAGATGATGAGTGCTGTGGATCATGATAAAGACCTTGCCTTTGTCTCTGGTGGAGCTGCAGCACCACTGCAGGGTGAAAGAAAGCATTTTCCATGATGAAGGACAGGGTGATAACTCCAGGAGATAAAAACTATCCTCTGAGACTTTTCAGTAAATGAACTTCTGTTTTCCCAAAAAAAAACTCTCCACCGTGAGAAAAGTTTCCCAAACACTATTAATGTTGTGGCTTCCTCTCTGCCCTTATGAGGTCCCATCTGTGTTCACACTTCTCACACATTCCCACCCATTCGGTTTTTGGGTCTTTTCACAGCACACATCACAGTCCAGGGCTCTTTCTCTTGCTCCAAAAGGGAGATAATATTCAGATCAAAAACAGAACTGCCTGATTATCAGAACAAAAAATGTAAAGTGCTACGGTTTTCTGAAAATCACAGCTCTTTCTTCAACTAAGGAGTGAGGACATTACAGGTGGGTCAGGAAAAATATTTCACAAATTCATCCACTGCCTCCTTCTAAATGCATCAGGAACAGTATATAATATGCAAATATTGAGCTCTCTTCCTAGAAACACTAAGTCAAAAGCCAAAAGGTAGAAAATGGGAAATTGGGTATTTGTTTAAAGTTTGCCATTGAGCTTTATACATAATTAAGCTCTGGAACAACTCCTGATGTAACATGAAATGGACAGATTATCCAAAGAAAGGGTCAGTTTAAACGCATGATGGCACTTCATGTCTGAGTCCACAGGCTTTTCAGATCAAAGGAAACAGGGCCTCCCAAGAGGCACAGAGGGGAAGATGCAAAGGCAAATCCCAGCTGTGGAGGGAAGTTATCCTCACCCAAGGAGATCAGGTTCCTGTAGGTCTCCACCATCACGTCCCTGTACAAGGCCCTCTGAGCAGCGTCCAAGCATTCCCACTCCTCCTGAGTGAATTCGATGGCCACATCCTCAAAAGTCAACCGTTCCTGAAATGAAAATATATTTTCACCAAGGGGCCATGAGGAGAGTTCACATCTTCATACAAAAGGAAAAGAGGAGTAAGGGGTAAGGATTGACTTGGTTGAAGTGTATGTTCTACCAGGTCCATGTAGAAGTATTGGAAGACATTATGTGCCTCTAATTTTAACTCCTTATGCTTTTTCATAAGAAATTATGATATCTTCCAATTACTAAGGGTTTTTCATCTTTGTGGAAAATCCATGAAACATCTATAAATAAAACTCAAAAATGGGTTGTCTATCCAGATGCGTTTGATATTATGTTCTACACAGTAACTGAAAGTCAATATCTTGATAGGTTGCAGTCTGAGTGGCGTCTTGAGAGAGACAAAGTCCACAATGGCTCTAGAGAAAAGTCAAAATCTTCAATTATGATGATTATAACAACAATGATTAAAAGTTTGGGAATACTTTTCTTTTTTAATTAATTTATTTTATTTATTTGTCTGCGTCGGGTCTTAGTTGTGGCAAGTGGGATCTTTGTTGTGGCATGCAGAATCTTTCATTGCAGTGTGTGGGCTCTTCAGGGCAGCGCACGGGATTCTCTCTAGTTGTGGCGCAGGGGCTCAGTCGTCCTGTGGCATGGGGGATCTTAGTTCCCTGACCTGGGATCGAACCCGCATCCCCTGCATTGGAAGGCGGATGCTTAAGCACTGGACCACCAGGAAAGTCCCTGGAACACTTCTTATTACTCTAAATTACTGTAATATTAATCTAAACAGTACTCTATAAAGTGCTTTACGGGTATGAACATATCATCAACGTAATAGCTCATTAGAGAAAGATCTGTTCTCATCTTACAGAAGAAAAAACTGTGTCAGAGACCCTCTGAGAAACTTGACTCAGGTCAAGAAGTTAACAAATGACACAGCAAGCACCTAAACTCAGAGGGTTGGGCTCTGAAACTGAAACTTAAAAATCAAACAGATAAGTAACAGAGAGCATTAAAAGGACACACAGAGAGATACCTGAGAAAACCTGAAAAAAGTCCAAGGTGAATGCAGAAAAGCATGAAAGGCCATTATAAATGTGGGCACGCACACACATATATTAAAAATTTTAGTAATCTTACTACAATTTAAACCATTAACATGATAGCATAGAAAAAATTCAAGGCCAATGAGTATACTGAAGATATAATTTTGACTACAAAAGATGTAATACATAGTTTTAAAATCATGTTGTTTATCTAAACCAGGGATGCCGTGCACATCCATGAACTTATGCACACACATGTCCACACTAAATTACTGAAATGATAGTTGTTTCCTGACATATTTTCAATTTTTTAATCACCCTTTTACTCACGGGTATTTCAGCATCTTTCAGACAATGAAAATGTATCAACTGTACTGAATTTAGTTTGTCAACATGATTCCATAATAGGCTACTAAAAGAAAAATGGTATGATCATAAAAAAAAATACTTTAACTCCAATCTCAATAACTATATTCAAAAATATAAATACAACTTCAGCCATTAAAATTTACATACTTGGGCATTAACAACAGGCCAAGAGTTTCCTTGTTTTTTCTAATAATAAAACATTGATTTGGGACTTCCCTGGTGGCACAATGGTTGAGAATCTGCCTGCCAAATGGAGGGGACACAGGTTCGAGCCCTGGTCCGGGAAGATCCCACATGCCGCGGAGCAACTAAGTGTGTGAGCCACAACTACTGAGCCTGCGCTCTAGAGCCTGCGAGCCACAGCTCTTGAGCCTGCATGCCACAACTACTGAAGCCCACGCACCTAGAGCCCGTGCTCCGCAACAAGAGAAGCCACTGCAATGAGAAGCCCATGCACCACAACGATGAGTAGCCCCTGCTTGCCGCAACTAGAGAAAGCCCACACGCAGCAACAAAGACCCAACGCAGCCATTAATTAATTAATTATTTAAAAATCGATTCAAAATTAGAATAGTAGTATTCTACATTATTTTCACAGATTAAGAAAAAGTTTATCACAACAGTGAAGTTATAAACTTCTTGGAGAATTAAAAATCATGAAAAAAAGAATGTGGAAAAAAATTATTATTAAAAAACACATTTCAAACAAACATCATGATGAAAAGGAAATACTTGATGCATTCCCTCTGAAGTTACAGTGCAGTGAAGCGGGCTGGCCAGGGTTCCTGCCTTTCACCACTGTACAGGTTTCCTGAGCAGGGACCACTAGAGGAAGTAACAGGAGGAAAACCGAGAGCGAGAGTGAGAGCCACAGAGAGAGCATATCAGAGATTTAAAACTGTGAACATTCACACATCGAAAGACACGGAAAGGTGAAAAGTGAAAGGATGGAAAAGATATTCCATCCTAAAGAGAGCAGGGGTGACTCCATAATACCAGAAAAAAATAAAAAGACAAAAAACATTATATAATGATAAAACAGTCAATTTATCAAAAAGATAAAACAAAAACAATATACAAATATAACATTAGATCTGCAAGAAAACGGAAGCAAACATTAACAGAAATGAAGAGAGAAACAGCACAAGAATAGTATGAGACTTCAATGGCTCATGTTTACTTATGGATGGAACCAAAGAGAACATCAACAAGGAAACAGAGGACTTGAACAACACTGTAGACCAAGTAGACATAACAGACATGTACAGATCACTCCACCCAACAAGAGCAGCAGAAACATGCTTCTCAAGCACACATGGAACATTCTCCACAACAGACCATGTATTAAGGCAAAAAGCAAATCTTAATAATGTTAAGAGATTGAGATCATAAAAAGTATGTTCTCTATCATAATAAAATAAAACTAAAAATAAACAGCAGAAGAAAAAAGAAAATTCCCCAAATTGTGGAAATTAAACAACTCATTCTTTTTTTTTAAGTTGAAATATTTTATTCATTCATTCATTCTTTCTTTCTTTCCTTTTTGGCTATACCACGCCACTTGTGAGATCTTAGTTCTCCAACCAGGGATCAAACCCAGGCCCTAAGCAATGAAAGTGTGGAGCACTAACCACCGCATTGCCTGGGAATTCCCTAAACAACTCATTTTTAAAGCACCAATGGGTCAAGGAACAAATCACAAGGGAATTTTTAAATATTGGGCTGAAAATGAAAATACAACATACCAAAATTTTGAACACACAGTTTAGGCAGTACTAAAAAGAAAATCTAAATGCTTAAAATAAGAAAATGAAAAGATCTCAAACCAGAAATCTATTTTTATACCTCTATGAAGTAGGGGGAAAAAAATCAAACTGAACCCAAATTTAGCAAAAGGAAAGAGGTAAATCATAAAGATTAGACCAGAGATTAACAAAATACAAAGCAGAAAAATATAAAAGCAAAGTAGCGTTGGCGTTTTGAAAAATTCAATGGAAAAACACTTAGCTGGACTAAGAAAAAAGATTCATATAACTGAAAACAGAAACTAAAGTGGAGAGATTGCAAATAATGTCAAAGAAATGTTTTAAAGGATTATAAAAGAGTATTATGAACAATAATGCCTACAAATTATAGAATGGAGAAGATACAGGTAAATTCTTAGAAACATATAACCTACTAAATCTTAATCCTTAAGAAATAAAAAAAATTTGAACCCAATTATAACTAAAGACATTCAAGCAGTAATCAAAAACTTCAAACAAACAAAAAAAACCCAGGACCCAATTCTACCAAACATTTACAAAAGAATTACCACTAATCTTGCTAAAAATGTTAGAGTTGAAGAGGGAACACTCACAAACTCAACGTATGGAGCCATCATGATTCTGATACCAAACCCAGACAAAAACAGAAGAAAGGAAAACTAGAAATCAATATCCCCGATGAATATTGACACAAAATCTTTAACAAAACATTAGCAAACCAAATTCAACACCACATTAAAAAGACCTGACATCATGATCAAGTGGATTTTATTTATATCACTATAAGGGGTAAGGAGGACTCAACATACAAAAATCAATTATGTGGTACACCACATTAACAAAATAAAGGAAAGAATGTCACAAAGGGGGCTTCCCTGGTGGCGCAGTGGCTGAGCGTCCGCCTGCCGATGCAGGGGACGCAGGTCCGGGCCCCGGTCCGGGAGGATCCCACATGCTGCAGAGTGGCTGGGCCCGTGAGCCGTGGGCGCTGAGCCTGCGCATCCGGAGCCTGTGCTCCGTGGCGGGAGAGGCCACAGCAGTGAGAGCCCCGCATAACGCAAAAAAAAAAAAAATGTCACAAAGGATCATCTCAGTTACTGCAGAAAAAAGCATTTGACAAAATGCAACAAACTTTCAAGATATAAACACTTGGGACTTCCCTGGTGGTCCAAGTCCAGTGGCTACAACTCCGCACTCCCAATACAGGGGGCCCAGGTTCAATCCCTGGTCAGGGAACTAGATCTCCCATGCCACAATGAAGATGGAAGATCAGGATCTGCCACTAAGACCCAGTGCAGCCAAATAAATAAATAAACATAATTAGAAAAAAAAAAAAGACAAACACTCAACAAACTAGAAACAGTAATTATCTCAACATAATAAACACCATTTATGAAAAGAGCACAGCTAAAGTCATACTCAAACATGAAAGACTGAAAGCTTTTCCTCTGAGATCAGGAGGAAGGCAAGGATGCATACTTTCTGCACTACTCTTCAACAAAGTACTGAAACCCCTAGCCAGAGCAATTAGACAAGAAAAAGAAATCAAAGTAATCCAAATTGAAAAAGAAGTAAAATTATCTTCTTTCCTAGACAAGGTTTGATATGAAGAAGCCGTAACCTCTTGACAAGAAAACTGCTATATCAAAATACATGTTTTGAAAAATTGCAGTATACAAAACCAACATGCAAAAACTTTCAGTTGCGTTTCTATACACAATGAACAGTATCAAAGGAAAATTAGAAAACAATCTTATTTATTATAGCATTAAAAACAAATGAAATATCAATATTTAGGAATAAATTCGCCAAGAAGGTGAAAGAAGTATACGCTGAAAACTACTTAACAGTGCTAAAAGAAATTTTAAAAGATACAAATAGTCATTCCATATACATGGATGAGAAGACTTAATACTCTTAAAGTATCCCAGCTACCCAAAGTGTGCTACAGATTCAATGGAATGATTATCAAAATTCCCATGGCAATTTTTGAAGAAACAGAAAAAATCATGCTAAAAGTCATAGAGAATTTCAAAAAACCACAAATAGCCCAAAGTCTCTTGAATAAGAAGAAAGATGGGGACCTCCCTTTTTTAGATTTCAAAACATATCACAAAGCAATAGAGATTGTGTGGTATTGGTATAAACACAGATACATAAACCAATTGAACACAAGAGAATGCTCAGAAATAATCCTTTGCATATATGTAAAATGTATTCATAAAGGTGCTAAGACTACAAAATGAAAATAAGAGAGTCTCAATAACAAATGCTGCTGGGAAACTGGATACCTCCCTGCAAAAGAATGAAGCTGAAACCTTACCTACATCAAAGGTAAAACCTTCTATGTGTCAAAGGACGCAACCAACACAGTGAAAAGACAAAAAACTGAAGGATGGAGGTATCAAAACTGATTCCAAGAACTTCCAAATCTCAACAATTTAGGTTGATTTCATAGTTTAAAATGGATAATGGAATAAAACACCCTCTTATCACTGATGTCTATTTCTGAACTTTCCATTCCATTCCCAATCATGAAGATGTTGAAATCAGTGACAGAGTCATTTAGCTGAGAATGTATTATAAAAACTCAGAACAAATTTCTCCTTATTGGTCTCTTCCAGAACTTACCAGGCATTTCTGCATATTAATATCTGCCTTCCACGTGTAGCTTCTTCATTCTGTTTTGTAAAGAGAGGACAGTGCATTCAGATGGGGCCCCTTTACAATCCCTGGTGCCCAACAGCATTGACCCATCCGTGGGTGTGAAGCCCTGCCCAGGACTATGCCCAGCAAAGAAACTTCACAAGTGCCAGATCCAGGTCACAGGATTGTGTGGAGATGGAATCCAAGTGGACATGACAGGCCCTGAGGGAAGGCCCTGGTGACTGTGATGTACAGGTGTCAGGCAGGATACTTCAGAGTCAGAGAAGATTAGTGAGTCCAAAGAATGGCATTTCAAGAAATAAGATGAAATAATCAACTGAGAATATGACTTTACCTGAGAAAGAGCCATTCCAAACTCCAGTTCTTTCCTCTTCCTCCTCTTCCGGGCATACTCCTTAGGCAACATGATTCTTTAGCAGTCAATCTTGAAAGTTTGAAAGATACTGTTTAATGCTTAGAATCAACACACCCCCTTCCTGAGTCACCACCACACACACAGGGAAGCCCTCAGCATGTAGAACAGACGGTCCTCTGCTGCCCACTGTCCCAGGAGGGACTCAGGACAGTAAACTCCCACACAGAGACCAACAGGTGAAGTTTCCCACACTTTCCTTCAGATCACGCTTCCCTGGGACTTCCCTGGTGGCCTAGTGGTTAGGATTCTAGGCTCTCACTGCTGTGGCCCAGGTTCAATCCCTGGTCACGGAACTGAGATCCCGAAAACCGTGTGGCAAGGCCAAAAACAAACAAAAATAAAACAAACAAAAAACCAAGTCACTCTCCCCTCCTGGTGAGGCCCTCACGTACCAAGCAGCAGCGGGCACCTCAGCTGGACCCGACAATCCCCTTCAGGTCACAGACCAGCCCTGATCCATCCCCACGCAGAGCAGAGCCCCTCAGCCCAGATCTCAGCCCTCAGGAATGGGGGGAGTCAGAGTCACTAAGTCACTCAAGCCAGGGATAAATTTGAAACAAATTTTTAAAAGCAATAATCTATTATTTTTAATCCAGAAGACGGGTGTCAACGTTTTGAAAAAAACAAAACTGAGGCTATGGTAATTCCCTGGTGCTAGGTCCAGTGGTTAGGACTCCACACGATCACTGCCAAGGGCACAGGTTCGATCCCTGGTCAGGGAACTATGGCCCGACAAGACCAAACAAAAAAAAAAGTATCTTCTCTAACCACAGTGAAACAAAACTACAAACAGAAAGCATAAGGAAAACAGGAAAATCCCCTAAATGCAGAAATTACATAGTTCCTTCTTAACGATGCAATGAATGACATGTATAGAAAATTGGAGGCCAGCAAAGCTTCTTTCAGAAATTAAAAATTATTCAGAGTAACAAAGAAATTGAATGAACTAAGATTTATTTCAAGCTACAAAAGAATTAAATGTAAAGAAACAAAAAGAAAAGAAGTAAATCCATTACAAAACACACTTTCAATGTTCCTTTAAAAGGCACCATGTAGTGACACAGTCAGTCTTTTCTTGCTCCACTTTTCTCCCCTGAGCTCTACTCCACACCAGGAAAAGGGAAGGGGGTGACCCACATCTAAGTGAATCAAGTCACTGCCTCTCTGCTCAACAGGGTTTGCAAATGGAAGTTTTCTTCTGATACAAATAATTACAAAATGCACAGGCCTTATAGGCAGGAGTTGTGCAATTCTCATCCTCACCTGTATAATTTAAACAAATGTTAAATACATTAGATTCTAAAGACTCAAATCATTATTATCACAACATAATCATCCACATCCAAACAACTCACCACCCATCTGGATCCACTTTCCCCCTCCATCTGCACTATTAGGTGTTTCCATTTTAGTCTGTTTATCTGTCTCCCTATTTCGTTTCTGCCTTTCTCTATTTCTTTTCCTCTACTTTCCTGTTCCTGCCCTTCCTCTCCATTTCTTCCCTCACACCTGTCCTGCCCCGCTCTGCAAACTGTTCCCCCTCTTGATGGTCCTTCTCCTCAACCTGTATGACTGTCCTAAATCTCTATATACTTCTTTCTTCCCCCATCTCTGCGGTTACACCATGCCTCCAGTTACACTCCTTCCCGTCTCTGTTACTCTACCTTCCTCCCCACTCTCGGGCACCCCAGGTGACTGTGCTTCCTTCCTGCTCTCTCTCTTCCGCTGCTCTTCTTGTCACCCTTTGTCCGGTTTTTCTCCCAGCACCATGATACTCTGGAGGCCAAGGTTCCAACTCTTTTATCATCTCCCCCTACTCTGTGTGAAGTGACTCCATTGTTATCCCCTTCTAAGGCTGATCCAGGTCCCCTTCCTTATGTTGCCGTGCAATCTCTGCAGATCCGGCTTATATTCACCTGCTACTTTCAAGACTTAATCACTTTCATTTAACTATCTTTGCACGTCCTTCAGCCACCCTCTATGTTCCCACTGGTTCTCCCTCATTCTTTTCTCCTCAGTTTTTCTACTTCGATCTCAGCCTCTCTGTCTCTGCTTTTCCTGATTCCATTCACTCATGTATAAAATGCCCATCTACCAGAAGGGAATATTTTCTAACGGGGTGGAATTGGGGAAGTAACTACACTGGGTGTTCCCGCGTCTGGCCCAGGTCACCGCCCCCTACGCGAGGTGCGGGGAAGGGCTGACTACGAAGCAGAGGCCTGCGAAGCAGAAGGACCGGCCTGAGGAGGACGCGAGGACAGAGGGGCTGGGAGGGAGGGGGTCTCCGGAGAGGGGCGGGCTCTCCAGAATCCCAGGACCGGGGAGAGGACGCGGGCTGTCCGGGAGCAGGGCGACCGGCGCTGCCCTCCAGGGGCCGAGAGGGTGAGGCTGGGGGTCGCGCATCCACCTCGCGGAAGAGGACTTCACAAGGGAGGCCGGGAAAGTAACGTTATAAGCAGGAAAATGTTGCGAAAAGCGGTGTCTACGTGGACCAGAGGCAGAAGAGTCAGAAGACTAGCCTCTGCGAGACTTCAAACCCAGGGAAAAAATACCCGACCCGTAAGGGCGACGTCTGGATTTACTGGGGCGTAGGGCCGGACGCTGGGGTTTAAAGTCCCTAGAAACTCCCACACCCCAAGGACGGGGTAGAGCGGTACCGCGCAGTACAGACTTAGGCTAGAAAGACGACACTTACGCTCCGCTCCGTGACCTTCGCTCCGCGCTCTCCGCTTCCGGGTCCTTAGGAATGGGCTTCTGGAGTTAGAGGCGAGGCTTCCGGGACGGGGGCTGGGCGGGGCCCTACCAGTGAGGGGCGGGGCGAATAGAGCACCCAGGTGTGCTCACTGAGCGCCGGAGGGAGGATCTGGGAGCAGAGAGGGGTTGGTGCTTCCAGTACCTTGGCCGGTTTAAGTTACTCTCTGCAAGAGTTTGCGGGTAAAAGGTTACGGCTGTGTGGGCCAATTACGTCTGAAGCCAAAATGTTTCCTCTTAAGACTAAAAGAGTTTAAATAAAAAGCTATTTTTGCCCTCAGGTTGTTCTGACATCCTGCTAGTGAGGCGGAAGCAATTCAGTGATCTGGAAACCTGAGTCTCCTGGAGCAGAGGGAGGGGTTGACATGGATCATCGGTTGGATCCAGGAACATTTCCTAAATGGGAATTAATTTAAGTAACTTTAAAAAATAGGAATGCCGTGACTTCCCTTGTGGTACAGTGGTAAAGAATCCGCCTTGCAATGCAGGAGACCCGGGTTCGGTTCCTGGTCAGGGAACTAAGATCCCACATCCTGTGGGGCAACTAATCTCGCACTCCACAACTACTGGCTCGCGCGACTCAACTGGGGCCCGAGAACCACAAGCTACAAAACCCACCCGCCATGGAACCCGCGGGCCACAACTACAGAGAAGCCTGCATGTGGCAACGAAGATCCCGTATGCCGCAACTAAGACCCGACGCAGCCCAAAATAAATAATTTTTTTTTAAAAGAAATAATGGGGACTAGTCTCTATTACAAATACAAAACTCTCTCTGGGTAGAATGATCTATTCCCTACTGACACCGTATAAAATAGCTTTTCCGTTTCTATTCCCTATTAATGCAGAAGGTCAAATTCAACATACTACTCAGTTTCAGAAACTCAGGGACAGGACCTGGAGTCTGAGACTGGAGGACTAAGGCATGTGATCATTTAGGTCACTAACCATTGCCTTAAAAACAGCAATACATATTTTTAAATTGTTATAAACTGCATTATTCTTTGTTTTGTCCAACGTGTTTTAATTCTTTGCCTTTTTAAAACCAACTATTTACACAGTAACATGAGTTGTATAAACAACTCTTTATACAATGACATACATCACTCTAAGCTGTAGAGCATAATGAACTTATACATACTGTGAAACGATTATGACAGTAAGTTTATTTTATCTATATGAAATTATGGTTGCAAACTAAAGAGAAAGCGAAATAGGGGGAAAAAATTCTTTTCTGTTGATGAGAACTGCATTGCTCTTTAAAATACTTATCCTATTCCACACTTGTAATGAATTCCCTTGTGAATTTACATTGTGAATAAAAAATTCCTTTTTTTGAAAAAGAACAAAGTAAAAAGATCTTAGAAGAACAAAATATGCCTAAGCTAGCAGAAGGTAGGAAAAAGGATTAGACAAATGAAAGAGAATAAAACTACAGAAAAAGACAACACAACAGTTCTTTGAAAAATAGAACAAAATGGACAAATCCTTATCTAGATTTAAAAAAGAGAGCGAGAAGACTCAAATTACCGAATCAGAAATGAAAGAGGGGACATTATAAAAGATTACAACTGACCCTACAAAAAAATTTTTTTTTCAATTTAGAAGAAAATACTTAGACAATTCTATGTCTAAATATTGGCTAACCTAGGGACTTCCCTGGTGGTGCAGTGGTTAAGAATCCACCTGCCAATGCAGGGGACACAGGTTTGATCCCTGGTCCCAGAAGATCCCACATGCCAAGGAGTAACTAAGCCCGCGTGCCACCACTACTGAGCCTGTGCTCTGGAGCCCACGAGTCACAACTACGGAGCCTGTATGCCACAACTACTGAAGCCCGTGCACCTAGAGCCCGTGCTCCGCAACAAGAGAAGCCACCGCAGTGAGAAGCCTGCACACCAAAACAAAGAGGAGTCCCCACTCGCCGCAACTAGAGAAAAACCGCCTGCAGCAACAAAGACCCAACGCAGCCAAAAATAAATAATTTTTTAAAAATACTGGCTAACCTAAAATAGATAAATTCCTAGAGAAACAAAATCTACCAAGATAGAACCATGAAAAAAATTTAAATCCGAACCTACACATTGTAAGGAGACTGAATCACTATTCAAAAATCATACAACAAAGGAAAGTCGGAGAGCTTCACTGCAGAACACTACCCAACATTTAAAAACAATTAAGACCTCCCTTCCTTAAACTCTTCCCCAATATATTGAAGAAAAGGGAACAGTTCCAAACTCTATGAGTCCAGAATTATTCTAATACAAAGTCAGACGGTGACACTACCAGAAAACCACACAGCAAAATCCCTAACAAATAATGACGCAAAAAATCATCAATAAAACAATAGTAAACTCAGGGAATTCCCTGGCCACCGAGTGGGTAGGGCCCTGCACTTCCACTGCAGGGGACGCGGGTACCATCCCTGGTCATGGAACTAAAATACCGCATTCCTCGTTGCACAGCTAAAAATAAAATGAAAACAAAAAAATAGTAAACTAAAATCAAAGTCACATTAAAAGTTTACATACCATGACTAAAGGGAATATATTATTGAAATGTAAGGAAGGTTCCACATATAAAAATCTTTCAATGGAAAATACAAAAGGAGAATGAACCGGAAAAAAAAAAAAAACACTACCGATCGTCTCAGTTGACACAGCCCCACCCATCAGCAGACAGGCTGCCTAAAGGCTTCCTAAGGCAGCCACCTCTCTACATGTCCCTAGACATAAACCTGCTCACCAACCAGGGCACAGACACCAGAAGCAAGAAAACTACAGTATACAACCTGCAGACACAGTCCAGATATAGTCCAGACACTACCCTGAAACCACCTGGCTTCTGGCCCTTGGGTGACATGAGGGGGAGTACACTGCTGAGATGCACAGGACATCTTCTACCAAGACCACTTCTCCAAGGTCAAGAAAGGTAACAAACCTACCACATAGATAAAAATACAAATAGCAAATTAGGCAAAATGAGGCAACAGAGGAATGTTTCAGACGAAGAAAGAAGACAAAAACCCAGAACTGACGTGGAGATACGCAATCTACCCGAGGAAGAGCTCAGAGTAATGATCGGAAAAACGATCAAACAATTCAGGAGGAGAATGGATGCACAGAATGAAAAATGAGGCATTTTTTGGGGGGGGGGTTGTTTTTCGGTTTTTTTGCGGTACGCGGGCCTCTCACTGTTGTGGCCTCTCCCGTTGCGGAGCACAGGCTCCGGACGCGCAGGCTCAGTGGCCATGGCTCACGGGCCCAGCCGCTCCGCGGCATGTGGGATCCTCCCGGACCGGGGCACGAACCCATGTACCCTGCATCGGCAGGCGGACTCTCAACCACTGGGCCACCAGGGAAGCCCGAAATGAGGTTTTTTAACAAAGATGTGGAAAACATAAGTAACCCCAAAACAGAATTGAAGAAATACTGAAATGAAAAATACAATAGAGGAAGTCAATAATAGGCTAAATGAGGCAGAAGAATGGATCAGTGAGCTGGAAGACAGAGCGTGGAAATCACGCAAGTCCAGGAAGTGCAAAGAGTCCCATATCCACATAAAAACTACACATTCAAAAAGCACATGAAAAGATGCTCAACATCATGGGTTCTTCCACTTTGTACAGCTCCTTGGAGCACCTATTTACTAGGTGGGATGCTGCCCAATGCATGAATCATTCAATAAAGCCAATTAGATCTTTAAATTTGATTCAATTTTTGTACATCAATGAAGTCAGAGTATGAAGTTCACTGCTATGCTATTTGCACTACAGCCATCTGAATATCCTGCAACAGAGTGGAGAGAATAACTCAAGTACAATTTATGAGTTTATAACCTCCAACTTGTATGTTATTTGATCCCATATTGGGAAGAAATCGTCAACACTGAGAACCTAATGGTGCACTCCTAGCTTGTTATAAGGTACTGAGGCAGGATAAAACTGTATTGGTAAAAGGAACATAATGCATCCAGGATTTAAAAGATGATTAAATTTTATTACTTAAAACAGGAGACCTATGGTACATTCTCAATAAAACAGTAGCAAAATGTAATGGCAGCAATTAAAATGTGAATCATAAACATACACATACTCCTGGTGCTTCTGATTAAATTTTACTCTGAAGATAACTGCTCTCTTCAATATCCAAAAATTAAGACAATTTCTTTCTTGGTCAGAAATGGAGACAACACATATGCTCATGCAATGGATAAAGTGATTAAGTTTTCCTGTGCATTGTTCCTACCACATAATCAGTCCCTAATAACCTGTCACTATCCTCCCACAAAAAGCCCAGTCCCTGCACGTCCTTCCTGCTTTGTTCATGGTCAGCTGGTAGAGCATTCTGCACTATACCCACACTGGCTTATCTATGGAAGGGCACCCTGAACATAACCATGATGAGTCAAGTCAGTTTTACACTATTCTCTCCCCCGCCCTGTTGCTAATCCACATGGTATTGAATTTGATAATTCAGGGTCCTTGTTTTTCCAGGGAACATGGATGTGCATGAACCACACCTAATGAAGTTGGCCCCCTCATGTTATTGATTCTTCCCAGAGACCATCAACAAAGGCCTGTAATGAAGAGATAAAATTATCTTCTCACCAAGGCCAAGCTCTTATGGCTCGCTACACAACAGGCCAAAAAATAGAGAGACTACTTTTGTGGGCAAGGAATAGTGATGTTATTCTGAAAGCCAGCAGACCGAGAAAACGGGGGACTAGCAATGCAAAGAATCACATGTCCTGAGTTAGAAATCAGGCTCTTTATAGTAAAAGGTGAGGGAGTAAAGTCCTGGTTCAGGTCAGATTCCTGTGAAATAAACATAAACAGCAACATTCTCCTAGCATCAACAGGAAAACTCCTTAAAAGATAGCATTCCTTCTTGATCTTGTAAGGGTCACATGACCCACTGCAATGATGCTTAGATCTGGATTATGTAAACTGTCAATAATATGTCATGTGTTGTACCACTCTCTGTCTTACAAAACTTATATAACTGGGCCTTGATTTCTTTTTTTTTTTTTTTGCTGTACGCGGGCCTCTCACCGTTGTGGCCTCTTCCGTTGCGGAGCACAGGCTCCGGACGCGCAGGCTCAGCGGCCATGGCTCACGGGCCCAGCCGCTCCGCGGCATGTGGGATCTTCCCGGACCGGGGCACGAACCTGTGTCCCCTGCATCGGCAGGCGGACTCTCAACCACTGCACCACCAGGGAAGCCCACACACCATATTTTAACACATTGTGACTTGAAATGATTCTGCAGTATATAATATCTCAGGTTAACCTCAGAGAACTAAAGACTTGTTTATTCCGAGTATGCATTCTCTGATGTGTGGTCTGTTGAAAAGAGTGCTGAGAAAACTCAACAAATTCATTACATTTGTAAGAATTCCCCCAAACATGAGTTTTTTTGTTAAACGCTGAGAATGCACTGATTCATGAAGTTTCCACGTATACACTTTATAACCTGTATGAATTCTCTCATGACACCAAACCTACTGGATGTATCCATATTTACAACATTCGTAACATCTGAAATCTTGTTCTCCAACATAAATCCTGTGTTCCACAGTTTTGTTCTTCAGTTACAAGCCTTAGCACGCATATTGCTTTGTGTGGTTTCTCTTAAAGATGTGTATTCTAAAGTCCAGTGCATGGGGAGGCCTGGATAAAGCCTCGATTCACATTTCCATGGCTTCTCTTCAACATGGACTCTCTGCTGCTCCCTAATACGTGAACTCAACGTAAAGGTTTTGCCACACTCATTGCATTTGGGAGTTATCGCTCCAGTATGCTGGGCAAAACATACTGTGATGTTTGGGTAAAAGCCTTGCCACACAAATTACATTTGTGCGGTTTCTCTCCACGATAAATATTCTGGTATTTAAGTACGAGTAAGCAATATATTAAATTTTGACATATTCATTGCATTTTAAAGAATGAAGTATTTGATGACCCCTGAGTTTAAGGCACAACCTAAAAGCTTTGCAAAATTCAGTACATTTGTAACATGCTGTCCAGTGCAGACTACCTGATTATTGGTGGGATGTGAGCCATGAGAACAGATTTCTCACATTCATGGCACTGGTGAGGATTCTTTCCAGAATGCATTATCAAGGGCCTGACCACATTAAATACATGTATCTGGGCTCTATTCAGTATGAATATTCTCAGGAAGCCTAAGATGTGAAGATTCATTACATTTTTAAGGGCTCTCACCTGTATACATCAGCTGATGGCAAGTTAGGCCTGAAAGCACACTTAAGAACTTACCACACTCATTGCATTTCTCACAGTTCCTCCCAATATGAATTCTGTCATGGATCATAAGGTAAGCACTTTGACTAAACACTTTGAGACACTCATTGCATTTGTAATGTAACACTCCAGTATGAATTATCTGATCATAAGTGAGGCTTACACACATAAAAGCTTTGCCACACTCATGATATTTGTATAGTTTCTTTTCTACTTTGAGATTTAAAGACCTTCCCACATATAATACACTTACACAATTTCTCTCAGGTATGGATTTTCTGATGTTTAGTGAGGGTTGAGACCTCAGTGAACGCTCTTCCACACTCAAAACATTTGAAAGGTCTCTCTACCATATGTACTCTCTGATGACTTGTAAGGTGTGAATTTCGACTGAAGACCTTGCCACACTCATCACATCTGAAAGGCTTCTCTCCGGTATGAACTCTCCAATGAAGTTGAAGATGTGCTTTTTGACTAAAGGCCTTTCTACACTCATTACATGTGTAAGGTTTCTCTCCAGTATGAATCCTCTGATGTTTTGCAAGAGTTGCCTTTTCACTAAAGACCTTGCTGCACTCATTACATTTGTAAGGTTTCTCTCCAGTATGAATTCTCTGATGAGTTGAAAGGTGTGAACTGTAACTAAACAGCTTGCCACACTCATTACATTTATAAGGTTTCTCTCCAGTATGAACTCTCCGATGATCTGCAAGGTTTGATTTTCGACTAAAGACCCTGCCACATACTTCACATTTATATAATTTCTTTCCTGTATGAATTATCTTATGTCTACTGAGGTTTGAGTAGCGATTAAAGGTTTTGTCACACTCGTTACATTTGAAAGGTTTCTCCCCAGTATGAATTCTCTGATGATTTGCAAGGGCTGTTTTTTGACTGAATACCTTGCCGCACTCACTACACTTGTAAGGTTTCTTTCCCGTATGAATGCTCTCATGAATTGCAAGGTGTGACTTTGTACTAAAGCCCTTGACACATACATCACATTTATGTAATATCTCTTCTGAATAGATTATCTGATTATTCCTGACAATTGAGCCATGACTAAAGGTTTTCCCACACTCAGTACATTTAAAATCTCTTTCCCTGTGTGTTTTCTGATCTTGTGTCAGTACTAAAGGATGCATAACGTCATTCCCATATACATTAGAAATGTTAGTTTGGACACGAGGAGGAATTCTTTCAAGTGGTGAAAATGAGAAACTATTGTTGATGGATCGCTCAACTTCATTACATTCAGAAATTAACCTGTCAGTTTGAAATACCTGCAGTTTACCCTGAAAGTTTAATCCAAGCCTATTTCCAATGGGCTTGATTCCTGCATCCCTTCTACCATGTGTATCTCTTCTATCAGTGAGATTTCCATTATGGGTTATAGGTATTCCTTTGTAATTTCTTTCATCATCTCTCCAATGACACTCAAAGTCATACATATTTTTCTGGATTTCCGTGAGGTAAAAATGTTTGATTTCACGACTTTTAGATCTTCCCAAGATCACTCTTTGAAATACTTCTCCTGGATCACTGTTCCCTTTGGGTTGTAATTGCTTGACCACATGTATTGGACAGATATCTACAAGACATAAAGAGCCATAGGGATAAATTCAAAATTAACTGTTTCGTGTTTAATATATGATATTACACCAAAGGTAATACTTATACCAAACACAGTTGTAAAACTTCCCAACTATGTATTTTTTTAAATTTTTTTTAATTTTTTTAAAATTTTGAAATTGCCCAACTATGATCTTAAAATTATTAGAAACACTAAAGCAATAGAATTGTTTACTAAAAAAAGAGTTATAAGATATAATTCAAATTGATTTTAGAGGAGACGACTTGCAAACCCGCTATGACAAAAACACTCATACAGGAAAAACGGACGTCAGCTCTCAAAAGAACGGAATTTTTCCACCATGACTCCAAAGCATGTACCAATTAACAGTAAACATACTGCTGTCTCTGAGAAAAATACATTATACTACAGATATATTCTGCATACCTGGTGTACATAAATAAATGTTAATGAACACACAATATACTGTAATGCTAAAAAATCCAAAACAAGCTTATCTAATAATATGTCGCTGTTTAGAATTATAAAACATATACACCATAGAGGAAAAGAATTCAATAGGACAGTTTTTATGAAAACAAAACATTTTTCTAAATATCTTCTACAAAATGACATACCCATAACAGGCATTCTGCAACAATAAGTAAAAAAAAACTTATAGAAATAATGAAAGACTTCAAAAAAAATTACTAGATACAACATCAACATGCAAAAACCAACTGGGTTTCTAAACATTAAAAATGAACAGGGCAGGGCTTCCCTGGTGGTGCAGTGGTTGAGAGTCCACCTGCCGATGCAGGGGACACGGGTTCGTGCCCCGGTCCGGGAAGATCCCACATGCCGCGGAGCGGCTGGGCCCATGAGCCATGGCCACTGAGCCTGCGTGTCCGGAGCCTGTGCTCCGCAACGCGAGAGGCCACAGCAGTGAGAGGCCCGCGTACCAGAAAAAAAAAAAAAAAAAACAAACAATCAAAGCAATTCAATTTACAATAGAATCAAAAAAGAAGAATACTTAAACATAACATTATACAAGAAGGGAAGGATTTGTAACTACTGCAAAATAAAGTCTTCTGAAACATATTAGAGAAGACACAAATAAATGCAAAGATACCCCAAGTTCACGGATTTGAAGTTGATACTGTCAAGATGTCAATACTAGCCAAAGTTATCAGGATATTCAAAATAATCCCTAGTGTAATCCCAAATCCCAATACCGCTTTGCTGAAGAAACAGATGAATCAATCCTACAATTCCTGTGGAATTTCAGGACACAATGAATAGCAAAAAGAAGCTTGAAAACAAAGTCAGACAATTCACATTTCTTTATTTCAAAATTTTTCCAAAGCTACACTAATCAAAGCAGTATGGTACTGGCATAAAGACAGAGAGACCTGTGGAACACAAGAGATTGAGAAAAATACTTTCGTGTATAAGGTCAAATGATGTTCCGCAAGGTTGTCAAGACCACATAATGGGGGAAGGGCAGTCTATGGAACAAAAGGTGTTGAGAAAACTGGATATCCACATGCAGAAGAATTTAGTTGGACCATTATTGTATTAACTCAAAATGCTTCAAAGATCTAAACCTAAGTCCCTAGTGAATAAAACTCCTATAAGCAAATTTACAAAAAAAGATTCTCAACATTGGATTCACCAATGATTTATCAGATGTAACAGCAAAAGCTCACGCCAACAAACTAAAAACAGATAAATTGGACTACATCATAACTATTAACTACTGTGCACTAAACCATACTCAGCAGAGTGAAAAAAAAATGTATGGTAGAATACAAAATATTTGTAAATCATATATTCAATAATAGCTTAACATCAAGAATATTTATTTAATAAATAATTTTGTTGTTGTTTTTTTTTTTTTAAAAAGAAAGACCCCAAAATTCCAACTATAGTTTGTGACAAGGAGAGAGTCTCCATTGCCAAATGCCTGGAAGCTATCCTGCCATTTTCCAGTGATGTAGTGACATTCAGAGCCAAAGTATGTTGCAGAGAAAATAAGATTTGTGCTACTTCCGACTTGACAACTGACACCCTATATTCTCCAGTTAGAATTTGTTCTCAACCAAAAATAATATATTTTTCTTTGATAAGTGATCTTGGGACTTCGCTTGTGGCACAGTGGTTAAGAATACACCTGCCAATGTAGGGGACACCAGTTCGAGCCCTGGTCCGGGAACTAAGATCCCACATACCGCGGAGCAACTAAGCCCATGCACCACAACTACTGAAGCCCGCATGCCTAGAGCCCGTGCTCTGCAACAAGAGAAGCCACTGCAATGAGAAGCCTGCACAAAGCCTGCGCACCGCAATGAAGAGTAGCCCCCTCTCACCACAACTAGAAAAAGCCCGTGCACAGCAACAAAGACCCAACGCAGCCAAAAATAAATGAATTTAAAAAAAAAAAGACTACATAAAGAACTCTGAAAGGAACTGATCACCTATTCCACCATGGGGTGGGGGGCTTTCTAAACCAACCATCCCACATATTGCAAATAAAAAACAAAAATAAAGAGAAACAAAAAACAAAAACCTAATGATAAAAATAAAAGACAGTCATTTATAATGCATACAAAATGAAAGTTGCAGTGCCTTGAACAAAACAAATGATGGTTTATCACTGAAGGTATCACTCTACTTCATAAGGTCTCTCATTAAGTTGCTTCAAAATTATGTGTGAAGGCAGAAAGAACAATGGCACACAGGTGATGGAACATGTGGCATGGCACAGACAACAGTTTAGTCAACAGCCTCACAAATATGAGTATGTGAACTTGGACAATACTGTTGTTCGGAGAAACCGCTACACCACTTACTGAGGCTCAAAGGGGATGGACATTAGTACATGTGAACAACATTGTCACAGTGCCCTTCACACAGCCTTTTGTGACATTGGTCAAAGCCAGAAAAAGAAACTGGAAAGACTTATAGGTCAAGGTCTTCAGACACTTGCTGTCTTGTATCTCAGAACATGCTGACCACTCTACTAAGTAGCTTCAAGCGGTGGTTTTGTATGTAATGGGAAAATATTACGGCATATGAGGGCAAGTATTCTCCTTCAAAAATTTTCTGTTACCCAGTAAACCCACTCTACAGAGAGTCCACTAGAAGCTGCCCATTAAACATAGGTGGATTACCACAGCAAAGAAACTGGATACAATTTCAGACTCTAGGACTACATACTTCAAAATCAAGTTTAAGAGGAAAACTTACACAAACTAAGGAGAAAGTAAAGTCAGGAAGAGTCTACATTCCCAGACTTGATAGAGCAGTACAGGAGCAGAAAAAGACAAGATATGGGAGTTGGATATTATAAGATCTTGAGATGGGACCATTTGCTCGACCCAGGGATGCCAAGCTAAGAGCCTGAAAGATTCATGTATGTTCCCCTTGCTGGATTTAGGATCAAAAAGAGGATCTCTCTGTCCACTGTCCTTACAGTTTTCCTAAGTAACAATCACAGAAGATCAAATGCACATGGCTATTCCACACACCCCTGAAATGTGTGGCAAAAGCAGAACAGAAGAAATGGCTGACAGATCTAAACAGGAAGACAGGGACTGAGACAGCTCCATACACGTTCTGAGGTGCCAGATAAAATCAAATAGCAGGGACTTCCCTGGTGGCACAGTGGTTAAGAATCCGCCTGCCAATGCAGGGGACACGTGTTCAAGCCCTGGGCCAGGAAGATCCCACATGCCACGGAGCAACTAAGCCCGTGCGCCACAACTACTGAGCCCACGTGCCACAGCTACTGAAGCCCATGCACCTAGAGCCCGTGCTCCGTAACAAGAGAAGCCACCGCAGTGAGAAGCCCACGCACCACAACAGAGTAGCCCCCGCTTGCCACAACTAGAGAAAGCCCACGCACAGCGACAAAGACCAACACGCAGCCAAAAAAAAAAAAAATTAAATAATTAAAATAATTTAAAAAAATTTTTTAATTAATAAAAATTAAATAGCAGCTGGTATTTTCCATCTTCTGATTGTATCTTCCAAATACAACAGACATGAAACCAGGACAGGGTCAGGGGTTAGACACTAGAGGCATCAGCTTTGATCTATATGGACTAAAAACTGAGCATCCAATAGAATCAAGTCCATAAGGAGAGAAGAGGGGGCTAGACAAGCCAATAACACAGCCCGCCTCATGCTCCTCAAAGTCAAGCAACAACCAGTTCACAGCAGCCAGATGATGAGTGCTGTGGATCTTGATAAAGACCTTGCCTTTGTCTCTATAGGAGCTGCAGCAACACTGGACGGTGAAAGAATACATTTTACATGTGGAAGGATAGAGTGATAACTCAAGTAGAAGAAAAGTCTCCTCTGAGAGTTTAATAAAGAAACTTTGGTTTTCCCAAAGAACGCTCCACCATGAGAAGCGTTTCCCAAACACTATTAATGTTGTGGCTTCCTCTCTGCCCTGAGATCCCACCTGTGTTCACACTTTTGATACATTCCTACCCATTTGGTTTTTTTGCTATTTTCACACCACTCACCAGAGTCCTGGGCTCTTCCTCTTGCTCCAAAAACGGAGATAATGTTCAGATCAGAAAAAGAAATTTCTGCTTATCAGAACAAAGAAATGTAAATTGGTGTGGTTTTTCCAAAACCACAGCTCTTTGTTCAGCTGAGGAGTGAGGACATTACAGGTGGGTCAGGAAAAATATTTCACAAATTCATCCACCTCCTCCTTCTAAATGCATTGGGAACAGTGTAATACATATATCTAACACTCTTCCAAGAAATAGTCAGTCAAAGCCACAGGGCAGAAGACAAGAAATTGGATATCTTTTAAAAGTCTGCCATTGAGCTTTATACATAATTAAGCTCTTGAACAACCCCTAATGTAGTAACATGAAATGGGCAGATCATCTGAAGAAAGGGTCAGTTTAAACTCGTGATGCCACATCATGTCTGTGTCAACAGGGCTTTCAGATCACATGAAGAAAACAGGGCCTCCCAAGAAGCACACAGGGAAAAATGCAAAACACCCAAGGGGAGATCCCAACTTCTAGAGGGAAGTTATCCTCACCCACAGAGATCAGGTTCCTGTAGGTCTCCAACATCACGTCCCTGTACAAGGCCCTCTGACCAGGGTCCAGGCATTCCCACTCCTCCTGAGAGAATTCAATGACCACATCCTTGAAGGTCAACCATTCCTGAAATGAAAATACATTTCAACAACGGGTCATGAGAAGAGTTATCTTCATACAAAATGGAAAGATGAGAGAGGGGTGAGGATCGATTTGGTTCAAGTATATGTTCTGGAAGATCTGTGTTAAGGTATTTGGAGCAAATACAGTGTCCCTTATTTTAAATTCTTATGCTTTTTCATAAGAGATTATCGTATCATCCAATAAATATGGATTTGTCATCTTTGTGGAGAATCCATAAAACATATATAAATAATACTAAACAACGGGTTGTCTATGCAGAAGTGTCAGATCTATGTTCTAAACACTGAGTGATATTCAATATTTAAATAAGTTACACTATGAGTGGCAGCTTCAGAGATGACAAAGTCCACAATGGCTTTAAAGAAAACTCAAAATCTTCAATTATGATAATGATAGAAACAGCAATGACTAAAAGTGTTTGAATACTTCCTATAGACAAAACATTACTCAAAATAAGTACTTTACAAGCACGAACTTCTTATCAATATAACAGCTCATTCGAGAAAGATATGTTCCCATCTTACAGAGCAGAAAACTGTGTCAGAGACACAAAGAGAAACTTGAACCAAGTCAAGAAGCTAAGCAATGACACAGCAAGCACCTGAACTCAGGTGGTTGAGCCCTGGAATTGAAGCTTAAAAATCAGTTAAGTAAAGGAGAGCATTAGAAGTTCACTGACACTTTGTTATAAAGCAGAAACTAACACACCACTGTAAAGCAATTATACTCCAATAAAGATGTTTAAAAAAAAAGAGTACATTGACAGAGGAATCCCTGAGAAAAGCTTGAAAGACATTCAAGGTGAATGACATGGAATAGCATGAAAGGTCATTATAGATGTGGGCACACAAGCACATGCACATACAATGTTAGTAATCTTACTACTATTTAAACCATTAACATGATGGTGTAGAAAAAAGTCAAGGCCACGGAATATATATATATATATATTTTATACCTTGGTTAGGGCATTTATTACTTTTACTTTGGATTGCAGACACTTGCTTATGTATATGTACCTTAAATCATTAAAACAAGGATTCAAATCTGTTTCATCTCTTCATGTCTTCTATTACTTAAATAGGTCTTTTTTTTTAATTAGTTATCCATTTTATACATATTAGTGTATATACATCAATCCCAATCACCCAATTCATCCCACCACCAAGGCCACGGAATATACTGAAGATATAATTTCAACTGCAAAAAGATATATACTTTTGAAATCACGTCTTTTATCTAAATGAATGGCTTGCACATCCATGGCACCCATCACACACGTCAACACAAAATCAACTGGAATGAGAAGACTTATCTCTTTACATATTTCAGGACAATTTTTTTTATCATCGGTTTTTTTGTTTTCCACTAATAAAACATTGACACAAAATTAGAGAAGTTTAGTGTTATACACTATTTTCACAGATTAAGAAAATTATCACAGTGGTAAAGTTAAAAACTTCTTGGGGAATTAAAAATCATGACAAAAAAAGCGTATGGAAAAAATATATTGTTATTAAGCAAGAACATTTCACTGAATGTCATGAAAAGTAAACACTTGATACGTATCCTCTGCAATTACAGTGAAATGAAGGGGCCTGGCCAGGGCACCAACCTTTCACCACTGCTCAGTGTGCCTGAGCAGGGACCACTAGAGGAAGTAACAGGAGGAAAATGGAAGACCAAGTGTAAGAGACACAGAGAGAGTGTGTCAGACAGTTGGAAATGTGAACATTCACACATCAAATGAGACGGAAAAGCTAAAGGTGAAAGAAAGGAAAAAGATATTCCATGCTAAAGAGAGCAGGACTGAGTATATTATATCACACAAAACAAAGGCAAAAACTGACAGAAGGCACAAAGGATATTATACAATCTTAAACGAGTCAATTCACTAAGAAGATATAACAGTTGTAAATATATACATTAGAGCTTCCCCCCAAAAGAAGCAAACGTTAACAGAAATCAAGAGGAAAACAGGGACTTCCCTGATGGAGCAGTGGTTAAGAATCCGCCTGCCAATGCAGGGGACACGGGTTTGAGCCCTGGTCCGGGAAGATCCCACATGCCGCAGAGCAACTAAGCCCATGTGCCACAACTACTGAGCCTGTGCTCTAGAGCCTGCAAGCCACAACTACTGAGACCGTGTGCCACAACTGAAGCCCGCACGCCTAGAGCCCATGCTCCGCAACAAGAGAAGCCACCGCAGTGAGAAGCCCACGCACCGCAACGAAGAGTAGCCCCTGCTTGACGCAACTAGAGAAATCCCACATGCAGCAACGAAAACCCAACACAGCCAAAAATAAATTAATTAATTAAAAAAAAAAGGGGGAACAGCAGCACAGTTAACAATATGACACTTCAATACCCCCATTTTACTTGAAGGCTATAATAAAAGAGAAATCTACACAGCTAAATGGTTACAACAGAAAGGGAAAAGATCTCCACTCAAGAATTTTTTACATCTCAATGAAGCAGAAAGAGAACAAACTGAATCCAACTTTGGCAGAACAAAAGAGTTAAATAAGAAAGATTCAGGGCTTCCCTGGTGGCGCAGTGGTTGACAGTCCGCCTGCCGATGCAGGGGACACGGGTTCGTGCCCCCATCCAGGAGGATCCCACATGCCATGGAGCGGCTGGGCCCGTGGGCCATGGCCGCTAAGCCTGTGCTCCGCAACGGGAGAGTCCCCAATGGTGAGAGGCCCGCGTACCGCAAAAAAAAAAAAAAAAAAAGGAAGATTCAGATCCTGCAAACCCACTCCTAGGCATATATCTGGAGAAAACCATAATTCGAAAAGATACATGCACCCCAATGTTCACTGCAGCGCTATTTACAATACCCCAAGACATGTAAGCAATCTAAATGTCCACTAACAGATGAATGGATAAAGAAGATGTGGTGTATGTATGTGCGTATATATATACACACACACACATATATATACACACATACACAATGGAATATTACTCAGCCATAAAAACAAATGAAATAATACCATTTGCAGCAAAATGGATGGAACTAGAGATTATCATACTAAGTGAAGTAAGCCAGACAGAGAAAGACAAATATATCACTTATATGTGAAACTGAAGGAAAGAAGATACAATTGAACTTACATATGAAACAGAAATAGACCCAGAGACATAGTAAAGAAAGTTAGGGGTGACCAAAGCAGAAGGGAGGGGCATAAATTAGGATTTGGTATTAATATATACACACTATTTTGTATAAAACAGATAACCAACAAGGACCTACTATATAGCACAGGGAACCATACTCAGTATTTTGTAATAACCTATAAGGGGAAAGGATCTGAAAAAGAATAGATATAAAATTGAGTCATTTTGTTGTACACCCAAAACTAACCAAACACTGTAAACCAACAATACTTCATATAGGGATATATGTGTATGTATAGCTGATTCACTTTGTTATAAGGCAGAAACTAACACACCATTATAAAGCAATTATACTCCAATAAAGATGTTAAAAATAAATACTTCAGTAAAAAATTGCTAAGTAGTTCGACATCACTAATTATTAAAGAAATGCAAATCAAAACTACAATGAGCTATCACCTCACACCAGTCAAAATGGCTACCATCAAAAAGTCCACAAACAGGGCTTCCCTGGTGGCACAGTGGTTGAGAGTCCGCCTGCCGATGCAGGGGACACAGGTTCGTGCCCCGGTCCGGGAAGATCCCACATGCCGGGGAGCGGCTAGGCCCGTGAGCCATGGCCGCTGAGCCTGCGCGTCCAGAGCCTGTGCTCCGCAACGGGAGAAGCCACAACAGTGAGAGGCCCGCGTACCGCAAAAAAAAAACAAAAACAAAAAAAACCAAAAAAAAACCCACAAACAATAAATGCTGGAGAGGGTGTGGAGAGAAGGGGACACTCCTGAACTGCTGGTGGGAATGTAAATTGGTAGAGCCACTATGGAGAAGACTATGGAGGTCCCTTAAAAAAAAACAAAAATAGAGCTATCATACGACACTGCAATCCCACTCCTGGGTATATATCCAGAGAAATACATGGTCCGAAAGGATACATGCACCCCAGTGTTCACTGAAGCACTGTTTACAAGAGCCAAGGCATGGAAGCAACCTAAATATCAACAGAATAATGGATAAAGAAGATGTGGTACGGGGCTTCCCTGGTGGCGCAATGGTTAAGAATCCGCCTGCCAATGCAGGGGACACAGGTTCGAGCCCTGGTCCAGGAAGATCCCACATGCCACGGGGCAACTAAGCCCATGCGCCACAACTACTGAGGCTGCGCTCTAGAGTCCGTGAGCCACAACTACTGAGCTCACATGCCACAACTACTGAAGCCCATGCACCTAGAGCCCATGCTCCGCAACAAGAGAAGCCACTGCAATGAGAAGCCCACGCACTGCAATGAAGAGTAGTCCCCACTCACCGCAACTAGAGAAAGCCCGCATGCAGCAACAAAGACCCAAGGTGGCCAAAAATAAATAATAAAATGAAATTAAAATAAAGAAGATGTGGTACATATATACAATGGAATATTACTCAGCCATTAAAAAGAATGAATTAATACCATTTGCAGCAACATGGATAGACCCAGAGATTGTCATACTGAAGTAAGTCAGACACAGAAAGAAATATCGTATGATATCACTTATATGCGGAACCTAAAAAGAAATGATACGGAGCTCTGGTACCCTGAGTCAGAACAGCTCCACAAGTGATGGAGAGCAATCTGTTTCCAGCCAAAGCAGCAGCAGCATTCCCTCTCAGGTAACAACGGTAGGGTCTGGAAAAATTTCTGAACCAGAAGCTCCAGATAAACATGATTCAGCGTCCTTTGTTTCTTCGTTGTTGAAATCCAGTGTGAATAGTCATGTGACCCAATCTACTGATTCCAGAGAACAAAGTGGATCCCCAAAAAAGAGTGCTTTGGAAGGCTCTTCAGTCTCAGCCTCTCAAAGCATCTCAGAGATTGAGGTGTCCTTGTTGGGCTCCTCAGGAAGCTCAGAAGTAGAGTTGCCACTGTTGTCTTCTAAACCTAGTTCAGAGACAGCTTCAAGAGGTTAACTTCCAGAACTAGGTTCAGAGGTAAGTGTTTTGTCATCCGTTTCTAAAAACAGTTCCTCATCAGGCACATCTTTACTAACCCCCAAGAGCACCACCTCAGCAAACACGATGCTGACTTCCAAAAGCACTTTGCAGGTAGCTGCATCACTGTTAGCTTCCAAGAACAGCTCCCGGACCAGCGGCTCTCTGGTTTCCAAAAGCACTTCCATAGCAAGTGTGTCCCAGCTGGCTTCTAAGAGTAGCTCTCAGACCAGCACGTCACAGCTGCCTTCTGAAAGTACTGCGCAGGCGAGCGAGAGTTCTGTCAGATTCTCTTGTTGCACGTTAACCAATGAAGATGTAAAACCAAAGCAGCCTTCTGTCAATAGACTGTACAAAATGGTGGCATGGAAGTTGGTGACTGTTGGTGACTTCAGTCCCAGCATGAATCATGGAGAGCTCCTAAACGCAGCTATCAAGGCTCTGAAAGCAACATTGGATGTGTCTCTTGTCCCACCAATAGAACTTGCAGATCTGCCTCAAAATAAGAGCTCTCAAGAAAGTATTGTTTGTGAATTGAGATGTAAGCCTGTGTATTTGGGCACTGGCTGTGGAAAAAGCAAAGAAAACGCAAAAGCAGTTGCATCAAGAGAAGCCTGGTAGTTATTTCTCAAGAAAAAGATGGTGGTAAAAATATGTAAAAGGAAATACAGAGGCAGTGAAACAGAAGACTTAGTACTCCTCGATGAAGAGTCAAGGCCTGTAAACTTACCTCCAGCATTAAAACATCCTCAAGAATTACTATAATACGTCCAAAATATCACTGCGTACAATATCTGGTATTTGAAGAGAAAAACTTGCTTACTTTTGTATAATATGAAACACAGGCTTTCACAAATGTTGTATTGCTTTTTTCCAGTTTTGCAGAAAATCTACATTCTAGTTCTCTTCACACAGTGGAAGTTGTAAATAACTTGTGAATGACAGTATACATTAAAAGGTTTATGCATTAACAGCATACCAATATGCTGTTTTATTTGAAGAAAATACTGTCTTCTATTTTTTTTTTTTTTTTGTGGTACGCGGGCCTCTCACTGTTGTGGCCTCTCCCGTTGCGGAGCACAGGCTCCGGACGCGCAGGCTCAGCGGCCATGGCTCACGGGCCCAGCCGCTCCGCGGCATGTGGGATCTTCCCGGACCGGGGCACGAACCCGCGTCCCCTGCATCGGCAGGCGGACTCTCAAGCACTGCGCCACCAGGGAAGCCCCCTGTCTTCTATTTTTAATGACACATTAGGTACAATGTGTAGTTCTGTAGTCTTAATTTTTGTACTACTTTGAATTTGGTGAAAATGTATTGTCTACCATGCTTTATTTTTCTAGCTGAATAGTCCTTCACATCAAAGAAAAGGAGACCATAGTATGTGAATGTCTGAAAGTCTGTGAAGCTTAAGGTTTTAAGAATGTTGCCCATAATGTTGAACATGTCTGTTACAGAATAAAAGAGAAAATAGTTGCCTCAGACTAAAAAAAAAAGAAATCCAAAGATACAGATAAATCTATACTCATGGACTGGAAGTCTCAAAACTCTTGAAATGTCCAAACAAACTACCCAAACTGTTCTACATATTCAATGCAACCATTATCAAAATTACAATGGCAATTTTTGCAGAAATAGAAAGAACACTGGCCAGACATCACAGAAACTCAAGGGACCGCAAATTGCCAAAACACTCTTGAATAAGAAGAAAGATGGAGGCCACCCTTTAATTTTCAAAACATATTATAAAGTAATCAAGATGGTGTGGTACTGGCATAAACACAGATATATAAACCAATGGAATAGAAGAGAACGCTCAGAAATGATCCTTTGTATATATTTAAAATCTACTGATACGAAGGACGCTAAGACTACACAGTGGAAAAAAGACAGCTGCCATTAACAAATGGTGCTGGGAGGGCTTCCCTGGTGGCACAGTGGTTAAGAACCTGCCTGCCAATGCAGGGGACATGGGTTTGAGCCCTGGTCCAGGAAGATACCACATGCTGCAGAGCAACTAGAGCCCACGAGCCACAACTACTGAGCTGGCGTGCCACATGCCTAGAGCCCATGCTCCACAACAACAGAAGCCCATGCACCGCAACAAAGAGTAGCCCCCACTTGCCACAACTAGGGAGAAGCCTGCGTGCAGCAAAGAAGACCCAATGCAACCAAAAATAAATAAATAAATAAAATAAATTTATAGCAAAACAAAACAAATGGTGCTGGGAAACTGGATACCTGGATGTGATAAACAATGAAGAGGAAACCTTACCTTCATCAAACGTAAAAATTTCTCTGTGCCAAAGAACAAAACCAGCACAGTGAAAATACAAAATCTGAAGAATGAATGTGATGAAAGTGATTTAAGGAATTTCCACCTCTCAGACATTTAGACTGATTTCATAGTTTGAAATAGATGATGGAGTAAAACACCCTCTATCACTGATGTCTGGTTCTGAATTTTTCATTCTGTTCCCAATCATTAAGATTCTGAAGTCAGTGACTCACTCATTTAGCTTAATTGCCTTAGAAAAAGTCAGAACAAATTTCCCCTTGTTGGTCTACTCCCAGATTTTATCAGGTATTGTGCACCTAATAACTGACTTTCATGTGCAGTTTCTTTATCCTGGTTTACAGAGAGCAGACAGTCCATCCAGATGGGGCCCTAAACAATCCCTCCCACCCAATAGCACTGACGCTCTGCCTGAATCTGTGGGTGTGAAGCCCTGCCCAGCACTGCACCCAGTGGAGCCTTTTCACAAGTTCCAGGTCACTGGGTCATGGGGAGATGGGATCTAAGTGGAGATGACAGGCCCTGAGGGAAGGACCCGGGTGAGTGTGAATGTACAGGTGTCAGGCAGGATACTTCAGAGTCAGAGATTAGCGAGTCCAAAGAAAGGCATTTCAGGAAGCACAGACAGAAGAAACAACTGAGAACATGACTTTACCTGAGAAAGAGCCATTTCTGACTCCTTTTCTTTCCTCTCCCTCCTCTTCAGGGCTCTTCCTCAGACAACGTTGAGTCTTTAGAGGTTGACCTTTAAAGTTGAAAACAGGCTGTTTAATGCTTGGAATCGACACACCCCCTTCCTGACTCACCATCACACACACAGGGAAGCCCTCAGCATGTGGAACAGACGGTCCTCTGCTACCCACTGTCCCAGGAGGGGCTCAGGACAGTAAACTCGTAAAAGACCAACAGGTGAGTTTTCCCACCCTTTCTTCAGATCTCGCTCCCCTCCTGGTGAGGCCCTCACGTACCCAGCAGCAGCGGGCACCTCAGCTGGACCCAACAATCCCCTTCGGGGCACAGACCAGCCCTGATCCATCCCCACACAGAGCAGAGCCCTCACCCTCAGCCCAGATCTCAGCCCTCAGGAATGGGGGGACTCAGAGTCATGATGCTCAATGCTGGATCCAAATTAGAATTAATTGGGGGCACTTTAAATATTATTGAGCTTTGGCCTCACACTGACGATCTGAAGAAGAATCCCTCATTAGAGAGTACAAAACATGTATATGCAAAATGCCTCATCGATCTAATGTGAAGCCTGGGTTGAGCACCACTCAGCAGTGGCAAGGCCAGCACAGCCCTCACTTTCTTTTTCTTTCCCAGCTTAACTGAGGTAGGATTGATGAGTAACAACCGTGTACATGTGAGGCATATAATGTGATTATTTGATAGATGTATATTCACTGTGTAATAATTATCACAATAAAGTATTTACACTTCCATCAACTTACAATTACCCTTTTATTTCTGTGTAGTGAGAACACTTGAGTGTTACGCTCAGAGCAAACTCCAAGTATACAGGAACACAGTGTGATTAACTATAGTCTGCATGCTGTACATTAGATATACATGTGGTACTTTTTCATCTTACAACTGAACGTTTGTAACCTCTGACCAACATCTCCCCATTTACCCCACCATCCAACCCCTCCTAATACCCTTTATACTCTATGACCCTATGAGTAAGACATTTCTACTTTCCACCTATAATATCTGTCTTTTTCTGTCATAATAATGTCATAATTTACGGCTGAAATAAATTTTCTATATCCATTCATTTGTCAGACATTTTAGTTCTACATCTTGGCTGTTGTGAATAATACAGTAATGTTCATTGCAGTGCAAATATTTCCCTCGCTATAATGATTTCATTTCCCTTGGATATCCAGCCAGAGGTGGATAACATAAGCGGATAAACTTTAAATGTTTTACATTCTAAAGCAACAAATTAAAATATCACAACTTAATCACCCATATCCAAAGAACTCACCCCCCATCTGTATCGTTTCCCCCTCTACCTGACTACTATGTGTTTCTATTTCATTCTTTATCTATCTCCCTATTTCTTTGTTCCCCTCTACTCTCCTGTCTGCCCTCCTATTTATTTTATCACACCTGTCCTGCCCCACTACTCTGCAACTCGTTCCCCCTCTTGTTGCTCTTTACGCCCAACTTTTCTGATTGTCCTAAATATCCATATATTTCTGCCTCTTTCTTCCTCCATCTCCGCTCCCTCTCTGCCCTCCAGATTACATTCCTTCTATTCCAGTTACACTCCCACTCTATGGCACCCCAGATGGCTATGCTTCCTTCCTGCTCTGTCTTCCTCTGCTCTTCTAGTCAACACCGTCCTCTGTGTCTCTCCCACGACCACGATGCTCCGAAGGCCTTACTTCTAACTCTTTTATCCTCTCCCCCCACTCTCTGTGAAGTGCTCTCACCACTGCTGTCCCTCCTGCTACAGCTGACGCAGGGCCCCTGTCCCCATGTTGCTCTCCAAACCCAGGAGATCACACTCCTTTATTCACTTCTCTATTTTACCTACCCGCTACTTTAAGAGCTAAATCTGTTTCATTTTACTATCCCTTTGAGAACAATTTCCAGCGAGATGAACTTGTGACGGAAGAATACTGGGTGTCACACGGTTGGCCCTGGTCACCTCCCCCTACACAGGGTGAGCGGAAGAGCTGGCTAGAAGAGGAGGCTTGCGGAGCACAAGGACCGGCCTGAGGAGACGCGAGGACAGAAGCGCTGGGAGGGAGGGAGGGAGTCTCCGGAGGGGGGCGGGGTCTCCACAATCCCGGGACCCGGGAGAGGACGCGGCCTGTCCGGGAGCGCGGCGGCCGGCGCTGCCCTCTGGGGCGGGGGAGAGAGCGAAGCTGCGGGAGCGCGAATCCACCTCGCAGAAGGGGACTTTACAAGGGGCAGGCGGAAGTAATAAAGGATTGTAAGCAGGAAAATGTCGCGAAAGGCGGTGTCTCAGTGGACCGAAGGCCGAAAAGCAAAGGGCAAGGACCCTCACAGCGATTTCAAACCCAAAGGAAATTAATACTCGACCTGTAACGGCGACTTCTGGATTTACTTGGGGCGGACGGCGGGCGCTGGGCTATTACCCCCGCAGAACCTCGGAGACCCTAAAGATGGAGTAAGGGGGACCGCGCAGCACAGACTTAACACTAGAAGGAAAAACTTAAGCTCCGCTGTGCGACCTTCACTCTCAGGTCTCCGCTTCCGCTTCCGTAAGAAACTGCGCACGCAGCGCGTACTTCAGAGGCGAGGCTTCTAGGCGGGACTTGGGCGGAGCGCTGAAGGTGAGAGGCGGGGGGAGGAGAGTCCAGGTCTGAGCCCGAGAGCCCGAAAGGCGGGACAGGGGGTGGGGGGGCAGTCCGGGAATGGTGCTTCCCAGTACTTTGAAACCCCTTAAGTTACTGGCTGTTACAGTTTTCAGGTAAAAGCTTACAGCTTTGGGGACCAGTTATGTTGGAAACTAGGATGTTTCCTCCTAACAAGTAGAAAATGATTTTAATAAAAAATTGTTTTTGCCAGCATGTTGCTCACAAGTCCTACTCCTGCGGCTCAAGCAATTCAGTGGTTGGGAACTTGGGTCTCCAAGTGGTAGCTGTGGGGCAGTCATTGGATGTGGAACATTTCCTGCAATTAGTATTAATTTAAGCAGTTTAAGAAAACAAGAGCTTGACTTGTCTCTGTATTACAAACTAGAATAAAAAATACAAAACTCTGGGACTTCCCTACTGGCGCAGTGGTTAAGAATTCGCCTGCCAATGCAGGGGACACGGGTTCGAGCCCTGGTCCAGGAAGATCCCACATGCCACGGAGCAACTAAGCTCATGCACCACAACTACTGAGCCTGCGCTCTAGAGCCCACAGGCTGCAACTACTGCAGCCCACATGCCACAACTACTGAAGCCCGCGCTCCTAGAGCCTACGTGCCGCAACTACTGAAGCCCGCATGCCACAACTACTGAAGCCCACGCTCCTAGAGCCTGAGCTCTGCAGCAAGAAAAGCCACCACAATGAGAAGCCCGCACACCACAATAAAGAGTAGCTCCCATTCACCGCAACTAGAGAAAGCCTGCGCGCCACAAGGAAGACGCAAGGCAGCCAAAAATAAATAAATAAATAATAAATAAATGCAAAACTCTCCCTGGGAAGAATGGGCCATTTCATACTGGCACCCTGCAGAACAACTTGTCCTTTCTGTTTCTTATTCAGCCAGGAGGCCAACTCAACACTGCTCAGTTCCAGAGACTCAGGGACAAAACCCAGGGTCTGGGCTTCCCTGGTGGCACAGTGGTTGAGAGTCCACCTGCCGATGCAGGGGATACGGGTTTGTGCCCCGGTCCGGGAAGACCCCACATGCCACGGAGTGGCTGGACCCGTGAGCCATGGCTGCTGAGCCTGTGCTCCGCAACAGGAGAGGCCGCAGGGGTGAGAGGCCCACATACCGCAAAAAAAAAAAAAAAAAAAAAAACAGGGTCTGAGACTGGAGGACTAAGGTATGTGATAACTTCTGTCAGTAATGATTACTCTTTTTAAAAATTTTTTTTTAATTTTTAAATTAAAAACATTTTTACTAACCATTGCTTTAAAAAGAGCAATACATTTTTAAAAACTGATATAAATTACATTGTTCTTTTGTTACTGAGTCTAAGCCCCTACTGCTCGCCACATAACAGGCCAACGATCAACAGACGAGTCGTTGGGACAAGGAGTAACGACTTTATTCAGAAAGACAGCAAACCAAGAAGATGGTGGGCTCATGCCCCCAAAGAACCATCTTGCCTGAGTTAGAATTCAGGCTCCTTTTATACTAAAAGGGGAGGCAGTAAAGTCAAACACTTCCTGGTTTCCATCAGCCTCCAGAGGGGGATGTGTCAATTTCTTCCTCCCTGCAGTCATTCACAGGTGGGCCTGGTCAGGAGGTTTCCTTTGAGCTAAACGAAGGTATTTTACCTTAAGGCTCATGACCTGGGAGGCAGGGTTCCCAGAGATGGGCCATTATGTATAATTTAAGCTTCTAGGCAACATCCCTTCAGTGATGAACTTGTAATAGAATACAAAGTGTTCTTCCCTATTACAATTCCCCACTGTCAATTTCCATCCCACAATCTTGTGGGAAAAGGAATGAAGACCCTTCTGCTGAACAGAGGTGAGGAATATTCCTTAGAATCTTTAGTTAGTCCTTTTTATCTACAACTATTTAAACCTGATGAAACCTCTTAGCAGTTTCTTGGCTAATTCGTAACGGAACTTGGGGTTTGGGTTCCCGTTCAATACATATACTAAATTCTGGTGCTATTTCTTTGGACACAATTAAACAAATTGGTTGCCCCTTCTCCAATGGGCAATGGAGATGGAATTCCCATCTACTTCGGTTGGATGGGCAGACCTGTTGGAGGTATACTCATGAATAAATAGAGCCCAAAGTTTTAATGTGATTGGCCACTGCTAGGTCTTTAGCATTTATAGATTCGCCTGCCTGGGAACACACCTGCAAGGCCTGCCATACAGTATTCTAGTGGCTTAATTTAAGCCTGCTTCTGGGAGCCACTGATCCATAGCAGAGCAACTGGCAAGGCCTCATCCCAAATTCAGTGTCTCTTGACATGTTTTAGCGATGTTCCTTTTTAATGTATGATTAATTTTCTTGGTTTTTCCTGTTGATTATGGTCTCCAGGATGAATGCAGTTTTAATGCCTTCTTCCAAATCCGGGGATAATATCCCTTAGAAGGGCTTTAACCACTTCAGAGATTTTCTGTCTGTGGGACATGCTTCCACCCATCCTGAAAAAGTGTCCACACAAACACTAGCAGGTTATCTGAAATTTCTTGCAGTTCAAGGCATTTGAGGACAGTCTGTTTTTCAGTCCTGGGTTGGGCAGTTTCCTCTGTGTTGAGTCCCCATCTGTGGAGGTCTGACAGCAGTCTTTGGGTTATTTTTAAGACCTTGCGGGAAAGAGCTTTGTCTCCTTTCCAGGGATTTTCATGAGCCCCATCTGTAGGCTTAAATTAAAGCGTGTTCTGGTGGGACTCCGATGTCAAGCTATTCTGGTGGAAAAACTTCACGGTGAGGTCTATCAGAAAGTTAATCAGGGCTTCCCTGGTGGCACAGTGGTGGAGAATCTGCCTGCCAATGCAGGGGACACAGGTTCGAGCCCTGGTCTGGGAAAATCCCACAGGCCGCAGAGCAACTAGGCCCGTGAGCCACAGCTACTGAGCCTGTGCATCTGGAACCTGTGCTCCGCAACAAGAGAGGCCGCAGTAGTGAGAAGCCCGCACACCGCGATGAAGAGTGGCCCCCACTTGCCGCAACTAGAGAAAGCCCTCGCACAGAAAGAAACGAAGACCCAACACAGCCATAAATAAATAAATATTTAATTTTATTTTTTTAAAAAAAAGAAAGTTAATCAGCTCATTCCCCACTGTCAATTTCACCCCCAACTTCTGTGGGGAATTAGGTGCCTCAAGTCCAAAGGAGCCCCTGGGCCTCTTCATTCAGTGTTCCTCTCTTTCTACCAAGAGAGGTTCTTGTCTTTTATTGTTCTTCTTCTGTTTTAGCCGAGGGCAATCTTCTCCAACGTTCCCCCTCCTTCCAGTAAGCACATTGTTCCTTCCCCAGTGGGCGCTCACCTCTCTTCAGGTTACTCGCCTTCCGGGAATCCAATGCCACTGTCAAAAGAGTGGCGCGTCGTTTTGCATCTTCATTTTTCTGTTGTTCCCTGTTGAACACTTTAAAAGCAACATCTACCAATTGAGGAGGGTTCACTCCAAATGTACCATCTAATTTTTCCAACTTTCTCCTGATATTGGAGGCACTTTGCCCCAAAAGGTCGAATGTACTATTCTAATATTTTCAGGGGCCTCAGGATCTGCATTAGTATGACGTCTGTAGGCCTGATAAATCCTTTCCAAACTTTCAGAGAGGTCTTCATTTGTTTTGCTGAATGTTGCTCAAACTCTTTTGCTTTGGTTTCCCTTTTCAAGGCCCTGCCAAGGTGCACTAATGAGTGATGCTCTAATAAGGGCCTTCTTCCCTGAGTGGGGTCCCAATTCGGTTCAGCTGTGGGTGCTTCCAAGTGGGCTTCGGGTGTAGGGGATCCTCCCTATAAGGAGGGCTGCGATCTTATGAGGACTGCAATCTTTCCAATTAAACAAGTCTGAGAAACCCAGCCGGATATTCATTTGTATTTACGCCCCCTATGAGATAACGGCGTAAGGGGAACTGCCCGTCCCAGAAATGGCTCCTGGCCCAAATTGGGTGCCCTGTCGGGTCTTAGATGACAATACCAGACCAAGTCCCCGTACCCCTGAAACTAAGACAGGATTTTCTAACTGATCCCTATAAGGAGGGGCTGTCCTGGGCCTCAGTGTAAGGAATACGGGCTGGATAGGAATGGAAAGTGGTGGAAGGGGTGTATATAGTGGCATAATTGTCAGAGCAGCTGGGACAGCTAGCTCAGCCAGAGGAGTTAAGGTTTGGAGCAACATATCCTCACGCTCATTCCCTACCTTTTCGTATTTTCCCTGACAATACTACCAATCCCTGCGCATAAAGGATTTCATCATTCTTCCCTGCTTTTTCACAAAATACCTACAGAGTCATTCAACAGCCACTGTAAAACTATAGATAACAATTGATCATATAACCATTAAAAGGGCGAATTTCTTTTTAAGAGGGTATTAAATCATTTGTTGATTACACATGATAATGGATGATACACAAGCTTCATTCCCATCTATAACTTTATCTGGTACCATAATTCAATTTAGATATATTGCACAGGATGTGCCAACAATCATATTAATAACCAAAAAACTCCATGACTTTGCTTGGGTGACCCTTTTAATGGTGAATTCTAGGTCACGACACAGTAACGGTCAGTTCATAGTTTCTCCACCAAAGCAGGTTGTAAATAAACTTTGAATGGAACCTGGCACCACCCTGAAGGAATTCTAACGTCACACTGCTGGGGTAGTTTACCAAAATGGCTTCAGAGTAGACTAACTACACAGCACATTTAAAAAAACACACACATTTATTCAGCGTCATGATCAGACTATTACATTTAGCAATCAACAGCATGGGTGCAAAAAAAAAAAAAAATCTACATTAAAACCCTTTGTTGGAATGCTTTACACTTTCCACAGAACAGAAACTAAAGTAACCTGTTAGGGCTTCCCTGGTGGCGCAGTGGTTGAGAGTCCGCCTGCCGATGCTGGAGACACAGGTTCGTGCCCCGGTCCGGGAAGATCCCACATGCCGTGGAGCGGCTGGGCCCGTGAGCCATGGCCGCTGAGCCTGCGCGTCCGGAGCCTGTGCCCCGCAACGGGAGAGGCCACAACAGTGAGAGGCCCGCGTACCGCAAAAAATAAATAAATAAAATAAAATAACCTGTTATACAATTAGTCACAAATACAGTCCTTGAGTTTTTTTTCCCCACACACGAGTACTGTCTAAAACATGTCTTCTTTGTAGCAGCTAGGCCCTGCCACCACTGTGCTTGGCTGAGTTCACAAATCTTTTGTAACCTGGAGTTTCCCCGTCACTTCTCTGTCTCTCCTCTCCTGCTAAGCTTTGTTTCCCGAGAGTAGTTAAAACCTTCTGCCCCCACCACAGCTCCTGCTGCTGCTGGAACCGCCACAGCCACCTTGGTTTTGTGGTTTGGCAGAGTATTGGTCTCCACCACCACAGGGGCCAGCACTTCTGCCTCCAAAGTTTCCTCCTTTCATGGGTCCAAAATTTGCAGATTGTTTGTTGTAACTGCCAGAATCATTGTAGCTTCCACCACCTCCAAAATGGCTTCCATCATTACCGAACCCATTATAGCCATCCCCACTGCCACCATATCCCCCGCCACCGTGGCTGCCACCAAAGGCACCTCGGCCACTGAAGTCTCCTCCACAACCAAACCTGTCATTCGCACCAAAACCCCCTCCACGACCACCACCAAAGTTTCCAGAACCACTTCGACCTCTTTGGCTGGATGAGGAACTAGCCATCTCTTGCTTAGATAGGGCTTTCCTTACGTCACAGTTGTGGCTATTCACCGTGTGGTATTTCTGACTGACAGTCTTGTCTACAGAGTCATGGTCGTCAAAGGTTACGAAAGCAAAGCCTCTCTTTTTGCCACTACCTTGGTCAGTCATGATTTCAGTCACTTCAGTTTTCCCATACTGTTCAAAATAATCTCTTAGGTGATGTTCTTCAGCATCTTCTTTAATGCCACCAACAAAAATCTTTTTCACAGTTAAGTGGGCACCAGGTCTTTGAGAATCTTCTCTTGAGACAGCCCTTTTTGGTTCCACAACTCTTCCATCCACCTTGTGTGGCCTTGCATTCATGACTGCATCCACCTCCTCCACAGTGGCATATGTGACAACCCCGAAGCCTCTGCAGCGCTTGGTGTTTGGATCCCTCGTTGCCACACAATGTGTGAGCATTCCCCGCCGCTCAGAATGGCTCCTCAGACACTCATCAGTTGTTTCAAAGCTCAAACCTCCGATAAAGAGCTTCTGCAGGGCTTCCCTGGTGCCACAGTGGTTGAGAGTCCACCTGCCGATGCAGGGGACACGGGTTCGTGTCCCGGTCCAGGAAGATCCCACATGCCGCGGAGCGGCTGCGCCCGTGAGCCATGGCCGCTGAGCCTGCGCGTCCGGAGCCTGTGCTCCACAACGGGAGAGGCCACAACAGTGAGAGGCCCGCGTACCGCAAAAAAAAAAAAAGTCAGACCAATGAACAGTTTTTCTTTTACACCCAGAGGTCAACAAGGTAGGAAAGCCCCCATATGGAAGAGTGGATGATTAGGTGGCCTGAGGCTACATTCTCAGGGGATGTTTTACACTAAAGTCTCCTACTTGGAGGAGATGTTCAGGCAGTGCTGTTGTTCTGAATTACAATGCTCAAAAGCGGTCTAAAATAGTGACCTTGGGAGGGGAGACAAGCATACTAAATTTTGATTAAATCATGGTTACGGGGCTTCTCTGGTGGCGCAGTGGTTGAGAGTCCGCCTGCCAATGCAGGGGACACGGGTTCGTGCCCCGGTCCGGGAGGATCCCACATGCCGCGAAGCGGCTGGGCCCGTGGGCCATGGCCGCTGGGCCTGCGCGTCTGGGGCCTGTGCTCCGCAACGGGAGAGGCCGCAGCAGTGAGAAGCCCGCATAACACACACACACACACACACACAAAAATCATGGTAACGGTCACTGTACCCAGTGATCACTGAGGACAACTGAGAATGACACTGAGGCTGGGAATTTGGAGTATTCCTATCTGGCTGGTTCCTAAGGAAACAAGGGAGCTATCATGAGTCATACTGAAATTGACAGGGAGGTGTAGTCTTAGCTAAGTAAGCTGTTTCCTTTAGCAGAAAAGGAGCTCTTTAACCTTTGATATTTTCAAGTTACAGAGTTTAAGTAAAGTCTAACATTTTCACTCCGTAATATGACATCAAGCGAAATTCAAAAAATAATAAATACATGTGTTATATTTGAATAAAGGAATATTAGAAAATTTAAACTAATACTGGTAATAACAAACTTGCCCAGGAACCTTAGCGTTTATGACTTTGGATGGCATTGAAGGACCCTTCATACTCATTGTGCCTGTGTTGTGACTCTCCCTGTCACATACAAGAGAAATCATTAAGTGCTGAAATATGTTGCTCTAAATCACCAAGTCAGAAATCTATGAACCATAAACTGAACAAAATCCTAGAGGATATTTTCAGACCAAAATTTAGTCTTAACTGAGCTCATCCAGTTCTGAGGCTTTCTCATTCAGATGAAGGCGGCACCATGAAATAGGGCAATTTCAGTGAGATTATTTACAAATATTTGATCATGATAAACCAGTTCGAAGTTTTATAACTGAAAACACAAAGCCCTTTAAGGGTAGTTAGACAGTGAACGTAATATATTTGCAATTGAATTAAAAACAAATGAATCTACTATACAAGTGTACTTATTTACAAAACAGAAATAAACTCAAAAACATAGAAAACAAACTTATCATTACCAAAGGGGAAAGTGGGGGAGGAATAAATTAGAGTTTGGGATTAACAGATATACAGCACTATATATCAAATAGACAAAAAACAAATACCTACTGTACAGCACAGGGAACTAAAATCAATATCTTGTAATATCCTATAATGGATTAGAATCCAAAACAGAATATATATATCTGAATCACTTTACTGTACATCTGAAACTAACACAACATGGTACATCAGCTATACTTCAATAGAAATAAATAAGTATGGAGGCTCCTTAAAAAACTAAAAATAGAACTACCATACAACTCAGCAATCCCACTACTGGGCATATACCCTGAGAAAATCATAGTTCAAAAAGAGTCATGTACCACAATGTTCACTGCAGCACTATTTACAATAGCCAGGACTTGGAAGCAACCTAAGTGTCCATCGGCAGATGAATGGATAAAGAAGATGTGGCACATATATATAATGGAATATTACTCAGCCATAAAAAGAAATGAAATTGAGTTATTTGTAATGAGGTGGATGGACCTAGAGTCTGTCATACAGAGTGAAGTAAGTCAGAAAGAGAAAAACAAATACCATATGCTAACACGTATATATGGAATCTAAAAAAAAAAAAAGGTTCTGAAGAACCTAGGGGCAGGACAGGAATAAAGATGCAGACGTAGAGAATGGACTTGAGGACACAGGAAGGGGGAAGGGTAAGCAGGGACGAAGTGAGAGAGTGGCACGGACATATCTACACTACCAAATGTAAAATAGATAGCTAGTGGGAAGCAGCCACATAGCACAGGGAGATCAGCTCGGTGCTTTGTGACCAGCTAGAGGGGTGGAATAGGGAGGGTGGGACGGACACACAACAGGGAGGGGATATGGGGATATATGTATACATATAGCTGATTCACTTTGTTATACAGCAGAAACTAACACACCATTGTAAAGCAATTATACTCCATAAAGATGTTAAAAATAAATAAATAAGAATAAATGCGGGACTTTCCTGGTGGTCCAGTGGGTAAGACTCTGAGCTCCCAATGCAGGGGCCCAGGTTCCATCCCTGGTTGGGGAACTAGATCCCGCATGCATGCCGCAACTAAGAAGTCCACATGCCGTAACTAAAAGATCCCGCATGCCACAACGAAGATCCCGCGTGCCGCAACTAAGATATGGCGCAGCCTAAATAAATAAATAAATAGTTTTTTAAAAAGAGTAAATGCATGTTCTAATGGCAAGAGGCAATATATGAGAAGGAATAAGGGTAATAATTTAGGAAGTGAATCCAAGGGTTAAAGGTGGAGTAATTACTGGAGATAATGAGTTCTCACCTATAACCTTGACTTTGGGAGGTTAAGATGGGTATGGAAAAAGAAAAGGTCATTGAAAGTGTACCAGTTAACTGTCTACAAGTTTTGCTATGGTAACAAATATTCCTGAATTCTCAATGGCTTACAACAAGAAACACTGATTGCTTCCCTATATTATATGAATCATTATTCACCTCTTGCTTCTTTCAATAATTTGATTTTGTCATTCCCGGTAAAATTTCAGTCTATCCAAGACCATTCTTGCAGTAGAGAGAAGACAGGGTTATATGAAGCAAATAAAAGCTCTGAAAGCTTTGATTTCAGGTTGAAACACGCCATTCTACTCACACCAAATTGGCCCAGGAGGAACTCAAAAGGCATAAATGGGCAAGGAAGTACAATCCTCTCAAAGGGAAGTAAGGGTTGCCTAAGTCAAGCAGCCAACCTTGTTATCAGAGGGCAGACATGTATAATCTCACAGGGTGATAATTAATAGGAAATTATTACAATATATGATACTGCAGCTTCTGTCACAAATAATTTGTCCCTCCTCTGTTCACAATAAATAAAACTACTAATTTCAAATGAAATAGGGGATATTACTACAGAACATGAATACATCAAAATGATATAAAGAAGCTATGAAAAAACTCTACACATTATACCTAACAACTCAATAGCACATTAAAACGATTATATACCATGGCTAATGGGAATGTATTTTTAAAATATAAGGATGGTTCAACATATGGAAATCATTCAATGTAAAACAGCATGTTAACAGAATGAAAGAAAAAGACAACATGATCATCTCTACTGATGCAGAAAAAGCAGTTGACAAATGTCAACAGTCTTTTATGATAACAACACTCAATAAACTAAAAATAGACAAAAATTCCTCAACATTAAGGACGTATAGTAACAGCCCATGGCTAACATCATACTCAACAGATTTTCCTCTAAGATCAGGAACAACACAAGGATATCTGCTCTCACTGTTTCTAAAAACGAATTACTAGAAAGTCTAGCAGGAACACATAGGCAGAAAAAAATAAGTAAATAAACGGTATCCAAATAAAAAAGGAAGCAAAATTATCTCTGTTGACGAACAACATGTTCTAGTATGTAGAAAACCCTGAAGGTTCTGCAAAATAAACCTGCTAGAAATAATGAAGGAAGTCAGAAAAATTATGAGATAAAATGAACAAATAAAATCAGTTGTGTTTCTATAAATTAAAAATGAACAATCAAGAAGGAAATTCAGGGGGAGATCCCTGGTTCCCTGGGGTCGAGCAGTTAGGATTTGGCGCTTTCACTGCTGTGGTCCGGGTTCAATCCCTGATCGGGAAACTGAGATCCCTCAAGCAGTGCTGTGTGGCACAAAAAAACAACCAAAAAAAAAAACTCCTTAAAAAAAAAAAAAAACAAGGAAATTCAGAAACAACTCTATTAACCATAACATCAAAGAAATAAGTAAAATACTTGGAATAAGCTGACATTTAAAGGGAAAGATTTGTACACTGTAAACTGAAAACACAGCTGAAAAATATTCGAAAGGACACAATGCAAAGATATCCCAAGTTCATTAATTGGTAGTCAATATTTTCTAGATGTAAATACTACCCAAAGCAATCAACAGAGTCAACCCAATCCCTAGTAAATCCCAATGGTATCTCTTGAAGGAATGAACTTACAAACTCTCATGGGGTCCAACACAGTCTCCGTACAATCTAAGAGTCACTGCCCTTGAGAAATGGTTTGTGATATTCCTCAAAATCAGAAAAAAACCTTTGGAAAGACTTATCAGCCAGGCTCTGTTGATACTTTCTGTCTCATATCCTAGAACATGCTGACCACTCCACTACATAGCTTGAAATGGTGATTTTGTACGCTGCAGGAAAATATTACAACATATGAGGGAAACTGTTCTACATCAAAAATTTCTGTTACCCAGCAAATCCACACGATGGAGAGTCCACCTGAAGTTGTGCATTAACTAAGAGTGGCTTATCACAGCAGAGAAACTGGATAAAATTTCAGACCCTAGGACTAGGTATTTCCAAAACAAGTTTCAGAGGTAAAATCATGCCAACTTAGGAGAATATGAAATCAAGAAGAGTATACCTTCCCCAACTTGACAGAGCAGTACAAGAGCAAAACAAAATACAAGATTTGTAGGTCAGATATTATACGATGAAACCATGTGATCTACCCACAGAAGACAAACTAAAAGGCTGAAAGATGCATATTCATCCTTTGAGGGACTGCGGACTAGACATAGGATCTCTCTGGGACTTACACTCTAACAGCCTTTATACTCTATGGCTCTATGAGTTTGACATTTCTAGTTTCCATATATAATACCTTTCTTTTTTGTCACAATGTCATCATTTATGGCTGACATGTATTTTCTATATCCATTCATTTGCCAACAGGCATTTTAGTTCTTTCTACATCTTGGCTGTTTTGAATAATGCAATAATATTCATTGGAGTACAAATATTGACCTCACTATAATGATGTGATTTCATTTGGATATGTAGTCAGACGTGGGTGTCATAGACTGTGTGCCTGTTCTATGTTTATTTTATTAAGGAAACTCCATACTGTCTTCAATAAAAGCCCTAACACTTACATTCCCACCAACAAAGCACAAGGGTTCCCTGTTCTGTGTATTGGGCATGCGTGTATGTGTGTGTGTGCGTGTGCATTTTCACACAGGTAGGGAGAGGACAGTAGAGGAACCAGCACTGACCTGGCAGCCAGAAAGTAGCAGCTACAGCTTCCCAAGGATGAGCCTCTGGGCTGCAGATCACTGTGGTGCTACTTGCCCTCTGATTCTTGGAAAAATCTTTCACTACATCAGAGAACTTAATGGCCCCTCTCAAGTTGTGTCCACAGACACATACCTAGCAGAATATCCCTAACGAAAACCTTTTGCCATTCAAAGCTTAGTACTCATAATTTTCCTTCTGGACTCAAATGAACTTACAAACTCTCATGGGGTCCAACACAGTCTCCGTACAATCTGTATCAACTCATCCTACTATAAAATACGAGAAAACATTCTACTTCAATAAATCACGCCTGAGGGAAAACTACATATATTTTCCTTCACCATGACCACAGACCAAACACTGTCATCTCCAAAAAAACTATATATAAAAGAAAGATGTTTCCAATGGTGCACATGCCCCAGTGATAACCCCAAATCTCCCACGGAAACACTCCAAATTCTCTTTTGTATCTTTCACAGTGCATCTAAAACTTTCTTCATTTGGGACCCAAAATACTTAAAAATACCAAAGATAACTCACAACACGATCACTGAAATTTTCCCTGTATTACTCTAACAATCGCACAATGATTCTACACCATCCAAAAGACCCAACAGAAGTCACCTGTGGTGTGGAGGCTGTAGGGCACCCTCTAGATGAATAGACTGAGGACAAGGCACCCATCCTCATGCACCCAAAGATCCCTGTGGGCTCAGCTCAGGCCATACTTCTCACAACACTGGAGAAAAATGTTTTTCTCTGCCTAAATCCACTGCCTTCATTCATCCCCAGGTATAACCATGAAATATCCAAATAAACCAATGCATGGAAACCTCAGTCTCAGCAGCTAGGTCCCAGGGAACCTGAGCTAAGACACTATGGCACCTCAAACCATGCAATGCACCCACAACTACCCATAAACCCAATTCCAGGTGCTCCAGCCAGAATTGACACATCCCTTGCCACAAACCCCTTGAGACCAAAGGGACAGCTGAACACACCATTCATGGGGCTCATCTTGATGCTTGCCCTTGCTGCCATATCCAGCCTACAGAACCCTGCAGGGCCCCCTTCAATTTCCCCATTTTTCCACCTCTCCTCATGCAAACACGGGCAAAGAGGGCTAAAAGGCACAAGTATCTGTCTGCAAAGGCATCGCAACAGGAATATTCACAAGAAACCATCCAAAGGATGCCGGGCGTTCAGTATGGAGGTCAAGAAGTTGACCCGCCTGGGAAAATTTACCAGCAACTGGGGACGTTATGGACTTCAGTTACAAAGGCATCGGAATTCAGTGAGGAAGTCTCAAAGAGAGAGGGTCCCCAGGTCTCTTGTCTCCTGTTCTCCCAACTCACAGGTAATTAAAAGATTAATTAGGGCTTCCCTGGTGGCGCAGTGGTCGGGAGTCCGCTAGCTCTTTGACAGGGACTTCCTTCATTCCCCTTAGGTTCTGGATTTATGCCCCCCACTTACCACAGTGAAATCACTATCCTGGACTCTGAGTACATGAAATGCTTGAAGGCAAAGCTCCTGTCCAAGGTGGCGACTGGTCACTGGATGTGCAGAGACTGGAATACCTGGGGGCTACAGGGGAGCAGTGACACAGGAGACTAAACACAGGGACACCTCAGGACACTGCATGAGGACATCAGATTTGTAGGGCTTTTTACAGCTCCCTACATCTTTTTGCTTTTGAGTAATTAAGTAGCCACATGGGGTAAGGATCAATTAAAGTCGAAATGTCCAGAACAAATATGGGAACCACCCTCATCACCTACCCTGTTCACCTGGTCTCTCCTTAGGGGAGATTACTCAGCCCATCCCACAGTCCTAGCTTCTAAACACATCCCCAGAGTGAGACGTTGCAGCCATCCTCAGAAGAGGAAAATGTGTGCTCTTCAGTGAAGTGAAAATGGGAAAGACTCCAAATAATCAATGGAGAAGGGCATTTCTCATGAGGGTGATTGATGTAGGGACAATAAAACCATTAGTGTGACAAGAGATTGTCAGGAGGGGCTGGGGAGACCTCCCTGAGCCTAGACCTGAAGGAGGACAGAGGGCCTGACCCATGGTGACTTAAAGGGAGAAGGTAAGAAAGGAACTAAGATCTGAGACAGAAAAGGTTTTGGTGTTTGGGAACAAAGAAAAGGTGAATGTGACCGGGGCAGAGTGGACCATGAGAAAAGGTTAAGCTCCCAGGATGAGGCTGGAGACCCCGGCAGGGTCCTGAGGATGACACAGGGCTGTGTACCCACAGTGAGGAGTCAGGATTTTGTCCAGCGGACAAACGGTAGCCAGTGGAGGTCTGAGTGTAAGAACTGAGAATTAAAATTAGGGGCTTCCCTGGTGGCGCAGTGACTATGAATCCGCCTGACAATGCAGGGGACACGGGTTCGAGCTCTGGTCCGGGAAGATCCCACATGCTGCCGAGCAATTAAGCCCGTGTGCCACAACTACTGAGCCCGCATGGCACAACTACTGAAGCCCATGTGCCTAGAGCCCATGCTCCACAACAAGAGAAGCCAGCGCAATGAGAAGGCTGTGCACTACAACTAAGAGTAGCCCCCGCTCACCACAACTAGAGAAAGTCCGCGCACAGCAACGAAGACCCAACGCAGCCATAAGTAAATAAATAAAATAAAATAAGTTAAAATTAAAACTCTAAATTCAACTGGGCACTGCCACACACAAACTCACGCCCAACTGGGCCAATCATTTCAAGGGTCTCTGTTGCTCAAATGAAGAATTTCTGGTGGAGTCGATCACCTCCATGTTACGAGTGGGCTCTCTGAGGCAGTTATGAGAAAGTCTGAGTTGAGTGAACAGAATCAGGCGTAACTGAATTCTAAAAAGGTCACCCAAAGGGTTAAGTGGGAAGAGTTTGTCCTAATTGCTCATCCTATTTAAAACACCTTCTATCACGGGTCTGAGCAATGGAAACTTCTCTTTCAAGGTCAGATCACACTGGTACCAGCCATTTAATTCTTCTTTTCCAGAAAAATCACATTAAAATAACTTAAAAATACAGGGAGTTTCCAGTTGCCCTAGTGGTTAGGATGCTGGGCTTTCACTGCCCTGGCTCGGGTTCAATGCCTGGTCAAGGAACGGAGATCCTGAAAGCTGTGCAGCGTGGCCACTGCAAAAGCACAGCTGTTGGTGCAGAAAACATTGTAAGGGGTCAGCTGAGAAATAAGCTCTCAGCAAACTTCTTCATCATGAATAGAGAGACTCTGTTGGAAGCTTCCAAGTCAATCTAGTCCATCCTTCATCATTTGTACAGAACAGGTAAGAGGGACCTGAGGGAAAAATCTTCCTATCATCTCACAGCCATTTTAACATATCACAGAAAAAGGAAGAAAACAAAATATAAGGCTAACTGGCTAAACTTGATTTTGAATGTTAATATAAAACATCATTGGGGCTTCCCTGGTGGCGCAGTGGTTGGGAGTCCGCCTGCCGATGCAGGGGACATGGGTTCGTGCCCCGGTCCGGGAAGATCCCACATGCCACAGAACCAAGCCCGTTCGCCACAACTACTGAGCCTGTGGGCCACAAATACTGAAGCCCGCGTGCCTAGAGCCCATGCTCCGCAACGAGAAGCCACCGCAATGAGAAGCCCGCTCACCACAACCAGAGAAAGCCCGCGAGCAGCAACGAAGACCCAACGCAGCCAAAAATAAATAAATAATGAAGTTATCTTCTGATACAAATAATTACTAAATGCACAAATCTTATAGACAGTTTTGCAATTGTCATCCTCATCTGTAAACCTAAGTAAACAAATTTTATATTTACTATATTCTAAAGCCACAAATCAGCATATCACAACTTAATCATCCATATCGAGACAATTCACCTTCCATCTGGATCCAGTTTCCCCAACACTACCTGCACTACTGTGCGTTTCCATTTCATTCTCTTTATCTTTCTCCCTTTTTCTATTTTGTCTCTGTTTTTCTTCCCCTCCACTCTGCTGGTGTTCTTGTTACGGATCAGGATTTTTGGGCTCCTTTATCAATAGAAATTGCTAAGAGTCCAGACAAGAAATTCAGGCAAGGCTTTATTGGGACTCATGCAGCAACAAGTAACAGGATCCCTTGCTCACTCCCAGGGTCAGGGGTCAAGTTTGTCCCTTATATGGAGTGAGGCAGGGGTGGGTCCAGGGGTCAGGCTGGAGCGGTGTGCAGGGTGCATGCACAGTATCCTGTTTTTGCACCCAACACCTCAGAAGTGGCAATTGGGTTTTTAGTTTCTTTGTATATTGTTTATAATTTGCCCCAACTGTTCATGCACACAGTTATTTTTAGTTCCTTCTACTTTCTTTGTATTGTTGCTCCAGATGTTTGTCCAGGTGTAAGCACTGCAGCAAAGGTTGCCAGGTCCCAGATCCCAAACTGTCTCATTCTTGCCCTCCTATATCGACCCTCACATGTGTCCAGTCCACTCTGCAACTTGTTTCCCCTCTTATGGCTCTTTCCCAAAACCTTTCTGATTACCCTAAATCTCTGGATATTCGTGTCTCTTTCTTCCCCCCATCTCTGCTCCCTCTCTGCCCTTGGGTTACACTCTTTCTATCCCTGTTATGCTCCCTTTGTCCCCACTCTCTAGCACCTCCAGGTGGCTATGCTTCTTTCCTGCTCGTTTTCTTCCTCTGCTCCTGAAATCTTTGTTTCTTCTATCTCTCCAGGCACCATGTTGCTCTGAAGACCAAGGTTCCAACTCTTTTGTCTTCCGCCGCCACGCTATGTGTTGCCTCTCCACTGTTATCCCCCTCCTGCCAATGATCCTAGGTCCCTCCCACTACGTTGCTCTCCAATCCCGCAGATCCTATTTTAATTACTTCTATATTTTATCACAGTGCAAGACTTTCAAGGCTAAATTTATTTTATGTTACTATTCCTCTTCAAGATCCTCAGTCATGGTTCACGTTCCCTTCGATTCGCCCCGATTCTTTTTTTTTTTTTTTTTTTTTTTGGTACGCGGGCCTCTCACCGTTGCGGCCTCTCCCGCTGCGGAGCACAGGCTCCGGACGCGCAGGCCCAGCGGCCATGGCCCACGGGCCATGGCTCCCGGACCGGGGCACGAACCCGCGTCCCCTACATCGGCGGGCGGACTCTCAACCACTGCGCCACCAGGGAAGCCCCGCCCTCATTCTTTTCTCCTCAGTTTTTCTCCTTGTCAGTCACTGTGTCTCTGCTTCTCCTGATCCCCCTGCCCCACATATTTAGAGGAATGGAGAATAAACAAGATGCCCAGCTACTGGAAGAGACCATTTGGAATTTGGGACGGAAGAACACTAGGTGTCACACGTCTGGCCCAGGTCACCTCCCCCTATGCGGGCTGAGGGGAAGGGCTGGCTACGAAGGGGAGGCCGGGGGAGCACAAGGACCGGCCTGAGGAGACGCGAGGACAGAGGGGCTGGGAGGGAGCGAGGGGGTCTCAGGAGAGGAGCGGGCTCTCCAGAATCCCAGGGCCAGGGAGAGGACACGGCCTCACCGGCAGCGGGAGAGAGCGAAGCTGCGGGCGCGCGAATCCACCTCGCAGAAGGGGACTTTACAAGGCGCAGGCGGAGGTAATGAAGGGTTTTAAGCAGGAAAATGTCGCGAAAGGCTGTGTCTCGGTGGACCGAAGACCGAGAGTGCGAGGCTAGGGGGCGCGAATCCACGTTGCGGAAGAGGACTTCTCATTGCGGAAGGCGGGGGTACTGAAGGGTTTTATGAAGGAAAACGACGCGAAACGCGGTGTCTACGTGGAAGGCAGAAAAGCCACGAGAACAGGCAACCTCGCACCGATTTCAACCGAAATGAAGAGATACCCAACCTGTAACAGCGTCTGGATTTACTCGGCCGGAGGGCCAGGCGCTGAGGTGTAAGGTTGATAGCCACTCCCAAGACCCTGAAGGCAGAATACGGAGAACAGCGCAGCACACACTTACAGCAAAGTAGAAATACTTCGTAGCGAGACCTCCAACACGTGTACCCCGTTTCCGGTTCAGGAGGAAAGTGCGTCCGAAGGGACCAGGCGGGACTTCCGGGGGCGGGCTCTGGGCGGGCCGCTACTGGCTAGGGGCGGGGCGAGAGCCCAGCTCTGCGCAGAGAGAGCGGGGGGAAGGGTCTGGGGTGGCGGGGCGTGTGACAGCGCCGTGCTTCCCCTTCCCTAGTAACTGCTGATTTTAAGTGACTTTCTGGAACACTTTTAAGGTAAAAGCTTACAGATGTGTGGGCCACTGATGTGGAAAACAGATGTTTCCCTCCCAACAAGTTAAAAGTGGTTTCAATAAACACCTGTTTTTGCCAGCAGGTTGCTCGCATGTCCCGCTCCTGAGACTCCAGCAATTCAGTGGTTGGGAACTTGGGCCTCCAAGTGGTAGCTATGGCGCAGTAGTTTGATCTGGGAACACTTCCTGAAGTTGAATTAGTTTTAGGAAACAAGAGCTGGAATTCTCTCTCTATTACAAACCAGAATGAGAAATACAAAACCCTCCCTGGGGAGAATGGGCCATTTCACACTGACACCCTACAGAAGAGCTTTTCCTTTCTATTCCTAATTCAGCCAGGACAACAAACCCAACACTCTGCTCAGTTCCACAGACTCGGGCAAAACTTGGGGTTTGAGGCTGGAGGACTAAGGCATACGATAATTTCCGTACCCAACCACTGTTTTAAAAAGAGTTTTTAAAAGGGTTTAAAATTTTAATTGTTATAAATTGCATTGTTCTTTCTTTTTTGCTAGTGTTTTATTTGCCTTTTAAAACCACATTTTTATCCCCAGTTTTGAGAGGTACGTGACATACATCACGGTATGATTTTAAGGTGTACAGCATCATGTTCTGACTTACATATATTGAAATAATTACCACAATGTTTAGTAAGCATCCATCATCTCATATAGATACCATGAAAATAGGGAGCAACAAAACAGAAAAAATATTTTGCTTTCTATGAGAACTACATTATCCTTTGAGACACTTGCTCTATTCCACACTTGTGAAAATTATGTTTAACTATATACTAGAAAAACTTGTTTATGAAATTATGTACATAAAAACTAAGCAATGTAATCTCAGATGACTCTATGTTCATCATGAAGATAATTAGAACGTTTTACTTTGTATTTTTTGCAAGATGCAGTATAGTTTAGCTCTTCTCTTTGTTTATATTTTTGAAAGTTCTGACAAGTGTAGATAACAGAGGCTGTGAAATATTCTTCAGAAGACACTGGAATTTATTTCCATGTAAATAATAATTACGTTGCAACATTTCTAAGGGCATTTAATAGGGAGGTATATTCTCCTTATATGAACCCTAGAGAAAGTAAAACTAGATTATCAAATATGCAATAAGTTCATTTCAACCCTCGATATTTTGATGACAATATCTCTTAGATAACATCTGCTACAGAGTGCGTTTTATCACATCCCTAACATGTGAAACATTTCATCCATAGAGACACTAGAATCCATTCAAATATGATGAATTTTAGATAGGGAAATTAACATTTTAAGTATTTCCAGGTACAATGATCAGAACGTGCTGGTGTATCACACATACGAATACAAGAAAATATATCACATTTTTATTATTTTTTTTTTTATTTTTTTTTCTGTACGTGGGCCTCTCATTGTTGTGGCCTCTCCCGTTGCGGAGCACAGGCTCCGGACGCGCAGCCTCAGCGGTCATGGCTCATGGGCCCAGCCGCTCCGTGGCATGTGGGATCTTCCCAGACCGGGGCACGAACCCATGTCTCCTGCATCAGCAGGCGGACTCTCAACCACTGCGCCACCTGGGAAGCCCTCAACTGCACTTTTTTTGAACACAGACAACAATATGTCTCCCACAAGAAATGCACTCCAAAAATTTACACAGTAAAAAAGCATAAAAAAATACACCATTTCAACACCATTCAAAATAGTGGCTAACATAATACAAAGTAAATTAAAGAGTAAATAATGTGTCAAGAATAAGGAAATCTATTTTATAATCATAAAGACAGAAATTCATCAGAATGACATGACAATCAGAAACTGCCATAGAACTGCATTTCATTATAGCCACAAAAATATTCTGGAGAAAAGTTTGGAGACAACAACACAAGGATAAATAATCTACTTATAAGTTTTTCGAACCCATCATGGATAGAAATTGTTAAGATTCTCTAAAGCCCAAGAACTTACGGATACACTGTTACCTTCTGGTATAAAGTACCTAGGTGGAAGAAAACTGTGGTGGTGAAAGGAACATGATTCATTAGGATCATAAAAAATAATTAAATTTTATTAATTAAAACAAGAGACCTATGATACATTCTGAATAAAACAGTAGCAAAAGGCAATGACAGCAGTTAAATGTCAAACATACATATACACATAGAATTCTGGGGCTTTATTTTTTTTATACATTTATTTATTTTATTTATCTTTGGCTGTGTTCGGTCTTCATTGCTGCGCGCAGGCTTTCTCTAGTTGCAGCGAGTGGGGGCCACTCCTCGTTGCGGTGCGCAGGCTTTTCATTGTGGTGGCTTCTCTTGTTGCAGAGCATGGGCTCTAGGCATGCGAGCTTCAGTAGTTGTAGCACGTGGCCTCAGCAGTTGTGGCTCCCGGGCTCTAGAGCACAGGCTCAGCAGTTGTGGCACATGGGCTGCAGTTGCTCCGCGGCGTGTGAGATCTTCCCAGTCCAGGGCTCGAACCCGTGTCCCCTGCATTGGCAGGTGGATTCTTAACCAATGTGCCACCAGGGAAGCCCTAGAATTCTGGGACTTTTGATTAAATTTTCCTCTTGTGATAACTGCTCTCCCTTTAATTTCGAAGAATAAGACTAGTTTTTCATTAATCATAGATCTATACAACAGCTATTCCCATGCAATGGAGAAAGTGACCAAATTTTCCCATGCATTCTGCCTACCACATAATCAGTCCCTGTTAACCTGTCACTCTCCTCCCATGAAAAGCCCATTCCCTTAACGTCCTGCCTGACCTATTCATGGTCAGTTAGTAAAGCATTCTGTCCTATAACCCACTATGACCTATCTACAAAAAGACACATGAGGCTTCCGTGGTGGCACAGTGGTTAAGAATCTGCCTGCCAATGCAGGGGACACGGGTTCGAGCCCTGGTCTGGGAAGATCCCACATGCTGCAGAGCAACTAAGCCCGTGAGCCACAACTACTGAGCCTGAGCGTCTGGAGCCTGTGCTCCGCAACGGGAGAGGCCGCGACAGTGAGAGGCCCCCGCTCGCCGCAACTGGAGAAAGCCCTCGCACAGAAACGAAGACCCAACAGAGCCAAAAATTAATTAATTTTTTAAAAAGACACATGAATTAACTTGATAAATCATGTCACAGTTTTACATTATTTTTTGTCCCCCCTTGTTGATAATTCAAACAATATTGAATTTGATAATTCAAGGTCCTTGTTTTCTCAGGAAACATGGATGTGACTGACCCACACCTAATCAAATTGGACCCCTCATTTTATAGATTCCTTCCCAGAGACTATCATGGAAGACCTGTAATGCAGGCGTAAGATCAAGACTTCAAACTTCAGGTTGAAAGCTTATAAATATAATGTAGTCTTTTCAAAAGAACTCCAATAATTACATATTTATACAGAGAAGATACTGGCATACTTCTACATACGTCCTTCTTCTGGCACTACAGACATCATGTCATACGTTTTAACGTATTGCCACTTGCAATGATTCTGCAGCATACAGTATCTCACATTAACCTTGGACAGATAAGACATTTATTCCTAGTATGGATTCTCTGATATGTTATCTGTTGTAAGAATTGCTCAAAAAATTTACCTAATTCAAAAAATTTACTTTTGTAAGGATTCCCTCCCAATGTGAGTTCTTTGGTGGACCCTGAGGATGCACTGTTGGGTCAATTTCTTTCCATGTTCAGTAAATATCTATCGTTTCTGACCTGTATCAATGCTCGCATTACAACAAAGGTGTGGATAGCTGATGAAAATTTTTCCAACATTCATGACATTTGAAACGTTGCTCTTCAAAATACATTCTCTGTTTCAGAGCGTTGATCTTCAGGTACAAGCCTTAGCACACATACTGCTTTGTGTGCTTTCTCTCAAAGATATACATTGAGAAATCTAGTGCATCGTGAGGCCTGGATAAAGCCTCTGCTCATACATTTGAAGGGTTTCTTTTCAATGGACTGTCTGCAGTTAACTAATACTTGAAGTCAAGAAAAGGTTTTGTCACACTCATTTCATTTATAAGGTATCGCTCCAGTATGTCCCACCTTGTGATCTTTGGGTAAAAGCCTTGCCACACACATTACATTTGTGTCTTAACTTCTGGATCACCAGGGATGTCCCTAAAGTGTCCATTTTGAATGAAGACCTTTCCACATACATCACATTAGTATGATTGCCCCTCTGTACTTATTACCTGATTTGTAGTACGGGTTGAGATCTCACGAAAGGCTTTCCAACACTCATTACCTTTTAGAGATTCTTCTGCATTATGAATTCTCTAATGAATTGCCAGGTCTGAATTTCAACTACAGACTTTGCCAAATTCATCACATTTATATTGAGTTGGCCAAAAAGTGCCTTCTGTTTTTAAGAAAAAATAAAAGACACATTTTTTTTCATTTTCACCAAGAACTTTATTGAACAACATACACCCTTTTGTTCCACTACCTTCTGCCATTTTTCAGGAAACTTCATAATTCCAACTTCCCAAAGCTTTTCATCTTTTTGAGCAAAGAACTGTGCCGGTTGCCTTTTACAGTCTTCCAGGGAATTGAAATTTTTTCCATTAAGAGAATTTTGTGAAGACCGAAATAAACAGAAATCCATGGCGCCATGGTGAATATGGCAGATGAATTAGAACTTCCCAGCCAAGCTGTAACAGTTTTTGCCTGGTCATCAAAGAAACACGTGGTCTTGCGTTATCCTGATGGAAGATTATGCGTTTTCTGTTGACTAATTCCGGATGCTTTTCATGGAGTGCTGCTTTCAGTTGGTCTAACTGGGAGCAGTACTTGTTGGAATTAATCGTTTGGTTTTCTGGAAGGAGCTCAAAATAGAGGACTTCCAATCGCACTGTAGACACATCATCTTCTTTGGATGAAGACTAGCTGTCCGTGTGGTTGGTGGTGGTGCACTTCACATGCCCCACGATCACTTCCATTCCACATGATTGTACGGTATCCACTTTTTTTTTTTCTTTTTTTTTTTTTTTGCGGTAGGCAGGCCTGTCACTATTGTGGCCTCTCCCGTTGCGGAGCACAGGCTCCAGACGCGCAGGCTCAGCGGCCATGGCTCACAGGCCCAGCCGCTCCGCGGCATGTGGGATCTTCCTGGACCGGGGCACGAACCCGTGTCCCCTGCATTGGCAGGCGGACTCTCAACCACTGTGCCACCAGGGAAGCCCCCAGTATCCACTTTTCATCACCCATCACAATTTATTTTAAGAACAGAACTTTTTATTATGTTTAAGTAGAGAATCGCATGCAGATATACGGTCAAGGTTTTTTTTTTCACTTAACTTATGTGGAACCCAAGCATCAAAGCAATTCATATAACCAAGCTGGTGCAAATGATTTTCAACGCTTGATTTGGGTATTTTGAGTATGTCGGCTATCTCCCACGTGGTATACCGTTGATTGTTCTCAATTCATGTCTCAATTTGATCACTATCAACTTCAAATGGTCTACCTGACCGTGGAGCATCACCCAGTGAGAAATCTCCAGCACGAAATTTCGCAAACCACTTTTGACACGTTCGATCAGTCACAGCACCTTCTCCATACACTGCACAAATCTTTTTTTGCGTTTCGGTTGTGTTTTTACCTTTCTTGAAATAATGAAGAGTAATATGCTGAAAATTGTTGTTTTCCTTCCATCTTCAATATTAAAATGGATACACAAAAATTCACCAATTTTTATGTCTTTTTTTAAAATGCACGCTGATATCGCAGCTGTCACATAAAATCTAACAAAATTGTTTGAATGAAGTTAAAGACAACTAAGTGCTCCTAGAGCCACCTTACGGAAAAAACTGAACCTTCCGGGCAACCCAATATAATTTCTGTCCTGTATGGATTCTCAGGTGTTGAGTGAGGGCTGAGATGTGATAAAAGGTTTTGCCAAACTCATTACATTTGTATCAGCTCTCTCCGGTATGAATTTTTTGATGACTTACAATGTGTGATTTTTCACTAAAGACCATGGCACACTCATCACGTTTGTAAGGATTCTCTCCAGTATGAATTGTCTGGTGTCTTATAAGGTGTGCTTTTCGACTAAAGAACTTATCACACCCGATACACTTGTAAGGTTTCTCTCCCGTATGAATTCTCTGATGTCTTGTTAGGTTACTTTTTCGACTAAAGAGCTTGCCACACTTAATACATTTGTAAGGTTTCTCTCCAGTATGAGTTCCCTTATGACTTTTAAGGTGTGCTTTTCGACTAAAAAACTTACCACACTCAATACATTTATAAGGTTTCTCCCCAGTATGATTTCTCTGATATCTTGCAAGTAATGAATTTTGAGGAAAGACATTTTCACACACATCACATTTATGTAATTTCTCTTCTGTATGGAGAAACTGATGTCTGCCAGGTTTTGAGCTGTAATGAAAGATTTTCCCACACTCATTACATTTGTAAGGTTTCTCTCCAGTATGAACTCTCTGATGCTTTCCAAGGTTTGGCTTTTGAGAAAAGAACCTGCCACAGTCATTACATTTGTAAGGTTTCTCTCCAGTATGAATTCTCTGATGACTTTCAAGATTTGAATTTCGATTGAAGACCCTGCTACACACATTACATTTGTAAGACTTCTCTTCATTATGAACTCTCTGATGCTTTGTAAGGTATGCCTTTTGATTAAAGAATTTGCCACACTCATTACATTTATAAGGTTTCTCCCCATTATGATTTCTCCGATATCTTGCAAGGAATGAATTTTGAATAAAGACATTTTCACATACATCACATTTATGTAATTTCTCTTCTGTATGGAGAAACTGATGTCTTCCAAGTTCTGAGCTATAATGAAAGATTTTCCCACACTCATTACATTTGTAAGGTTCCTCTCCAGTATGAGTTCTCTGATGACTTGCAAGGTATGAATTGTGAGTAAAGACTTTTTCACATACATCACATTTATGTACTTTCCCTCCTGTATGGAAGAGCTGATGTCTTTTGAGGTATGATCCCTGAAGGAAGGTTTTGCCACACAGATTACATTTGTAAGATCTTTCCCTGTGTGCTTCCTGTTCTTGTGTCACTACTGAAGGACGCATAAAACCACTCGCATGTGTACTAGAAATGTTGGTTTGCACACTAGAAGAAGTTCCTTCAAGTGGTGAAAATGAGGCACTACTCCTGATATCCTTGTCCACTTGAATAAATTCATCAATCTTCTCTTCACTTTTAAATATATGCAGTTCAACCCAAAAGCTTAATGCCAGCCTATTTTCAATAGGCTTGATTCCTGCAATACTTCTAACATGTTCATCTCCCTTCTCAGTGAGATTTTCGTTATGGGTTATAGGTATTTGGTTGTAATTACTTTCCTCATCTCTCTTCTGAGACACTAAGTCATACATATTTTCTTGAACATCGCTGAGGTAAAAATGTTTCATTTCATTCCTTTCATGTCTTTCTGACATCACGGTTTGGAATACTTCTCCTCTATCAGTATTTGCTTTCAGTTGTAATATCTTGATCACATGCATGTAAGAGATATCTACAAGATATAAAGAACCGTAAGTATCCCATTCATTACAATTCATGAATAAATGTTTCAGGTTAAATAAGCCATACTAAACCAAATAATACTTCTATCAAGCAAAGTTATGAACCTCACCAACCATGATATTACAATTTGAAGAAACACAATAGGAATGATTCTTTACTAAAGCTAAAGTCATCAGAGGTAATTCCAGTAATTTTATGGCGCACTTTTAAACAACCTATGACAAAAATACTCACATTGGAAAAACTGCTGTTAGCTATCAAAGTGTAGTTTTCACCCATGATGCCAACCAAAGCACATACCAATTATCAGTAAACATACTGGTAATCTTTACTCGAGGAGAAAAGGATATTAAACTATATGTGTGTGTGTGTGTGTGTGTGTGTGTGTGTGTATATTTCCAGAATACTTATTATACATGAATAAATACTAAAGAACCAAAAATATATTGTAACAATAAATAAACCGAAACTAGCTTATCTAATGAATAATCTAAATGACTGCCACTTTAGAACTGGGAAACAAATATAACACAGAGAAAATGAAGAATTTGATAAATTTTTTTTTTTTTTGACCAGGCCCATGTGGCATGCAGGGTCATAGTTCCCCGACCAGGGATCAAACCAGTGCACCCCGAATTGGGAACAAGATGTCTTAACTGCTAGACAACCAGAGAAGTCCCAAAAAAACATTTTTTTAAAACAACTAAATATTTCTAAAGACCTCCTATAAAACTATGTACCCATGAAGGAGCATAAAACATCTGTAAGATCACCATCTGGAAATCAAAATTAAATAAATTAATTATCAATAAATGAAACATTCTCCAGTTATATGAACAGCCAATAAATGAGCAACTCCCTACATATGCAGGGATCTTAAACATCCAGTTCATTGGCTCTGGTATACATGTAATGAAGAATGAGCAACTTGTAAATTTATTTAATTACGGTCAGATACAATATTGTCGGGAACAAATTGCAAAAATAAGGTATACAAGATATAATGCAGACAAAGAGATAGTATAATAAAAATAGCAGAATAATAATATATCTTTTCAACCAAAATAACTTTTGAGTTTTTACTATAAAAAAATACACTATTCAAAGCTATCTAACAGTACTTATTCCTTTGAAAAGGCTTGAGGAAAATTATCCAGATTTTTCAAGGAAAGGAAGTAGACTCAAGAGGATTACGTACATGAACTCAATAGACAAAGAAACTACTGAGACAACCAGGATGTGCATCTGGACTTATAGTGTGAGAAAACATATTCTTAAGATGACCCTCAACCCAAGCAGCCCACCAGACTAAAGTACCAAGAGTTAAAAGTTCTGGCTGTTAGGAAAAAATGCTCCTATTGACAATTTTTTACAGCATGTCAATGTGGAGAAATGTTTACATACATTCTGGGTATATCTGTAAAACCAGAATTCTTAGGTGTGATATTGTGATTTATTAAAAATACGGACTCGGGGGCTTCCCTGGTGGCGCGGTGGTTGGGAGTCCGCCTGCCGATGCAGGGGACATGGGTTCGTGCCCCGGTCCGGGAAGATCCCACATGCCGCGGAGTGGCTGGGCCCATGAGCCATGGCCGCGGAGCCTGCGCGTCCGGAGCCTGTGCTCTGCAGCGGGAGGGGCCACAGCAGTGAGAGGCCCGCGTACCGCCAAAAAAAAAAAAAAAAAAAAAAAAAATACGGACTCGGTGATTCAGATGAGAAATTCATTACTTCCACTCACAACTTATCTGCCAAAACTGGTCCCTTGGCTTGCCTTGATGGAACGGGGCTGCGAAATTAGACAATGGGCAAAAAGAGTAAGAGACGTTTCACTAAAATCAATATACAGAATAAAAGTAGGAAAAAGAAAATATATTTAACATCACTAACCAGTGTGAGACCTCTGAGTTTTCTGTTTCCTCCATGTGAACCCCCAACTGCCTTCAGGGGTCATAAAAAAGGGAAAGTCTCTACTACACTCTAGTGATATACATTAGGAACTTGTAATTGTCTGTGGGAACTGGCAAATGGGAACAAAGTTTTTCAGAAACATTCTGAGCTCACTAAGTGTGCACTGTCATTGAAACACAGCTGAATTGATGTTGTGATTCTAGGAGATGGTATGTCAGAATAAAAAACACATCTTAGAGACTGGCTGTGTCCCTCCCACCCAACACTCTTACACTACACTAAGCCCACAGTTCTCGCAACAGGAAGGCATCAGCAAAGTACCTGGCTGAGGCAAAAGAGTATGTAAGGGGAAAAGCAGTAAATGCTCAAATCTCAAACATGCAATGCTCTAGGGTAGAAACTAATCCACTGGCAAAGACACAGAGGAAGGAAGAATAATTCTGAAAAATCAACGGAGTTTGTGGAGAAAAATTACAGTTCCTGAGGACCACAACAACCCCTGACTGGTACTACTATAATTTAACGTAATGCTCACTGATGGTGGTTGTTGATGGTGGTTATCTATGAAGCATGTAATATGATATTATATTTATCTATAGCTTTTTTTTTTTTTTTTTTTGCGGTACGCGGGCCTCTCACTGTTGTGGCCTCTCCCGTTGCGAAGCACAGGTTCCGGACGCGCAGGCTCAGCGGCCATGGCTAAGGGGCCCAGCCGCTCTGCAGCATGTGGGATCTTCCCGGACTGGGGCACGAACCCGTGTCCTCTGCATCGGCAGGCGGACTCTCAACCACTGCGCCACCAGGGAAGCCCCTATCTATAACTTTAAATCTAATTTGCCTGATATAAAAGAGCCCTGACACTATTTTCGTGGTAATAAAGTAATTGCTATAAAATGTCCATGATATAACGAAAATATTTTTCTAAATAACTCCTACAAAACTATGTGCCCATGAAGAAGCAGAAAACATTCTGAAATATTATATCATCTGTAAATCAAAATTAAATATTAATAAATGAAATATTCTCTAGTTATATTAACAGCCAAAGTCTGAGCATTTTAAGGATATAGTTACATTAGTTAAGAATGTGAACACAAGAAAGAATGCTACTAAAATATTAACTATAAATATACTTTAAACAAAGAAATGTACTGGCTTTAGAATATCAAAAGTTCATGCTAACACTCCATGTGATCAAACATTAAAATTAGCCTACCCCTCAAATTACTAGAAATCATACCATTATATTTCTTAACATTAGCTTTGCAAGGAAAAAAATGAAACCAATGAGGAGTGATATCAGCCGGATAGCAGAAAAGTAAACAACAGGCACTCATTAACATATGTGGAACCCAAGTTTAAAACAATATATAAACATACAAGCCTTTGGGAAAACTCTGCAAACGAGTTAACAAGCGATACCACCCAAGCAATTACCTATCCCGAAAACACTAAACCGAAAAGCGTAGCAAAGTTCATGACAATTTGCTGGCCTTCGACTCCCCAGTCCTTTCTTAAATTGCATTGAGACTGAACTGGAGGAAGCCTCTCAATTTTCAGAGGTGCCCTCAGCAGGAATGATAATAAAAACCACAATGAGATATTACATCACGCCTCTTAGAATACCTCTCATTAAAAAGACCAGAGGTGACAATTGTTATTGAGAATGGGGATAAAATGGAATTCTAGTAACTTTGAGACATGGGTTTGTGGCATTCCTCAAAATCAGAAAAAAAACCTGGAAAGACTTATCAGTCAGGCTCTGTTGATACTTTCTCACATCCATGATGACCACTCCACTACATAGCTTGAAGTGATTTATACATAGCAGAAAAACATTACAGGGCTTCCCTGGTGGCACAGTGGTTAAGAATCCACCTGCCAAAGCAGGGGACACGGGTTCGAGCCCTGGCCTGGGAAGATTCTTCATGCCACGGAGCAACTAAGCCCGTGTGCCACAACTACCTAGGCTGCACTCTAGAGCCCGTGAGCCACAACTACCGAGCCGACATGCCACAACTACTGAAGCCTGTGAGCCACAACTAAGGAAGCCTGCGCACCTAGAGCCTGTGCTCCGCAAAAAGAGAAGTCACCACAATGAGAAGCCCGCACACCACAACAAAGAGTAGCCCCGGCTCGCTGCAACTAGAGAAAAGCCCGTGCATAGCAATGAAGATCCAACACAGTCAAAAACAAATTTTAAAATTTTTTTAAAAAGAAATGGCTCAGGGATCTAAACAAGAAGACAGGGATTGAGACAGATCAATGCAGGTTCTGAGGTGCCAGATGGAATCAAAGAGCAGCCAGTGTTTTCCCACCTTCTGATGAGGCTTCCTAAAAACATCAAATGGGGACGGAAGCAGGACATGTTCAGGGATTGGCGACTGGACTGACAACTGAGCATACAGCGGAACCACGTGCCGAAGGAGAGATGAAAGGGCAAGGGACCTCCATAAAACAGCCTGCCTCATGCTCCTCAACGACAAGCAACAGCAAGTTCACAGGAGCCAGATGGCGAGTGTCGCAGATCATGATAAAAATTGTGCTTTTGTGTCTGTTTGAGCAGCAGACCCACTGGAGGGTGAAAGAATACATTTTACGTGTTGAAGGACAGAGCCCTATAACTGTCTGACTAGGGCAGAGTTGCCAAACACTATTAATAATGAGGCCTCCCTTCTGCCTTTCTGAGATCTGACCTGTGTTCACACTTTGATACATCCCCAAGCTGCACTGATGTCACTCCACAGCCCAGCATTCTGCCTCTTGCTACAATATGGGTAAAATATTCAGACAATAAACAGAAATTCCTATACCTGAGAAAAAAGAAACATGGTTTGCTGTGGCTTTTCCAGAATCATGGTTCTTTATTCAGCTAAGGATTGAGGACACTACTGAGGGGTCTACAAAAATATTTCAGAAACTTACCCACTGCTTGCCTCCTTCTGAATACACAGGGAACAGTTAAAATGCAGAAATCCACTCCCTCTTGAGAGAACACTGGAATCACAACTAACTGCTGAACAGTCATCAACAGGAGGACGCTGGAACTCACCAAAAAAGATACCCCACGTCCAAAGACAAAGGAGAAGCCACAGTGAGCCGGTAGGAGGGGCGCAATCACAATAAAATCAAATCCCATAACCGCTGGGTGGCTGACCCACAAACTGGAGAACACTTATACCACAGAAGTCCACCCACCGGAGTGAAGGTTCTGAGCCCCACGTCAGGCTTCCCAACCTGGGGGTCTGGGAAAGGGAGGAAGAATTCCTAGAGAATCAGACTTTGAAGGCTAGCAAGATTTGACTGCAGGACTTTGACAGGACTGGGGAAAACAGAGACTCCACTCTTGGAGTGCACACATAAAGCAGTGTGTGCATCGGGACCCAGGGGAAGGAGCAGTGACCCCATAGAGATTGAACCAGACGTACCTCCTAGTGTTGGGGGATCTCCTGGAGAGGCGGGGGGTGGCTTTGGCTCACCGTGAGGACAAGGACACTGGCAGCAGAAGTTCTGGGAAGTACTCCTTGGCGTGAGCCCTCCCAGAGTCCACCATTAGCCCCACCAAAGAGCCTGGGTAGGCTCCAGTGTTGGGTCACCTCAGGCCAAACAACCAACAGAGAGGGGACACAGCCCCATCCATCAGCAGACAAGCGGATTAAAGTTTTACTGAGCTCTGCCCACCAGGGAAACACCCAGCTCTACCCACCACCAGTCCCTCCCATCAGGAAACTTGCACAAGCCTCTCAGATAGCCGCATCCACCAGAGAGCAGACAGCAGAAGCAAGAAGAACTACAATCCTGCAGCCTGTGGAACAAAAACCACATTCATAGAAAGATAGACAAGATGAAAAGGCAGAGGGCTATGTACCAGATGAAGGAACAAGATGGAACCCCAGAAAAACAACTAAATGAAGTGGAAATAGGTAACCTTCCAGAAAAAGAATTCAGAATAATGATAGTGAAGATGATCCAGGACCTTGGAAAAAGAATGGAGGCAAAGTTCGAGAAGATGCAAGAAATGTTTAACAAAGACCTAGAAGAATTAAAGAACAAACAGATGAACAACACAATAATTGAAACGGAAAATACACTAGAAGGAATCAATAGCAGAATAACTGAGGCAGAAGAACGGATAAGTGACCTGGAAGACCGAAGGGTGGAATTCACTGCTGCACAACAGAATAAAGAAAAAAGAATGAAAAGAAATGAAGACAGCCTAAGAGACCTCTGGGACAACATTAAACACAACATTCGCATTATAGGGGTCGCAGAACGAGAAGAGAGAGAGAAAGGACCTGAGAAAATATTTGAAGAGATTATAGTCGAAAACTTCCCTAACATGGGAAAGGAAATTGCCACCCAAGTCCAGGAAGCACAGAGAGTCCCAAACAGGATAAACCCAAGGAGAAACATGCCGAGACACATAGCAATCAAATTGGCAAAAATTAAAGACAAAGAAAAATTATTGAAAGCAGCAAGGGAAAAATGACAAATAACATACAAGGGAACTCCCATAAGGTTAACAGCTGATTTCTCAGCAGAAACTCTACAAGCCAGAAGGGAGTGGCATGACATATTTGAAGTGATGAAAGGGAAAAACCTAAAACCAAGATTACTCTACCCAGCAAGGATCTCATTCAGATTTCATGGAGAAATCAAACGCTTTACAGACAAGCAAAAGCTAAGAGAATTCAGCACCACCAAACCAGCTCTACAACAAATGTGAGAGGAACTTCTCTAAGTGGGAAACACAAGAGAAGAAAAGGACCTACAAAAACAAACCCAAAACGATTAAGAAAATGGTCACAGGAACATACATATCAATAATTACCTTAAACGTGAATGGATTAAATGCTCCAACCAAAAGACACAGGCTTGCTGAATGGATACAAAAACAAGACATATATACATGCTGCCTACAAGAGACCCACTTCAGACCTAGGGACACACACAGACTGACAGTGAGGGGATGGAAAAAGATATTCCATGCAAATGGAAATCAAAAGAAAGCTGGAGTAGCAATACTCATATCAGATAAAATAGACTTTAAAATAAAAAATGTTACAAGAGACAAGAAAGGACAATACATAATGATCAAGGGATCAATCCAAGAAGAAGATGTAACAGTTATAAATATATATGCACCCAACATAGGAGCACCTCAATACATAAGGCAACTGCTAACAGCTATAAAAGAGGAAATCGACAGTGACACAATAATAGTGGGGGACTTTAACACCTCACTTACACCAATGGACAGATCATCCAAACAGAAAATAAAGAAGGAAACGCAAGTTTTAAATGACACAATAGACCAGAGAGATTTAACTGATATTTGTAGGACATTCCATACAAAAACAGCAGATTACACTTTCTTCTCAAGAACGCATGGAACATTCTCCAGGATAGATCACATTTTTGGTCACAAATCAAGCCTCAGTAAATTTAAGAAAATTAAAATCATATCGAGCATCTTTTCTGACCACAATGCTATGAGATTGGAAATCAATTACAGGGAAAAAAACATAAAAAACACAAACACATGGAGGCTAAACAATACATTACTAAATAACCAAGAGATCACTGAAGAAATCAAAGAGGAAACCAAAAAATACCTAAAGACAAATGAGAATGAAAACATGATGATCCAAAACCTATAGGATGGAGCAAAAGCAGTTCCAAGAAGGAAGTTTATAGCTATACAAGCCTACCTCAACAAACAAGAAAAATCTCAAATAAACAATCTAACCTTACACCTAAAAGAACTAGAGAAAGAAGAGCAAACAAAACCAAAAGTTAGCAGAAGGAAAGAAATCATAAAGATCAGAGCAGAAATAAATGAAATAGAAACAAAGAAAACAATAGCAAAGCTCAATAAAACTAAAAGCTGGTTCCTTGAGAAGATAAACAAAATTGATAAACCATTAGCCAGTCTCATCAAAAAAAAGAGGAAGAGGACTCAAATCAATAAAATTAGAAATAAAAAGGAGAAGTTACAAAAGACACCGCAGAAATACAAAGCATCCCAAGAAACTACTACAAGCAACTCTATGCCAATAAAATGGACAACCTGGAAGAAATGGACAAATTCTTAGAAAGGTATAACCTGCCAAGACTGAACCAGGGAGAAATAGACAATATGAACAGACCAATCACAAGTAATGAAATTGAAACTGTGATTAAAAATCTTCCAACAAACGGAAGTCCAGGACCAGATGGCTTCACAGGTGAATTCTAACAAACATTTAGAGAAGAGCCAATACCCACCCTTCTCAAACTCTTCCAAAAAATTGCAGAGGAAGGAACACTCCCAAACTCATTCTATGAAGCCACCATCACCCTGATACCCAAACCAAACAAAGATACTACAAAAGAAGAAAATTACAGACCAATATCACTGATGAACACAGATACAAAAATCCTCAACAAAATACTAGCAAACAGAATCCAGCAACACATTAAAAGGATCATACACCATGATCAAGTGGGATTTATCCCAGGGATGCAAGGATTCCTCAATATACGCAAATCAATCAATGTGATACACCATATTAACAAACTGAAGAATAAAAACCATACGACTGGGCTTCCCTGGTGGTGCAGTGGTTAAGAATCTGCCTGCCAATGCAGGGGACACAGGTTCGAGCCCTGGTCTGGGAAGATCCCACATGCCGTGGAGCAACTAAGCTCATGTGCCACAACTACTGAGCCTGCGCTCTAGAGCCTGTGAGCCACAACTACTGAGCCCGTGTGCCACAACTACTGAAGCCCGCACGCCTAGAGCCCGTGCTCCACAACAAAAGAAGCCACCACAATGAAGCCTGTGCACCACAATCAAGAGTAGCCCCCGCTCACCGCAACTAGAGAAAGCCCACGCACAGCAATAAAGACCCAACACAGCCAAAAATAAATACAAATAAAATAAATTAAAGAAAAAAAAAACCACATGATCATCTCAATCAATGCAGAAAAAGCTTTTGACAAAATTCAACACCCATTTATGATAAAAACTCTCCAGAAAGTGGGCACAGAGGGAACTACCTCAACATAATAAAGGCCATATATGACAAAGCCACAGCAAACATCATTCTCAATGGTGAAAAACTGAAAGCATTTCCTCTAAGATCAGGAAAAAGACAAGGATGTCCACTCTCACCGCTACTATTCAACATAGTTTTGGAACTCCTAGCCTCGGCAATTAAAGAAGAAAAAGAAATAAAAGGAATATAAATTGGAAAAGAAGAAGTAAAGCTGTCACTGTTTGCAGATGACATGATACTATACATAGAGAATCCTAAAGATGCCACCAGAAAACTACTAGAGCTAATCAGTGAATTTGGTAAAGTTGCATGATACAAAATTAATGCACAGAAATCTCTTGCATTCCTATACACTAATGATGAAACATCTGAAAGAGAAATTAAGGAAACACTCCCATTTACCATTGCAACAAAAAGAATAAAATACATAGGAATAAACCTACCTAGGGAGACAAAAGACCTGTATGCAGAAAACTATAAGACACTGATGAAAGAAATTAAAGATGATGCCAACAGATGGAGAGATATACCATGTTCTTGGACTGGAAAACTCAATACTGTGAAAATGATTATACTACCCAAAGCAATTTACAGATTGAATGCAATCCCTATCAAATTACCAATGGCATTTTTTACGGAACTAAAACAAATCATCTTATAATTTGTATGGAGACACAAAAGACCCTGAATAGCCAAAGCAGTATTGATGGAAAAAATCAGAGCTGGAGGAATCAGACTCCCTGACTTCAGACTATACTACAAAGCTACAGTAATCAAGACAATATGGTACTGGCACAAAAACAGAAATACAGATCAATGGAACAAGATAGAAAGCCCAAATGTAAACCCACGCACCTATGGTCAACTAATCTATGACAAAGGAGGCAAGGATATACAATGGAGAAAAGACAGTCTCTTCAATAAGTGGTGCTGGGAAAACTGGACAGCTACATGTAAAAGAATTAAATTAGAACACTCCCAAACACCATACACAAAAATAAACTCAAAATGTATTCGAAACCTAAATGTAAGACCGGACACTATAAAACTCTTAGAGGAAAACATAGGAAGAACACTCTTCGACATAAATCCCAGTAAGGTCTTTTTTGATCCACCTCCTACAGAAATGGAAATAAAAACAAAAATAAACAAATGGGACCTAATGAAACAAGCTTTTGCACAGCAAAGCAAACCATAAACAAGACGAAAAGACAACCCTCAAAATGGGAGAAAATATTTGCAAATGAATCAACAGACAAAGGATTAATCTCCAAAATATATAAACAGCTCATGCAGCTCAATATTAAAGAAACAAACAGCCCAATCCAAAAATGGGCAGAAGACCTAAATAGACATTTCTCCAAAGAAGACATATAGATGGCCAAGAAGCACATGAAAAGCTGCTCAACATCACTAATTATTAGAGAAATGCAAATCAAAACTACAATGAGGTATCACCTCACACCAGTTAGAATGGGCATCATCAGAAAATCTACAAGCAACAAATGCTGGAGAGGCTGTGGAGAAAAGGCAACCCTCTTGCACACTTGGTGGGAATTTAAATTGATACAGCCACTATGGAGAACAGTACGGAGGTTCCTTAAAAAACTAGAAGTAGAATTACCATATAACTCAGCAATCCCACTACTGGGCATATACCCAGAGAAAACCATAATTCTAAAAGACACATGCACCACAATGTTCATTGCAGCACTATTTACAATAGCCAGGTCATGGAAGCAACCTAAATGCCCATTGACAGACAAATGGATAAAGAAGATGTGGTACATATATACAATGGAATATTACTCAGCCATAAAAAGGAACGAAATTGGGTCATTTGTATAGCCATGGATGGATCTAGAGACTGTCATACAGAGTGAAGTAGATCAGAAAGAGTAAAACAAATATCGTATATTAATGCATATATGTGGAACCTAGAAAAATGGTACAGATGAACTGGTTTGCAGGACAGAAA
>NW_021703766.1:53475280-53475601 GCF_005190385.1 Monodon monoceros
AGAGAAATGCAAATCAAAACTACAATGAGGTATCACCTCACACCAGTTAGAATGGGCATCATCAGAAAATCTACAAACAACAAATGCTGGAGAGGGTGTGGAGAAAAGGGAACCCTCTTGCACTGTTGGTGGGAATGTAAATTGATACAGCCACTATGGAGAACAGTATGGAGGTTCCTTAAAAAACTAAAAATAGAATTACCATATGACCCAGCAATCCCACTACTGGGCATATACCCAGAGAAAACCATAATTCAAAAAGACACATGCACCCCAATGTTCATTGCAGCACTATTTACAATAGCCAGGTCATGGAAGCAA
>NW_021703766.1:53476001-53686720 GCF_005190385.1 Monodon monoceros
GGGGGTGGTGATGTTATGAATTAGGAGATTGGGATTGACATGTAGACACTGATGTGTATAAAATGGATGACTAATAAGAACCTGCTGTATAAAAAAATAAATAAAATTAAATTCAAAAAAAAAAGAAAACGCAGAAATGCAGCTCACTTACTACAACTCCTATCTCAAAAATATATGGGTAGGAAACATGAAAGTGGGTATGTCCAAAATTTCCGATGAACTTTGTAAATATGTAATTTCTAAAACATCTCCTAATGTATCATGAAGTGGGCAGATCATCTGAGGAAACTTAGGTTTAAACTGATGCCAGGACTTCCCTGGCGGTCTAGTGGTTAAGACACTGTGCTTCCAATGCAGGGTTGCAGGGTCGCGGGTTTGAGGCCTGGTCGGGGAACTAAGATCACACATGCTGTGCTGTGCAGTGAGGCCATAAAGTAAATAACTAAATAAAAATTTAAACTCCTGATGCTGTATCCTGAAGGTTTTAGTATCTCGGTCAGCAGGCATTTTAGATCAGTCAAGAAAAACAGATGCTCCCAAGAGGCACAGAAGGGAAAATGCAAAGATACCCAAGGGCAGATAGCAACATCTAGAGGGAAATTATCCTCACCCACGGAGATCAGGTTCCTGTAGTTCTCCAACATCACATCCCTGTATAAGGCCCTCTGGGCAGGGTCCAGGCATTCCCACTCCTCCTCAGTGAATTCTATGGCCACATCCTTGAATGTTAACGGTCCCTGAAATGAAAACACATTTCACCAAGGGGCCCTGAGGAGAGTTCTCATTTTCACACCAAATGACAAGGGTAAGGATCAATTCAGTTGAAGTATGTATTCTGACAGATCTATGTAAAGGGATTCAGAGCAAATTGTACATCTCTAAGTTTTATTTCTTATGCTTTCTCATAAAATTATGATATTTTACAATTAATGTGGATTTTTCATATTTGTGAACAATACATGAAATATAATACATACAAATAAAATTCAGTAATTCATTGTCTATGCAGAAGCATTACACATTATGTTTTAAACACTAAGTGAGGGCTTCCCTGGTGGCGCAGTGGTTGAGAGTCCACCTGCCGATGCAGGGGACACAGGTTCATGCCCCGGTCCGGGAAGATCCCACATGCCGCAGAGCAGCTGGGCCCGTGAACCATGGCCGCTGAGCCTGCGCGTCTGGAGCCTGTGCTCCGCAACGGGAGAGGCCACAACATGGCCGCGTACCGCAAAAAAAAAAAAAAAAAAAAAACACTAAGTGATATTCAATATCTAGATGAGTTACGGGTATGAACTCTGAGTTCAGAAATGACAAAGGCCACAGTGGCTTTAAACAAAAGTCACAATGAGGGGTGTTGTCTCAGGACATATTTTTGCTTTTTTTTTTTTTATACTCATTTTTATTCATTTGAATATCAGAATTTTTGGCGAGATGAAAAAGTATCAACTCTACTAAGTGGTACTAACATGAAACAAACAGAATACTTTAAGGGCAATCTCAATAAAATAATTATATTCAAAAATATACATACCATTTTTCTCCATTTAAACATACATAAGCAGGCATTAACAAAAGCCATAAAATGTTTGTTTTTCCTACTAATAAAACATTGATGCAACATTATAAATTTTATTAGTATTATGCATAATTTCCACAGATTAAGAAACAAATTATCACAAAAATAAAGTTAACAATTCCTGGAGAATTAAAAGTCATGACAAATAAGAATATGGAAAAAATATATTGTAATTAAGCAAGAACACTTCACCAAATGATACAATAAGAAGAAAATAAGAAGGACACACTCAGGACTTCCCTGGTGGTCCAGTGGTTAAGACTCCATGCTTCCACTGCACCGGGCATGGGTTGGATCCGGGGTCGGGGAACTAAGATCCCACATGCCACGAGGTGCGGCCAAAAAAAATTTTTTTAATTAAAAAACAAAAGAAGAAGAAGGAAACAGTGCATTCTCTCTGAAGTTACAGTGGAGTGAAGGGCGCTGGCCAGGGCTCCTGCCTTTCATCACTGTACAGTGTGCCTGAGCAGGGACCACTAGAGGAAGTAACAGGAGGAAAATGGAGAACAAGAACAAGAAACACAGAGAGAGTGTGTCAGAGTTGGAACTGTTAACATTCACAAATATAAGGAAATGGAAAGGTGAAAAGTGAAAGGAAAAAAAAAATTCCATCCTAATGACAGCAGGGGTGACTGCATTATATCAGACAAAATAAAATAAGTACACAAACACAAGACAAAATACATTATATAACAGTAAAGGGGTAAAATTACCAAAAGCTAGAACAATTATAAATATGTATACATCTAACATCATTGCTCGCCCTAAAATGAAGCAAATCTTAACAGAAATAAAGAGAGAAATAGATAACACAATATTAGTATCAGATTTCAATATCCTGGGTTTACCTACACATGGAAACAAAAAGAAGATCAATAAGGAAACAGAGGACTTGAAAAACACTGCAGTACAACTGTACCTAACAGACATGTACAGAACACTCCACCCAACAACAGCAGCAGAAAACACAGCCTTCTCCAACATGCGTAAAACATTCTCCAGGACAGACAGTATCTTCTCTAAACACAAGGAAATAAAATTACAAATAGAAAGTGGAAGCAAAACAGGAAAATCTGCCAAATGTGGAAATTACACAGCTCATTCTTAAAGAAGCAATCACCAAAGAAGAAATCACAAGGAAAGTGTAAGAATACTTGAATGAAAACAAAGACTACGAACGAAAATTTCTAACAGACAGTGAAAGCGGTACTAAAGGGGAAGTCCACACTGCTAAATGATTACAACAAAAAGGAGAAAGATGCACATTCCACCCTACTGTTCAAGAAACTACTGAACGTCCCAGACAGAGCCATTGGACACCAAGAAAAAATTGAAAGTTATCCAAACTGAAAAAGAAGTAAAATTATCTTATTTTTAGGTGACAAGTTTTATATGTAGAAATCAAAAAGATTCCAAGAGAAAGCTACTACTCCAAAGAGCAACGTTAGAAAAGTTGCAGCATAAAAAATGAGCACGCAGAAATCAGTTGCATGGGCTTCCCTGGTGGCACAGTGCTTGAGAGTCCGCCTGCCGATGCAGGGGACACGGGTTCATGCCCCGGTCCGGGAAGATCCCACATGCCGCGGAGCGGCTAGGCCCGTGAGCCATGGCGGCTGAGCCTGCGCGTCCGGAGCCTGTGCTCCACAACGGGAGAGGCCACAACAGTGAGAGGCCCGCGTACCACAAAAAAAAAAAAAAAAAAACACTTCTGTGTGTAAAAGAATATAATACACAGAGTAAAAAGACAACTTCTGGGCTTCCCTGGTGGCGCAGTGGTTGAGAATCTGCCTGCTAATGCAGGGGACACGGGTTCGAGCCCTGGTCTGGGAGGATCCCACATGCCGCGGAGCAAGTAGGCCCGTGAGCCACAACTACTAAGCCTGCGCGTCTGGAGCCTGTGCTCCGCAACGAGAGGCCGCGATACTGAGAGGCACGCGTGCCGCAACAGTGAGAGGCACGCGCACCGCGATGAAGACTGGCCCCCGCTTGCCGCAACTAGAGAAAGCCCTCGCACAGAAACGAAGACCCAACACAGCAAAAATTAATTAATTAACTCCTACCCCCAACATCTTCTTTTAAAAAAAAAAAAAAAAGACAACTTCTGAGGAATGGAGTGATGAAAGTGACTTAAAGAATTTCCAACTGTCAGAAATTTAGGTTGATTTCACAGTTTAAATTCAATGAAGCAATAAAACACCCATTATCACTGAAGTTTGCTTCTGAATTTCCATTCCATTTCCTTCTCAATCATTAGGATTAGAACAAAGTGACTCAGTCATTTAGCTTCAATTGCCTTGGAAAATGTCAGAAAGAATTTCCACTTACTGGTCTATCTTTCAGATTTTACCCCACTATTGTGCATATTAATATGTGACTTCCATGTGCAGCTTCTTTATCCTGGTTTACAGAGAGCAGACAGTGCACCCTGATGGGGCCCTAAGCAATCCCTGCTGCCCAACAGCATTGACACCACGTCTCTAATCCATGGGTGTGAAGCCCTGCCCAGGACTACACCCAGTGGAGCCTCTTCACAAGTTCCAGGTCACTGGGTCATGGGGAGACGGGATCTAAGTGGAGATGCCGGGCCCTGAGGGAAGGACCTGGGTGGGTGTAAAATGTACAGGTGTCAGGCGGGATACTTCAGAGTCAGACAAGTTTACCAAGTCCAAATAAGGGCATCTGAGGAAGAACAGACAGAAAAATCAACTGAGAATATGACATTACCTGAGAAAGAGCCATTTCTGACTCCTTTTCTTTCCTCTCCTTCCTCTTCTGGGCTTCTTCCTCAGACAATGTGAGTCTTTAGAGGTCGATCTTCAAAGCTGGAAACAGGCTGCTTAATGCTTAGAATCAACACACCCCCTTCCTGAGTCACCACCACACACACAGGGAAGCCCTCAGCATGGGGAACAGACGGTCCTCTGCTGCCCACTGTCCCAGGAGGGACTCCGGACAGTAACTCCCACACAGAGACCAACCAGTGAGTTTTCCACCCTTTCTTCAGATCTCGCTCCCCTCCTGGTGAGGTCCTCACGTACCCAGCAGCAGCGGGCACCTCAGCTGGACCCGACGATCCCCTTCAGGTCACAGACCAGCCCTGATCCATCCCCACGCAGAGCAGAGCCCTCACCCTCAGCCCAGATCTCAGCCCTCAGGAATGGGGGGACTCAGAGTCCTGATGTTCAATGACGGATCCAGACTGCAATCATTTCGGGCACGTTAAGTACTACTGAGGCTGCACACCACACTGATGATAGGAAGGGAAATCTCTAGTCGGGGGTAGAAAACACCCATATGCAAAATGCCTCATCAATCTAATGTGACGTCTGGACTGAGCACCACTGACAGGAAGCAAGCCCAGCACACCTCCCACTTTCTTTTTCTTTTCCAGATTTATAGATATATAACCGATGAATAAAAATTCTGTACATATGAGGAATACACTGTGACTGCATCCAGTTTCCCCCCTTCTATCTGCACTACTGTGTGCTTCCATTTCATTCTGTCTGGGTCTCCCTATTTCTTTCTCTTTCTCTTCCCCTCCACTTTCCTGCTGTTCCTGCCCTCCTCCCTATTTCTTTTCTCACACCTGTCCTGCCCCACTCTGCAACCTGTTCCCCCTCTTGATGTTCTCTCTCTCCACCCTTCCTGATTGTCCTAAATCTCTATGTATTTCTGCCTCTTTCTTCCCTTTTCTGTGCTCCCTCTCTGCCCTCCAGGTTACACCCCTTCTATCCCTGTTACTCTCCCTTCCTCCCCACTCTCTGGCATGGCAAGTGGCTGTGCTTCCTTCCAGCTCTCCCTCTTCTGCTCTTCTTATCATCCCTTGTCCTCATACTCTCCCAGCACCATAATGCTACGAAGGCCATGGGTCCACATTTTATCCTCTCTCCGACTCTCTGTGTGAAGGGCCTCACCACTGTTAGCCGCCCGCTACCAGTGATCCAGAGCCCCTCTCTCTATGCTGCTCTATGTCAAACTCTGGACATCGAGCTTTTTATATACTTCTCTATTTCATTCACTTGCTCCTTTCAAGGCATAATCGCTTTTATTTTACAGTCTATTTACAAGTCGCTCAGCATCCTCTATGTTCCTATCGATGCTCCCTCATTCTTTTGCCTCAGTTGTTCTATTTCTCTCTCAGTCTCTCTGTCTCTGCTTCTCCTGGTCGCCTCGCCAACATATTTACAGGGATGGAGACTGAATAAGATGCCCGCCAACCGCAAGAGACCATTTTCCATCGGGTGGAATTTGAGATGATAGAACCATGGGTGTCACTAGGCTGGCCCAGGTCACCTCCCCGAACGCAGGGTGAGAGGAAGGGCTGACTACGAAAGGGAGGCCTGTGGAGCAGAAGGACAGACCCGAGGAGACGCGAGGGCAGAGGGGCTGGGAGGGAGGGAGTGGGTCTCAGGAGACGGGCGGGCTCCCCAGAATCCCAGGACCAGGAAGACACCTCTGCGGGGCGACCCGCCTGCCCTCCAGGGGCTGAGAGGGTGAGGCTGGGGGCTGGGGGGGTGTGTGTGTGTGCGGCGTGCATCCACCTCGCGTAACAGGACGTTACATGGAGGGGCGAGGGGGAGGGCGGAGGTACTAAAAGGTTTTAAACAGGAAAATGTCGCGAATGAAGGTGTCTACCTGGACCGAAGGCGGAAAAGCCAAGAGAACCGACCAGCCTCAGAACGAATTCAAACCCAAAGGAAAACATACCCGACCTGTATCGGCGACGTCTGGATTTACTTCGGGCGGAGGGCCGGGTGATGGGATTTTAGGTCTGAAGTGACTCCGAGACCCTGAGGATGGAGTAAGGGGGGACCACGTAGCACAGATTTACACTAGAAAAATTCACGCCCCGCAGAGCGATCGTCGCTCCGAGAGTTAAACTTCCGTTTCTGTAAGAAATTGCGCACGCGCAGACTTAGAGGCGGAACTTCCGGGAGCGCGGCCTGGGCGGAGCGCTACAGGTGAGAGGCTGCGGGAGGAGGGCCCTAACCCGCTCAGCCGGCGTCTGGAGGCGGGGCGGGTAACGGTACTTTCATGTACCATGAAAACGCTCGTCTTAAGTTCTTATCTGGAACAGGTTTAAGATAAAAGCTTTCAGTTGTGTCTGAAACTAAGATGTTTCCTCCTGACAAGTTGAAAACGATTTCAATAAAAAGCGTGAGAGCAGGTTTCTCTCACGTCCCGCTCCTGCGGCTCAAGCAATTCAGTGGTTGGGAACGTGGGTCTCCAAGTGGTAGCTGTGGGGCGCTTGTTCCATCCCGGAACGCTTCCTGCAATTAGAATTAATTTAGGCAGTTCAAGGAAAGAAGAGCTGGACTTGGCTCTATATTACAAACTAGAATGGAAGATACAAAACTTTCCCTGTGTAGAATGGCCCATTCATGCTGACACGCTACCGAACAGTTTTTCCTTTCTGTTTCTCATTCAGCCAGGTGGCCGAATGAGGCCGAATGACAACACGTGTCAGTTCCAGAGGCTCAGGGACAAATCCCGGAGTCTTGAGACTGGAGGACTAAGCCGTGTGATAATTTCCGTCACTAACCATTGCTTTAAAAAGAGCAATACACTGTAAAAATTTGTTGTAAATTGCATTGTTCATTTTTTTTCTTTTTTCCCCAAAGTGTTTTATTTGCCTCTTAAAACTTTTCCCCCCAGTTTTATTGAGATGTACTTGACATACATCACTGTATGAGTTTAAGGTGTACAGCATAATGTTCTGACTTTCATATGTTGAAATAGTTATCAGTAAGTTTAGTAAGCATCCATCATCCCATATAGGTACCATAAAAAGAGAAAGCCAAAAAAAAAAACGGAAAAATGTTTTTCTTTTTATGAGAATGTCGACTGGAAAAAATGCACAGCGCGAGAGGTGTGCGTTGTTTTATTTGGGGCAAAATGAGGACTATACCCCAGGAGACAGTCTCAGATAGCTCTGAGGAACTGGTCTGAAGAGGTAGGGGGAGAAAGTCACGATAACTGTTATTTTGGTGAAGGGGGATACATGCAATCAAGCACATTTTGCAGAATGTTGCTACCAGTCCTGTGGAGATTACTGCTAGTCATGAGGTGCAGATATCTCCATTAATGATTTAGTGCTTATCTAGATACGAGGAGATTCAACAATTTGGGCTCATAAAATCTTCTCCCGAAAATATCTAAATATCCCAAGGCCTGTTCTGACCGTTTTTACAGCGCACAGAGTGCTTCATTCCTGATCTCCACCCTAACATACTTTTAGGGTGTCTTGAAGGTCACCCACTGCACCAACTATTGATTTAAGCCTTGTAGAGTCAGATGGCAAGTTCCAAGTTTAGTTTGCAGCGCCCCCTCATGGCCATAAGTTCAAACCTGTTCGGGAGGCATTTCAGGACCATTTCATAGCATGGTGCTAGGAATGCTCATTCCTAGGTCGGGGAAGGATTTTTTTTTTTTTTTTTTTTTTTGTGGTACGCGGGCCTCTCACTGTTGTGGCCTCTCCCTTTGCGGAGCACAGGCTCCGGACGCGCAGGCTCAACGGCCATGGCTCACGCGCCCAGCCACTCCGCGGCATGTGGGATCTTCCCGGACCGGGGCACGAACCCGTGTCCCCTGCATCGGCAGGCGGACTCTCAACCACTGCGCCACCAGTGAAGCCCAAGGGGAAGGATTTTATTGATAGTCCACTCACTGCGCTATTACTGGACTAGGCCTTATTAACAGCAAAACGTCTCTGGACCACCTGTCTTACTATTCTGTTATGGTACACGGGGAAAAAAAATCCCTCTTGTTGCTTCTTCCCATGTCTAGAGTTACACTGTTACAGTCATTGATCTTATAAAAACTATGTATCCGGTCAAGTCCTTCAGGTCACCTACTCATCATTATTTTTATCAGAGGCTCAGTCACACATTTGGTAATACAAGAAACAATCGCCTTCTGAAACAGGCAAAATAGAATATAGCAAGTAGCATTGATAGAGTTATAAGTAAATATTTAAGCCAAGAGCTTCCTACGCCAATCCAGATTTTGAAGACGTCAAGACGAGGGAATGGGTCACTTTAAGGCTGAAATCTGACTTTTCATATGGTTCATTAAATGTGTTATATCAGAGGATTCATCAGGTATGAAGACACATCATGCAGTTTGAATTATGGCACAGGTGCTCCCCTGAGGTGCCCTAAGGATGTCAACGGCCATGCAGTTTTGTAGCACAGCCTTACTCATCATAGAGACCTCAGAATTCAGTAGGCTAATAGCCTGATTCATATGATTTAAAGCCTATTGAGTGAATTTTGTTAAGGCTCCAGTGTGGGCAATTACACTCTCCAATCCTATTGAATGTGCAAAAGTCGCTGGTAAATGATCATAACAGTGGAATGCAGATTTCTTGACCCATCAGGATCATACCTATGGTAAACTGGTATGGCCATCTCCAAACTGGTATGTACATGACCTTGAGTCCAAGAGAATTTACAATACTATATTAGTTGGAATACTTATATTAGTTGCAGGCATACAGCATAGTGACACAGTATTTTAATGTTATACTTCCTTAGAAGTTCTATCAAAATAATGGCTATGAATCCCTGTGCTACACAATATGTTACTTAAGATATTGCTTATCTATTTTAATTTATTTATTTTATTTATTTATTTTTGGCTGCGTTGGGTCTTCATTGCTGCGTGCGTGCTTTCTCTAGTTGCGGCGAGCGGGGGCTGCTCTTTGTTGTGGTGCGCAGGCTTCTTATTACAGTGGCTTCTCTTGTTGCAGAGCACGGGCTCTAGGCGCCTGGGCTTCAGTAGTTACAGCACGCGGGCTCAGTAGTTGTGGCTCGCGGGCTCTAGAGCGCAGGCTCAGTAGTTTTGGCATACAGGCTTAGTTGCTCCGCGGCATGTGGGATCTTCCTGGACCCGGGCTTGATCCCATGGCTTGATCCCGTGTCCCCTGCATTGGCAGGCGGATTCTTAACCACTGCGCCACCAGGGAAGTCCCTGCTTATCTATTTCATACCTAGTAGTTTGGATGTCTTAATATCATATTGCTATCTTGCACCTCCTCCCTTCATTCTCCCCACTAATAACCTACATTTTTTTTTATCTGTGAGTCTATTTCTCTGTTGCTATATATACTTCTTGGATTTATTTTCTAGATTGCACCCACAAGTGATAGCATATACTATTTGTCTTTGTCTGCTGTATGTCACTAAGCATATTGCATGGAATATTATACTCTCAGGATAAACAACAAAGACAGTTGACAAATCTGTTTCTAACATCTTTTCCCTTTACCTTTCTCTGTTTTTGAGGTGGAAATATGAAATTCAAAAATTCTCATTTCTTATTAAAATTAGCTAATATTCGGAAAAATGTAAAATTATTGTTTTCATGAAAATGGGACAAAATCTAAAAATTAAAAGGGTTTTGCCTCTCAATCTTCACCCTTCTTAGTCATAAGAAGCCATGTTGCTATAAGGAAAGTGAAGAGGGAATTTTCTGGTGGTCCAGCAGTTAGGACTCAGAGCTTCCACTGCAAGGGCCTGGGTTTTATCCCTGGTGGGGGAACTAAGATCATGGAAGCCACGCAGCATGGCCAGAAAAAAAAGTGAAGAATAAATGGTCATGGAGGTAGAAGGAGCAGAGGACCCATCACATCCCACGTGGCACCCTCTGGACTTCCCGTTACATGAGAATGATAAACTTCCTACTTCTTTCAGTTACTAATTTCCAGGTGGTTTGTCACTCACAAGTAAAAACTATCCTAGCTGACAAATAGGATTTTTACTTTGTGACAGGTATAGAATGGAGGCTTTCAGAAAAAAATCTTGAATTTAAAATTCTGTGGCTTAGAAAAACTTCATGGGCTAAAAAAAAAAAAAAAAACTTCATGGGGACTTTCCTGGTGGTCCAGTGGCTAAGACTATGTGCTCCCAATGCAGGGGGGCAGGGTTCAATCCCTGGTCAGGGAACTAGATCCCACGTGCCACAACTAAGAGTTTGCCTGTGGCAACTAAAGATCCTGCCTGCCACAACAAAGAATCAGAACCTCTCATTTGTAATACTGGCCTATGAAATAAAACTGCAGGCATACTTTAGAGATATTGTGTGTTCAGTTCCAGACCAGTGCAAAGTAGTGGTTACTGTAATAAAGTGGGTCACAGTACATACTGAAGTTATATTTACACTATACTGTAGACTATAACGGGAACTCTGCTCAATACTCTGTAATAAACTAAATAGGAAAATAATTTGAAAAAGAATAGATACATGTATATGTATAATGGAATCCCTCTGCTGTACACCTGAACTAACACATGTTAATCAACTATACTCCAATATAAAAGAAAAATTAAAAAAAATACTTTGGGGCTTCCCTGGTGGTCCAGTGGTTAAGGCTCTGTGCTCCCAATGCAGGGGGCCAGGGTTCAATCCCTGGTCAGGGAACTAGATCCCACATGCACGCCACAACTAAGGACCCTGACTGCCACAACTAAGACCCGGTGCAACCAAATAAATTAATTTAATTAATTAATTTAAAAAAACTTTATCGCTGCTCTTGTCAAGGGGGTGGCTGAGTGGATGCAGAGACACAGATCTTTGTAAAGACCCTGACTGCATCTTAGCTGACTAGCAGCATCTGTGATTTATGGGCAAAGAGCTGGCGGAGGGTCGTACTGTCTCAGAGCAAAATATCCAGAGTCCACCCTGCACTTGGTTCTTTGCCTGAAGGGTGGCTTCATGGAGCCTTCCCTCAGCAGCTCGCCCAGAAATACAACTGGGACGAGAGGACCTGCCCCACGTGTTATTCTTCCCTGCACCCCTGCCCTGTCATTGCCACATGAAGAACTTTGGCCACACCAACCACCTGGGCGCCAAGAAAAACATCAAATAAGGCCCATTCACAGCCTACTATTTGCTAGCAGGACGGCCTCCTGTCAAGCAGAAATTTCCCTTTTGGTGACTGAAGCAGCAAACAAACAAAACAACTTACTGCTGAAAAATGCTGACAGTCATCAGAGCATCCAGTGAGTCACAGCAGTAACATCAAAATCACTGACGAACGATCACCGTAACAAATAAAATAATGTTAAAAGTTCGAAACATCGTGAAAATCATCAAAACTTGACACAGAGACACCAAGTGACCAAATGCTCTTGGAAAAAGAGCACAAAGATTGGTTCAGGCACGGTTGCTACAAGCCTTCAATTTCCAAAATGCAGCATCTGTGAAGCCAATAAAGTAAAGTGCAATAAAAAGAGGTATGCTTGGGACTTCCCTGGCGGTCCAGTGTTAAGACTCTGAGCTTCCACTGCAGGGCGTGAGGGTTCGATCCCTGGTTGGGGAACTAAGATCCTAGGTGCCACACAGCGCAACCAAAAAAAAAAAAAGAAAGAAAGAAAGAAAGAAAGAACACAGGTATGCTTGTATAAAAATAAGTTACCATAACAACAATTATATATGATGATAACCCATTTAAAAATGGCAAGAGATACTCATAAAATTAACTACGGATACTCAGCAAAGAATCGAAAACAATTTGCCTTAAGAGATTATTTTTGCAGTCAGACAACATGGCTTCTCATCCTGACTCAGGCACTTGCTGAGGTGGAGCTGAATGAGTCTTTAAATCAGTATTTGTCCTATGTTCCTTCATTTCTGAAATGAGAATAAACATCAGTATCTTTTTCAGCGATGAAAATTCAATGAGCTATTATGCTTAAAGCATTAATAACAATGATTCTTACTCAAAGTCTGGTAAGAAAGATAATAAAGATTGAAATTAAGGGAATTCCCTGGAGGTCCAGTAGTTAGGACACCATGCTTTCACTGCTATGAGGTTGGACCCCTGGTCCTGGAACTAAGATTCCACAACCCAAGTGGCGGAGCCAAAAAAAAAAAAAAAAAGTGAAATTAAGATAACTTTTTAAAAATAAATTTATATTAATTTATTTATCTATTTATTTATTTTTGGCTGCATTGGGTCTTCGTTGCTGTGCGTGGGCTTTCTCTAGTTGTGGAGAGCGGGGGCTACTCTTCGTTGCGGTGCGCAGGCTTCTCATTGCGTGGCTTCTCTTGTTGCGGAGCATGGGCTCTAGGCGCGTGGGCTTCAGTAGTTGTGGAGCATGGGCTTAGTTGCTCCGCGGCATGTGGGATCTTAGTTCTTGGACCGGGGCTCAAACCGGTGTCCCCTGCATTGACAGGCGGATTCTTAACCACTGCGCCACAAGGGAAGTCCCAAGATCACTCATCAAAGAAAAATATATTATTTTTGGTTGAGAACAAATTCTAACTGGAGAATATAGGGTGTCAGTTGTCAAGCCGGAAGTAGCACAAATCTTATTTTCTCTGCAACATACTTCGGCTCTGAATGTCACTACATCACTGGAAAATGGCAGGATAGCTTCCAGGCATTTGGCAATGGAGACTCTCTCCTTGTCACAAACTATAGTTGGAATCTTGGGGTCTTTCTTTTTTAAATAAATAAACTTATTTATTTTTGGCTGTGGTGGGTTTTCATTGCTGTGCACAGGCTTTCTCTAGTTGCAGCGAGCGGGGGCTGCTCTTCGTTGTGGTGTGCAGGCTTCAGTAGTTGTGGCTTGTGGACTCCAAAGCACAGGCTCAGCAGTTGTGGTGCCCAGGCTTAGCTGCTCCACGGCACATGGGATCTTCCCAGACCAGGGCTCCAACCCGTGTCCCCTGTATTGGCAGGCGGATTCTTAACCACTGTGCCACCAGGGAAGTCCTTGGGGTCTTTCTCATTCATTCTTAAAATTTCATTCAGTTCATTGCATGCTGGTTCAACTCCACACACTTGATTTTGAAGCACTTGACCATAGCCAACTCCCAAATTAAAAGACTTCAGTTCACCATTTGCCATCCCAGTACTTTCACTGAAGTGAACCCCTAAAGGAACACTCTTTCATCATGTTTATAGTGCACCTAACTTTATACATGTGGATTGTCACATCACAAAATTCCCCAAACAACCCACTGATTTATCTCTTGTTGTAAAATGATAAAGTGTGAAATGTAAAGTGTGGGAAAAAAATAATGCTAAGGAAAAATTGTATTAAAATATTTTATTATAGTAGAAAATCAACCATGTAACTTATAGCTTAATACCATACTTAGAAATCGAAATTTTAATACTCTTGGGACTTCCCTGGTCCAGGAAGATCCCACATGCCGTGGAGCAACTAAGCCCCTGAGCCACAACTACTGAACCCGCGTGAAGCAACTACTGAAGCCCATGCGCCTAGAGCCCGTGCTCCACGAGAGAAGCCACCGCAATGAGAAGTCCGCGCACTGCAACAAAGAGTAACCCCCGCTTGCCGCAACTAGAGAAAGCCCACGCACAGCAACGAAGACCCAGCACAGCCAAAAAAAAAAAAGCCCAAGGGCTTCCTCCTTCGATACCAATTGGGAATTCAAAGCATAAATAGGTATCCACCTATAAGCACCACTCAGGAATCACCTTAAGGCAACAAGCCAGTCAGTATTATCTGTTTCCTCAAATCATTTTTTGAACACCTTGGAATTCTCCCATCTCCCTGGGAAGCTGATAAACCTTCTCCTAACATTTCAATGTTAAAATCAGTCTCAATGACCAAACCAACCTTTGGGTGAAGTTCCGTCCTAATCCGGTGAATGACCATAACTGCAATTTAGCAACAACAAAAAGTGCTCTGGAGGTGAATATATGAAATTTCTACTTTATCTATCAAACAGAATATTCCTATCGTATACTGTTCGTTTTTTAAAGTCTTGAATATCAATATTTTCAAATTATTGCACTGAGTGCTTCAAGGACAAAACTGAAATTGCACGATTTTGAAATTTTCTAATATTTTTCGTATGCTTACTATATTCCTATTTTCCCCTCATGTAAATCAGGGTGGGTGCATGCTGTGACATTTACTTAGGAAAAAGGACATTAAGAAGTACATTCATACACTGCATATTCAGGAATGGGGAGCAGGTTGTAGGGAGTGCCAAAAAAAAAAAAAATTCCGAAGGTGGAGTCACTTACCCCTGAGAGGACAAACCCAGACTTAATTGCAGCTTCATCCCTCCCAGAAAAGTGACCTTAAACTAATCACTCTAGAATTTCCTAAACAACACTAGTGAGGTAATAGACAGGAAAAGATTTTGCCCTCCTTTCCCCCAAAAAGGTAACCTTGCCTGACACTATCTTTTAAATTATTTATTTATTTGGCTGCACCCGGTCTTAGTTGCGGCACAATGGAACCTTTGTTGTGGCATGCGGGATCTTTCAGTTGCAGCACGCGGGATCTTTCAGTTGCAGCACGCGGGATCTAGTTCCCTGACCAGGGATCGAACCAGGGGCCCCTGCATTGGGAGCTCGGAGTCTTAACAACTGGACCACCAGGGAAGTCCAGAAACTATCTTTCCTTTAACTAATAACTTTCTTATCCTGCCCAGTATCTGCCTATTAAAGCTTTCCATTTTGTACAGCTCCATGGAGCACCTCTTTTTTTACTAGGTGGAATGCTGCCCAATTCATGAATCATTCAATAACACCAACTTGATTTTTATATTTACTCTGTCCAATTTTTGCACAATAGAAGTCAGAGTCTGAAATACACTGCTATGATTTTTTTTTTTTTTCGGTACGCGGGCCTTTCACTGTTGTGGCCTCTGCCGTTGCAGAGCACAGGCTCCGGACGCGCAGGCTCAGCGGCCATGGCTCACGCGCCCAGCCACTCCGCGGCATGTGGGATCTTCCCGGACCGGGGCACGAACCCATGTCCCCTGCATCGGCAGGCGGACCCTCAATCACTGCACCACCAGGGAAGCCCCTGCTATGATATTTTCATTATACCATCTGAATATTCTGGAACAGAGGGTGGAGAGGAATTACTCAAGTACAAATTATGAGAATTTAATCCCCAAATTGTATGTTGCTTGATTCCATATTGGAAAGAAATTATTGCAGATTCTTTCAATCCTGAGAGCCTAATGGTGCACTGTTAGCTTCTCTTGTAAAGTACTGAGATGGGGAAAAACTGTGCTGGTGGGAGCAACAGGATTCATCCAGGGTTGACAAAAGTGATTAAATTTATTAATTAAAACAGGAGACCCTACAATACATTCTAAATAAAACACTAGCAAAATGTAATTGAAGCAGTTAAATGTGAATCATACACATACACATAAAATTCTGGTTCTTTTGAATAAATTTCCCTCTCAAGATAACTGCTCTCTGTTCAACTTCCAAAAATAAGACTAATTTCTCATTAAACATAGATATATACAAGTTATGGCTATCCAGTGGAGAAAGTGGCCAAGATTTCCCCTGCATTATTTCCACCAATCAGTCACTAGCTACCTGTCACTTTCCTCCCATGAAAAGCCTAGTTCATTAATGTCCTTCCTGCCCTGTTCAAGGTCAGTTGGTAGACAATTCTGTCCCATAACCCACTTTGGAGTATCTATGGAAGGGCTCCCCGAACATAAGCATGATGGGTCATGTCCTAGTTTTACATTATTTTCTGCCTCTCCCTAACGATAATTTACACAATGTTCAATTTAACAATTCAGTGTCCTTATTTTTCCAGGCAACATGGAGGTGAAGGAACTACACCTAATGAAGTTGGCCCTTTCATCTTATTGACTCCTTCCCAGAGACCATCATCAAAGGCCTACACTGAAGGCGTAAGATCAACAGATTTCAAACTTCACGTTGAAAGGCATAAATTGTAACGAAGCCCTTTCAAAAAATTGAGTATTTATACACTGGAGATAATGGGCCATTTCCACATATATCCTTCTTACCCTCATATATGCATCATGTCATAAGTTTTAACACACTGTGACTTGTAATGATTCTGCAGTATATAATATCTCAGATTAATCTGGAGAACTACAGGCTGACTTAATCCTAGTATGCATTCTTTGATGTGTGGTCTATTGTAAGAATTGCTCAAAAAATTCCCCAAATTTATTACATTTGTAAGGGCTCTCCCAACTATGACTTTCATGATGCTCCCTGAGGATTCACTGTTTCTGAAAAGTGTTTCTATGTTCAGAATATCTGTATATTTTCTGAGCTGTATGAATTATTTCATCACACCAAAGGTGTGATTACTTGATGAAAACCTTTACGCATTCATTACATTGGAAAGCTTCTATGTTCCACAGTCTGGATCATCACTTACAGGCATTAGTAAACATATTATTTTGTGTGGTTTCCCTCAAAGATAAGTCTTCTGAAGTCTGGTGCACTGTGAGGCCTGGATAAAGCTTCTGCCCTACATTTCCATGGCTTCTCTTCAATATGGACTCTCTGCTGTTGCTTAATACTTGAACTCAAGGTAAATGTTTTGCCACACCCATTGTATTTGGGAGCTAACACTTCAGTATGTTCCCCAACTTGTGATCTTTGGGTAAAATCCTTGCCACACACAGTACGTTTGTGTTGTTTCTCTCCGGGATAAAGATTCTGATATCTAGTGACGAAGGACCAAAAATTTGAAACTTTGCCATATTCATTGCATTTTTAAGCATGACGTATCTGGTGACCCTGAGTTTAAGGCACGACCTAAAAGCTTTGCAAAATTCATTACTTTCGTAATGTTTTGTCCAGTGCTTATTACCAAACTACTGGTGAGATGGGAGCCATGAGTATAGGTTTTGCACATTCATGGAATTTGTGAGGATTCTTTCTGGAATGAGTTCATTTTCTAAAGGCCTGACTATACTAAATACATTTACCTGGCTTCTAGCCAGTAAGAATTTTCTCATGAACATTAAAATGTGAATCTATGCTAAAAGCGTTGCCACACTGATTATATTTTCAAGGTCTTTCACCAGTATGGACCATCTGATAAGTTAGGCTTGAAAGCACACTGAAGGATTTGTCACACTCATTACACTTACAAGGTTTCTCTCCTGTATGAATAATTTGGTAGGTCATAAGGTATAAATATTGACTAAATACACTGAGACAGTCATTACATTTGTAAGGTTTCTTTCCATCATGAATTGTCTGATGGTAAGTGAGGCTGAACGCACAAAAGCTTTGCCAGACTCGTGATACTTATATGGTTCCTCTCCACTATGAATTCTCCGAAGAAACGTAAGGTGTGAATTTTGAAGTCCTTCCAACATATATCATATTTATATGGTTTCTCTCATGTATGGATTTTCTGATGTGTAGTGAGGGTTGAGACCCGAGTAAAGGTTTTTGCACACGCAATATATGTGAAAGGTTTCTTTACAAAATGTACTCTCCAGTGACTTGTAAGGTGTGAATTTTGACTGAAGGCTTTGCCACAATCACTACATTTGAAAGGATTCTCTCCAGTATGAACCCTCCGATGAAATCGAAGATGTGGTTTTAGATGAAAGACCTTGCCACGCTCATTACATTTATAAGGTTTCTCCCCAGTATGAACCCTCCACTGAATTGCAAGGTTTGAATTACAACTGAAGACTTTGCTACACAAACCACATTTATATAATTTCTTTCCTGTACGAATTTTCTGATGTCTAATGAGGTTTGAGCGGTGATTAAAGGTTTTTCCACACTCATTTGTATACGGTTTCTCTTCGGTGTGAATTCTCTGAAGATTTGCAAGGACTGAATTTCGACTGAAGACTTTGCCACATACATCACATTTATATAGTTTCTCTCCTGAATGGATTATTTGATGTTGAGTGAGCTATAAGCCATGACTAAAGGTTTTGCCACATTCATTACATTAGTAACATTTTTCTACAACATGACTTTCCTGATGACCCACAAGGTGTGAATTTCGACCAAAGATTTTACCACATATATCCCATTTATATAATTTCGCTCCTGTGTGGATTCTCTGATATCTCGTAAGGTTTGAGCTGTTAAGGAAGGTTTCGTTACACTCGTTACATTTGTCTGGTCTTCTGTCAGTGTTGGGGGAATGCATAAAATCATTCTCATTTGTATTAGAAATACTGGTTTGAAGAGTAAGAGGAATTATGTGAAGTGGTGAAACTGAGGCACTACTGTTGATTTTCTTGTCAGCTAAATTTAAATTTAAATTCATAAATTTCCCCTTCACTTCTCATTATATGGAGTTCATCCTGAAAGCTTAATCCAAGCCTATTTCCAATGGGCTTGATTCCTGCATCCTGTCTACAATGGCAATGTCTTCCATCAGTGAGATTTTTGTTATGGGTTATAGGCATAACTTTATAATTTCTTTCATCATCTCTCTGCTGAGACTCAAAGTCATACATATTTTCCTGGATTTCCCTGAGGTAAAAATGTTCGATTTCATGACTTTCAGATCTTCCCAACATCACTGTTTGGAATACTTCTCCTGTTATCACTGTTCGTTTTTGGTTGTAACTGCTGGATCACACGTATAAGAGAGATATCTACAAGATATAAAGAAACATAGTTATCCTATTCATTACAACCTATAAATAAATGTTTCATATTGAATATATATTACACCAAAAGTAATACTTATACCAAACAGAGTTATGAAACTACCCAACAATGATCTTAAAATTTTTAGAAACACTAAAGGAATAGAATTCTTTACTAAACAAAGAGTAACATATAATTCAAGTTCATTTTAAGGTAGCCTTGTTTCACAAATCCTATGTTAAAAACACACAGATTGGACATCAGCTATCAAAGAGAGGGTATTTTTCCACCATGACCCCAAAGCACATACCAATTAACATTAAACATGCTGCTGTCTCATAATTGAGGAGAAAAAAATATTATATTACAGATATATTCTGCATACTTACTACACGTACATAAATGCTAAAAAAAGATGTAATGCTAAATAATCCAAACAAGCTAATAAATAATCTAATTAATTGGCTGTTTAGAATTGAAAAGTTAATACATAATAGAGAAAATGAAGAATTTGATACAACCTTTAAGGAAACAAAATATTTTTCTGAATATCTGCTTTAAAACTATGTACCAGGCTTCCCTGGTGGTGCAGTGGTTAAGAATCTGCCTGCCAATGCAGGGAACACAGGTTCCAGCCCTGGTCCGGAAGAACCCACATGCCGCGGAGCAACTAAGCCCGTGCGCCACAGCTACTGAGCCCATGCACTAGAGCCCGTGCTCCACAAGAGAAGCCACTGCAATGAGAAGCCCATGCACTGCAATGAAAGAGTAGCCGCTGCTTGCCGCACCTAGAGAAAGTCTGTGCACAGCAACAAAGACCCAACGCAGCCAAAAATAAATAAATTAAAAAATTTAAAACAAAAAAGTGATTGTAGGGAGAAGGTAGCATTGCATCTATTACACTATTTCCTATGTAATGTGTCCAACTGCATATTCCATAAGTTCCACTGTCATGCTTATATTTGAGAAACACATACATAATATTCTAGGAGATTGTGCAAGAATTTTGCTAGCAGAAACCAGCAGGAAAAACCAGGAAAAGGCAACTCAAAAGGAGATTCATGCATTTCTTCTGTACACACACATGCTGATACAAAGAAATCGAATCAACGGTACAATAGAGTAGGAAGGAGATCATGATTTTGAAACCGAGTCCCCCTACATTTCAGTTCCCCTGCTGAGTTTGATTAATCTCTTTATAGAATATTTTATTCCCTTTCTTGCCCCACACCTGCTCCCCTTAAGACTGAGGGTATCAAAAGTGTGGGGGGATTGAAACTGAGGAAGACCCTGTGGGGCCCTGCCAGCCTTTCCGTGTCCTCGTTTCTTGTTCATAGAAAAAGGCTTAGTCTCCTAGACTTTACCAGAGATCCAAAGAGCAGATTCAAGCCGTTACTATTAGGAGAGTGAGGGAACGCAGAAAAAAAGGAAAAGCAAGTCCAGCATAATCTTTAAGGTAGCTTAAACCGATACCTTGCTTTATGGCCCCTAACTGCGGCTTCAACCAGTTGTAAACATTGTCACAGTGCTCTGGAGACAGGCTTTTGTGACAGTCCTCAAAACCAGAACAAAAAACTGGAAAGACATATAGGTGAGGTACTTGTGATACTTTCTATCTTGTATCCTACAACCTGCTGACCACCCTACGGAGTAGGTTCAAGTGGTGACTCTGAATGCAGTAGGATGATATTGCAACACATGAGGGAAAGTGTTCTCCATCAGTAATTTTCTGTTACCCAGTAAACCCATTCCACAGGGAGTCCACCAAAAGTTGTCCACAAACTACAGGTGGATTATCACAGCAAAGAAACTGGAAAAATCTTCAGTCCTTAGGACTACGTAATTCAAAAGCACATTTAAGAGGCAAATCGTACAAACTTATGAAAATAAGAAATCAGGAAGAGTACACATTCCCAGACTAGGCAGAGTAGTACAAGAGCCAAAATATTACAAGATATGGGGGTCAGATGCTCGAGGACCTTGAGATGGAACCATGGGCTCGACCCACAGATGCCAACCTAAGAGCCTGAAAGATTCATATATGCTCCCCATGTAGGACTGGGGATCAAAAAGAGGATCCCTCGGGACTTCCCTGGTGGCACAGTGGTTAAGAATCCACCTGCCAATGCAGGGGACACAGGTTCGAGCCCTGGTCCAGGAAGATCCCACTTGCCGCGGAGCAACTAAGACTGTGTGCCACAACTACTGAGCCTGCGCTCTAGAGTCCGTGAGCCACAACTACTGAGCCCACGTGCCACAACTACTGAAGCCCGTGCGCCTAGAGCCAGTGCTCCGCAACAAGAGAAGCCACTGCAATGAGAAGCCCGCGCACCGCAACAAAGAGTAGCCCCTGCTCACCGCAACTAGAGAAAGCCTGCGAGCAGCAACGAAGACCCAATGCAGCCAAAAATAAATAAGTAAATTTAAAAAGAGAGAGAGAGAGAATCTCTCTGTCCGCTGACCTTAGTTTTCCTAACAATGCAGACGAACCACTCCATCTCCCTGTCACACACAACCTTGAAGTGCATGGCAAAAGCAGAACACAAGAAATGGCTGAGGGATCTAAATAAGCAGGCAGGGTTTGAGACAGCTCCATGCAGGTTCTGAGGTACCAGATGAGTCAAAGAGCAGCCAGTGTTTTCCCATCTTCTGATTACGTCTTCCAAGTACTGCAACTCTGATCAAACTCAGAGGCTAAGTGGTGGGACTCCAGAAGCATCAGCTCTGATCTACAGGGACTAAGAACTGAGCATCCAGTGGAATCAAGGCCCGAAGGAGAGATGAAGGGGCAAGAGACCCCTTTAAAACAGCCCGCCTCATGCTCCTCAAAGTCAAGCAACAAGTTCACAGCAGCCAGATGATGAGTGCTGTGGATCTTGATAAAGAACTTGCCTTTGTCTCTGGTGGAGCTGCAGCACCACTGGAGGGTGAAAGAATACATTTCACATGTGGAAGGACAAGAGGGATAAGTTACAGAGAAGAAAAATTTCCTCTGAGAGTTTTCAATAAATAAACTTCAGTTTTCCCAAAGAACTCTCTACCCTGAGAAGCGTTTCCCAAACACTATTAATGTTGTGGCTTCCTCTCTGCCCTGAGATCCCACCTGTGTTCACACTTTTGATACATTCCCACCCATTTGTTTTTTTGCTATTTTCACACCACTCACCAGAGTCCTGGGCTATTTCTCTTGCTCTAAAATGGAGATAATGTTCAGATCAGAAATAGAAATTCCTGCTTATCTGAACAAAGAAATGTATAGTGGGACTTCCCTGGTGGTCCAGTGGTAAAGAATCTGCCTTCCAATGCAGGGGATATGGGTTTGATCCCTGGTCAGAGAACTAAGATCCCACATGCCACGGGGCAACTAAGCCCACACGCCACAACTACTGAGCAAGTGCGTCTCAAGTAGGGCCCGCGTGCTGCAAACTACAGAGCCCATGTGCTCTGGAAACCGTGCACCACAACCAGAGAGAAGCCCGCTCGCCACAATGAAGAGCCTGCGCTCGGCGATGAAAGATCCCGCGTGCGGCAACTGAGATCCCAAGCAGCCAAAAATAAAAAATTAATTACTTAATTAGAAAAAAAGAAAAAGAAATGTAAAGCGCTGTGGTTTTTCCAAAATCACAGTGCTTTGTTCAGCTGAGTAGTGAAGAAAAGACAGGTGTTTCTCGAAAAATATTTCAAAAATTCACCCACTGCCTGCCTCCTTCTAAATGCATAGGGAACAGTGTAATACATATATCTAACACTCTTCCAAGAAATACTGAGTAAAAAGCAAAGGGTACAAAACAGGAAATCAGACATTTTTAAAAAGTCTGCCATTGTGAAATTGAGACACAGATGTAGAGAACAAACGTATGGACACCAAGAGGGGAAAGCAGCGGTGTGGTGGGGGTGGTGGTGTGATGAATTGGGTGATTGGGATTGACATGTATACACTGATGTGTATAAAATGGATGACTAATATAAGAACCTGCTGTATAAAAAAATAAATAAAATTAAATTAAAAAACTAAAAAACAGAAATACAACATGGCAGAGATGTCAAAGATAAAATGGGCCTTGAGCAAGTTTAAGAGATGTATTTATTAATGACTCCTAAGAAGGGCCTAAAGTCAGTGCTTAATAATTCTATTTTATGTCTACCTTTTAACATGATTTTTTTTAAAAATGGTCTGCCATTGAGCTTTTTTTTTTCAATTTATTTTATTTTTATTTATTTATTATTTTTTGGCTATGTTGGGTCTTCGTTGCTGCGTGCAGGCTTTCTCTAGTTGCGGTGAGTAGGGTCTACTCTTCGTTGCAGTGCATGGGCTCCTCATTGCGGTGGTTTCTCTTGTTGCGGAGCACGGGCTCTGGAGTGCGTGGGCTTCAGTAGTTGCAGCGCGTGGGCTCGGGAGTTGTGGCTCACGGGCTCTAGGGCGCAGGCTCAGTAGTTGTGGTGCACAGGATTAGCTGCTCTGCGGCATGTGGGATCTTCCCGGACCAAGACTCGAACCTGTGTCCCCTGCATTGGCAGGCGGATTCTTAACGACTGCACTACGGGGGAAGCCCTGCCATTGCGCTTTATATATAATTAAGCTCTAGAACAACCTCTGATGTAACACAAAAGGCACAGATCATCTGAAGAAAGGGTCAGTTTAAACTCATGATGCTGCATGTCTGAGTCTCCAAGGGGCCTCCCCAAGAGGCACACAGGGGAAAATGCATAACACAAAAGGGCAGATCCCAACATCTAGAAAGAAGTTATCCTCACCCATGGAGATCGGGTTCCTTTACATCTCCAACATCATGTCACTGTACAAGGCCCTCTGAGCAGGGTCCAGGCATTCCCACCCCTCCTGAGAGAATTCAATGGCCACATCTTCAAAAGTTAGCTGTTCCTGAAACAAAAACATTTCTGGGGTGGGGGGGGAATGTTGGATAAATTAGGAGTTTGGGATTAACATATACACACTACGATAAATAAAACAGATAAACAGGAAGGATCTACTGAATCACACAGGGAGCTATACTCAATATCTTGAAATAACCTATAATGGAAAAGAATCTGAAAAAAGAATATATATATAGCTGAATCACTTTGCTGTACTCTTGAAACTAAGACAACATTGTAAATTAACTATACCTCAATTAAAAAAAAATTTAACCAAGTGGCCATGAGGATAGTTTTTATCTTTATAAAAAATGAGGAGAAAGGTGTAAGGACTGATTCTGTCTGTTGACATATATATTCTGAAAGATACACGTTGTGGTATTTGGACCAAATTATGTATCTTTAATTTTAATTTCTTATGCTTTTTCATGGCAGACTATGATATCCTCCAATTAATACAGATTTTTCATCTTTGTGGACAGTTATAAAACACATAGAAACAAAACTCAAGAATGGGTTGTCTATGCAGAAGTGTTGGATATTATGTTCTAAACACTGACTGCTATTCGATAGCCAGATGAGCTTCAGTATGTGTGCTGTCTTCAGACACGACGAAGTCCACCGTGGCTTTAGAGAAAGGTCAAAATCTTCAGTTATGACAATGATAACAACAGCAAGGACTAAAAGTGTTTGAACACTTCCAATACGTAAACATTACTCTAAATAAGTACTTTACAGGTATGAACTTGTTATCAACATAATAGGTCATTGGGAAAAGACCTGTTCCCGTCTTACAGAGGAGAAAACTGCGTCAGAGACACTCTGAGGTCTCAGGTCAAGAAGCTAAGAAATGATACTGCAACGACCTCAACTCAGAGGGTTGGGCTTGGAACTGAAGCTAAAAAATAGAAGAGTTTAGTAAGAGACCATTGAAAGTACATTGACAGGGACTACCCTGGTGGTCCAGTGGCTAAGACTCCACGCTCCCAAATCAGAGGGCCTGGGTTGGATCCCTGGTCAGGGAACTAGATCCCATATGCCATAACTAAAAGTTTGCATGCCACAACTAAAGATCCCACAGGCCACAACAAAGAAATGAAGATCGAAGATCCCGTGTGCGGCAACTAAGACCAGGCACAACTAACTAAATAAATAAATATTTTAAAAGTTGTTAAAAACAAAAAGTACATTGACAGAGGGTTCCCTGAGAAAACTTAAAAGAAGTTCAGGGCTTCCCTGGTGGTGCAGTGGTTGGGAGTCCGCCTGCTGGTGCGGCGGACCCGGGTTCGTGCCCCGGTCTGGGGGGGGTCCCACGTGCCACGTGCCACGGAGCGGCTGGGCCCGTGAGCCATGGCCGCTGGGCCTGCGCGTCCGGAGCCTGCGCTCTGCAGTGGGAGGAGCCGCGACGGTGAGAGGCCTGCGTACCGCAAAAAAAAAAAAAAAGAAGTTCAAAGGACTTCCCTGGTGGCACAGTGGTTAAGAATCCACCTGCTAATGCAGGCGGCGTGGGTTCAATCCACGGTCCAGGAAGATCCCACATGCTGCGAAGCAACTAAGCCCGTGCGCCACAACTACTGAGCCTGCACTCTAGAGCCTGCGTGCCACAACTACCGAGCCCGCGAGCCACAACTACTGAAGCCCAGGCGCCTAGAGCCCACGCTATGCAACAAGAGAAGCCACCACAATGAGAAGCCCGTGCACCACAACCAATAGTAGCCCCCACTCACCACAACTAGAGAAAGCCTGCGCACAGCAACGAAGACCCAACACAGCCAAAAATAAAGAAATAAAAATAAAGAAATTTATGTAAAAAAAAATAAAGACAACGGGACACTCTCTCCAAAAAGAACTGTCACACACAGACACACACCCAATTTGACCAATCATTTCATGGGTAACTGTTGCTCGCACTCAGAATTTTTGGTCTATTCTCTCATCTCCATTTTACAAGTGGGCTCCCCATGGGCCAGAGGGGAGATATCTCTGAGAAGGTCTGAATTCAGTGAAGAGAGCCATGTGGAACTGAATTCTGAAAAGCTTCCTGAAGGACCAGTGGGCAGTTTGTCCTTATTGTCCATCCCACTTAAAACACAGGGACGGGGACTTCCCTGGTGGTCCAGTGGGTGAGAGTCTACCTTCCAATGCAGGTGACGTGTGGGTTTCATCCTTCGTCGGGAAACTAGGATCCCCCATGCCAAGGGGCAACTAAGCCTGCGGCGCCTCAACTACTGAGCCTGCACGTTCTTGAGCCCATGCTCCACAACGAACACCCCCGCGTGCCGCAACTAAGACCCAATGCAGCCAAATAAGTAAATAAATATTTTAAAAAACAAAAAATAAAAAACGCAGGGACGATCTTGCATGTTCCTGAGTAAAGGAAACTTCTCTTGCAAGGTCTGATCACACTGACACCAGGCAATTAATTATTCTTTCTCAGAAAATCAAAGAAAAATGTTAAAAAAACACAGAATTGCAAAACCATTGCTGCTGGTGCGGAAAACACTGAAAGCGGTCAGCTTAGAAATAAGCTGTGAGCAAACTTCTTCATCATAAATAGAGGGGCTTTGTTGGAAGGTTTCACATCAATCCAGCCCATCCTTCCTCACTTGCACAAAACAGTCAAGAGGGCCCTGAGGGAAATATCTTTATAACACCTCACAGCTCACAATTTTAATAGATCACACAAAAAGGAAGAAAACGGAATAAGAGACTAACTGGTTAAACTAGGTTTTGGCTGTTAATATAAACCATCATTGATATCTTTACCAAGTACTCATCAAAATAGCCTAAAATTATTTAGTAGTTACCAAGGAACTTTTCCAATATAGAAGATAAAGAGGAGAAAGCAGGCAGGCCTCAAAGGAACCTGAAACATACTATTTTTTTTTAAACACATTTTTAAAAGAAATAATTTGTGAATTTTTTTCATCTAAAAACTCTGCTGTTAAAGTTTTTAAAAATTGAGACTATAATGTTTAGAAAAGAATGATATGAGTTAATTATAGACCACCAAAAATTATTCCAGAAATAAATACTTATTTACAGGAAAGGAGAAACTGAATGAACTAAGATTTACTCCAACCTACAAAAAAAATTATATATACAGAATCAAGAAAGAAAAAGTAAATGCATTCACACAAAAAATACTTTAAATGTTCCTCTAAAAAGGCACCATGTAGTGACAGAGTCAGTCATTTCTTGCCCCAGGTGTCCTCTCCCCTGACCTCTACTCCATGCCAGGAAAAGGGAAGGGCGTGACCCACAACTAAGTGAATCAAGTCACTGTCCCCCTGGCTGAACAGGGATTGCAAATGCAAGTTATCTTCTCATATAAATAATTACGAAATGCATAAGCCTGTAGTCAGCAGGTTTGCAATTCTCATCCTCATTTGTATAATTTAAACAAATTTTAAATGTACTATATTCTAAAACCAAAAATCATACATCACGACTTAATCATCCATATCCAAACAACTCACCATCCAACTGCATCCAGCTCCCACCACCTACCTGCACTACTGTGTGTTACCATTTCATTCCGTTTATCTGTCTCCCTAGTTTTCTCCGTCTACGTCTCTCCTCCGCTCTCCTGCTGTTCCTGCCCTCTTCTCTATTTCCTCCCTCACACCTGGCCTGCCCCACTCTGCAACCTGTTCCCCCTTGTTCCTCTTTCTCCCCCACCTCCGCTCCCTGTCTACCCTCTCTGGGTTACACCTCTTCTGGTCCCCTTACATTCCGTTCCTCCCCACTCGCCGGCACTTCAGTTGGCGACGCTTCCTTCCTGCTCTGTCTTCCTCTGCTTTTCGTGTCCCCCTTTGTCCTCTTTCTCTCCCAGCACCTGTTGCTCTGAAAGCCTTCGTTCCACCTTTTATCCTCTCCCGGACTCACTGTGTGCAGGGCCTCACCACTGCTGCCCTCGCTCCTACCGCTGATCCAGGCCTCTCGCCATGCTGCTCACCCGGAGATCCGGCTTTTTAAATTTACTTCTCTATTTTATTCGCCCGCTAGTTTCAAGGCTAAATCTATTTCATTTCACTCTCTTTGCAAGTCCCTCAGCCACCGTCTAAGTTCCCATTGGTTCTCCCTCATTCTTTTCTGCTTCTCAGTTTTTCTATCCCTCTCTCGGTCGCTCTGTCTCTGCTTCTCCTGATCCCCCTTCGCCCCCATATTTAGAAAGATGGCGAGTGAATAAGATGCCCGCCTACCGCAAGAGGCCATTTTCCACCTGAGTTGAACTTGGGACGGAAGAACCATGGGTGTCCACAAGGCTGGCCCAGGTCACGTCCCCCTACTAGGGGTGAGGGGAAGGGCTGACCAAGAAAGAAGCCTGTGGAGCAGAAGGACCGGCCTGAGGAAACGCGAGGACAGAGGCGCTGGGAGGGAGGGAGGGGGGGGCGTCTCAGGAGAGGGGCGGGCTCTGCAGAACCCCAGGACCGGGGAGAGGACGCGGCCTGTCCGGGAGCGGGGCGGCCGGCGCTGCCCTCCAGGGGCCGAGAGGGCGAGGCTGGGGGTGGGGTGGAGGGCGAATCCACCTCGCGGTCAAGGACTTTACAGGGGGAGGCCGAGACAGTTAACAGGTTTTAAGCAGCGAAGTGTTGCGAAAGGCGGTGTCTACGTGGACCGAAGGTAGAAAATACAGGGCAAGGACCATCCTCAGAGAAATTTACAACCCGAAGAGAAAAGATCCCCGAAAAGATTCAGACCGGCTAGATCTGAATTTACCTGGGGTAAATTCAGGGGCGGGTGTGGGGATTTTAGGTCCGTAGTCATTCACAAGACCCTGAGGAGGGAGTAAGAGAGGCCCCGGCACGCGGATTTTCACTAGAAAGTAGAAACTCACCCTGTGTCTTATGACCCTGTCTCCGCCGTATCCGCTTCCAGGTCCTCTGGAAATTGCGCGCGCGATTAGAAGCAGGGCCTCCGGGGGGCGTGGCCTGGGCGGAGAGCTTCCAGCGAGGAGCCGGAGGAGGACGAAGCCCAGGTCTGAGAAGGGAGAGGGAGAAGCCCTGGGAGGAGGCGGGCACCGAAGGTGCTTCCCAGTAACTTCACGTGCTTAGTTTAAGTGACTGTAACAGTTTTAAGGTAAAAAGCTTACAGTTGTGTGGGCCAGTTACGTCGGAAACTAAGATGTTTCCTCTTAAGATGAAAATGGTTTAAGTAAGGGAATATCCTGTTGGTCCAGTGGTTAGGACCTTGGTTAGGGAACTAAGATCCTGCAAGCTGCACAGCTGAACAAAAACCAAAAAACAAATCAAAAACAACAGGAAAACACCACACACACACACAAAACAAAAACCCGTCAGTGTCTTTTTGGCAAGAGTTTGCTTTCAAGTCCTGCTAGTGAGACTGAAGCAAGTTGTGACATGTGAACTTAGTTGCGGCACGCATGTGGGATCCAGTTCCCTGATCAGAGATTGAACCCGGGCCCCATGCATTGGGAGCACGGAGTTTTATCCACTGCGCCACCAGGGAAGCCCCCTGTATATTGCTTATTCTTAAAAGGAAACTGAAGAACATTGACCTTTTCGAACTATTTCACTAAGCATTCCAAGCACAAAAACGTTTGTTCTTTTAATGATTTCTGAAAATCTTCTATATTCTAATATTTTTGGTTTACTTCCTATATTCACTTCATGTAAATCAAGGTTTATGCCATGGCTTTTACTCTAGCACACACACAAAAAAAACCACATAAAATATATTCATATAGTGCATATTCGTGAAAGTACGTCAGGTTTTAGGTGGTGTGAAAAAGAAATAACAAGGCCAAGGCAGAGTCCCTTCACCCCAGGACAGCAAACCAAGTCTTAATTGTAGTTTCATCCCTCCCTAGAATGTGGCCTGAAACCAGTAACTCTGCAATTTCCAGATCAACACTAGTGAGGTTATCTAGAGTAAGACCTCAGCTGCACGACTACCCAAAATAGGAGACCTAGCCTCAAACATTCCTTTTTAATTTTTTTTGTGCCAGTAAGTCTGTCTTAACCCACTTTCTCCCTACAAAAGCGTTCATAACTGTACAGCTCCTTGAGCACCACCCTATTTACTAGGTGGCATGCTGCCCTATTCATGAATCATTCAACAAAGCCAATTAGATGTTTTTTTAAATTAGTGTTGCGTCTTAGTTGCGGCACGCATGATCTTCGTTGTGGCGTGCAGGACCCTTCATTGTGGCGCGTGTGCTCTACAGCCTGGGGGCTCAGTAGTTGTGGCACCTGGGCTATCTAGCTGTAGCACACAGGCTCAGTTGTCCTGCAGCATCTGGGATCTTGGTTCCCCGACCAGGGATTGAACCCGCGTCCTCTGCGTTGGAAGGCAGATTCTTAACCACTGGACTAGTAGGGAAGTCCTAGCCAATTAGATCTTTAAATTTACTCAGTTCCATTTTTGCACATTAATGGAAGTCAGCCTCTAAAATGCACTGCTATGGTATTTTCACTATAGCCATCCAAATATTCTGGAATAGAGTGTGGAGAGAATAACTCAAGTACAAATTATGAGTATGTAATCTCCCCAAGTATGCTGCTTGATTCCTTCATTGAAAGAAATTGTTACAGATACATTTTCAGCCCTGAGAGCCTAATAGTGCATTCTCAGTTTCTGTAATATATTACTGAGGTGGGATAAAACTGTGTTGGTAGAAGGAACATGATTAATCCGTGGTTTAAAAAAAAGTGATTTATTAAATGAGGCCTATGATACATTCTGAATAAAACAGCAGCAGCAATTAAATGTGAATCATATAACTACAAATACTATTTGGTTTCTTCTGATTAAATTCCACTCTTGGTTAACCGCTCTCTATTCAATTTCCAAGAATAAGACTATTTTTCAGACTTCCCTGGTGGCACAGTGGTTAAGAATCCACCTGCCAATGCAGGGGACAGGGGTTCGAGCCCTGGTTCTGGAATATCCCACGTGCCGCACAGCAACTAAGCCTGTGTGCCACAACTACTGAGCCTGTGCTCCAGAGCCCATGCTCCGCAGAGAAGCCTGCACACCACAACAAAGAGTAGCCCCTGCTTGCCACAACTAGAGAAAGCCCATGTGCAGTAATGAAGACCCAACGCAGCCAAAAATAAATTTACTGAAAAAAAGACTAATTTTTCATTAACCATTGCCATTCAGTGGAGAATTTCCACTGAATTTCCAGTGCATTATTTCTAATAACGAGTCCTAGTAACCTGTGACTCTCCTCTCATGAAAAGTCCAGTCCTTAATGCTTGATCTGTTCATGGTCAGTTGGTAGAACATTCTGTACTATAACCCACCGTCTATGGATGGGCACCTTGAACATAAGCATGATAACTGATATCATAGTTTTACATTATTCTCTGCCCTTCCCTGATTCTAATTCATTCAATATTGTTACGTAACTCAGTATTTTTTTTTTTCTTTTTGGCTAGGTCGGGTCTTAGTTGTGGCACATGGGATCTTTATTGAGGCATGCAGGATCTTTCATTGCAGCAGACTGGGTCTTTGTTGTGGCAGGTGGGCTTCTCTCTACTTGTGGCATGAGGGTTTTCTCTTCTCTAGTTGTGGTACGCATGCTCCAGGGCACATGGGATCTGTAGTTTGTGGCACGCAGGCTCTCTAGTTGAGAAGCGCAAGCTCAGTAGTTGCAGCGCATGGGCCAGTTTCCCCACGGCATGTGGGATCATAGTTCCCTGACAAAGGATTAACCCACATCCCCTGCATTGGAAGGCGGTTTCTTTTTTTTTTGCGGTATGCGGGCCTCTCACTGTTGTGGCCTCTCCCGTTGCGGAGCACAGGCTCCGGATGCACAGGCTCAGCAGCCATGGCTCACGGGTCCAGCCGCTCCGTGGCATTTAGTATCCTCCTGGACCGGGGCACGAACCCATGTCCCCTGCATCAGCAGGCGGACTCTCAACCACTGCGCCACCAAGGAAGCCCGGAAGGCGGATTCTTTACCACTGGACCACCAGGGAAGTCCTTTAGTATTGTTTTTCCAGGAAAGGTGGATATGAATGAACCACACCTAGTGAATTTGGCCCCTTCGTCTTGACTCCATCCCAGAGACCATCAGGAAATTCTGTAAGAAAGGTATAAAATCAAGACTTCAAACCTTAGCTTGAAATTCATAAAGTAGCAATGCAGCCTTTTCAAGAATACTCAAATGAAATACTCTATAATTTATTAGAACAGAAGGGCCATTTCCACATGTCCTTGCTGCAGTGATACACGTCATAAGTTTTAATATTTTGTGACTTGTAATTATTCTGTAGTATGTAACATCTCAGGTTAATCTCAGAGAAGTAAAGACTTAGTTATTCCTAGTATGGATTATTGGATGTATGGTGTGTTGTAAGAAGTGGCCAAAAAATTTACACATTACATTTGTAAGGATTCTCACCAACATGAATTCTTTGGTGAATCTTAAGAACACACTGTTTCTTAAAGGTATTTCCATGTTTAATATATCTGTATAGTTTCTGTCCTGCATGAATTCACTCATTACGCCAAAGATGTGAATACTTGATAAAGAAAAAAACTTTAAAACATTCATTACATTTGTAAGGTTGCTCTTCAATATAACTTTTTTTTTCCTTTTTGGCTGCTTTGGGTCTTTGTTGCGGTGCACAGGCTTCTCATTGCAGTGGCTTCTCTTGTTGCAGAGCACATCCTCTAGGTCCACGGGCTTCAGCAGTTGTGGCACAAGGGCTCAGTAGTTGTGACGCATGGGCTTAGTTGCTCCGCGGCATGTGGGATATTCCTGGACCGGGGCTCGAACCCATATCTCCTGCACTGGCAGGCGGATCCTTTTTTTTTAATAAAGGTTTATTTATTTACTTATTTAGCTGCATTGGGTCTTCATTGCTGCACGGGGGCTTTCTCTAGTTGTGGCGAGTGCGGTTCACCCTTGGTTACACTGCCCGGGCTTCTCCTTGTGGTGGCTTCTCTTATTGCAGAGCATGGGCTCTAGGCACGTGGCCTTCAGTAGTTGTGGCACACGGACTCAGTAGTTGTGACTCATGGGCTCCAGAGCACAGGCTGAGTAGTTGTGGTGCACAGGCTTAGCTGCTCCGCAGCATGTGGGATCTTCCCAGACCAGGGCTTGAACCCATGTCCCCTGCATTGGCAGACGGGTTCTTAACCACTGTGCCACCAGGGAAGCCTTATAACTCCTCTTATGTTCCACGGTTTTGGTCTTTGGGTAAAGCCTTAGCCTGCACATTACTTTTGTATGGTTTTTCTGAAAGATGTATATTTTCAAGTCTAGTGCAGTGTGAGGCCTGGATAAACCTCTGTCCATACATTTATACGGCTTCTCCTCAATATGGACTCTCAGTTGTTGTATAATACTTGAACTCAAGGTAAAACTGTTGCCACTCCCACTGCATTTGTAAACTATTGCTCCAGTATGTTCCCCCTTTTATGTCTGGGTAAAATCCTTGCTATGCACATTAGATTTGTGTGGTTTGTCTCCAAGACATATATTCTTATGTATCCTGAAAGTAAGCAATAATTCAAAACTTTGCCACCCTCCTTGCATTTGTAAGTACAAAGTATTTGGTGAACCCCGAGTGTAGGCAATACCTAAAAAGCCTTGCCACATTCAGTAAATGTGTAAGGTTTTGTCCAGTACGGATTACCTGATGACTGGTGAAATGTGACCCGAGTAAAGGTTTTACACACTCATATCATTTGTAAGGTTTCTCTCCAGAATGAATTCTTTATAGAATACTAAGGTCAAACCATTCTCTAAAAGCCTTGACACACGCAATACATTTACACAGCTTCTACTGAGTATGAATTTTCTCATGAAGCCTAAGGGGTGAACACCTTCTAAAAGCCTTGCAACACTGATTACATTTGTAACGTCTCTCACCAGTGTGGATTACCTGGTAACATAGGCTTGAACGCAAAATAAAGACTTTGCCACAATCAAGTCATCTGTAAGTTTTCTCTCCAGTATGAATTCTCCGATGATACACAAGGTGAGACCTATAACTGAAGAATTTTGCACATACTTCACATTTAAATGGTTTCTCTCCTGTATGGATTACCTGATGGGAAGTTAAGGTTGATCGCATACTAAATGCTTTGTTACACTCATTACATTTGTAAGGTTTCTCTCCAGTATGAATTCTACGGTGAGTCACGAGTTGTGAACTTTGTCTGAAGCCCTTGCCACACACATCGCATTTATGTGGTTTCTCTCCCGTATGGATTACCTGATGGGAAGTTAAGGTTGACTGCACGCTAAATGTTTTCCCACATTCATTACATTTGAAAGGCTTTTCTCCTGTATGAATCCTCTGGTGATTCACTAGGTGATAAGTCTGTCTGAAGCCCCTGCCACATACATTACATTTATGTGGTTTCTCTCCTGTATGGATTACCTGATGGGAAGTTAAGCCTGATCGCACACTAAATGCTTTGCTGCACACATTACATTTGTAAGGCTTCTCTCCAGTATGAACTCTACAGTGAGTCACGAGGTGTGAATTTTGACTGAAGCCCTTGCCACAAATGTCACATTTATGTTCTGTCTCTCCTGTATGGATTACCCGATGGGAAGTGAGGCTCGAACGCACAATAAAGGCTTTGTCACACTCATGACACTTGTATGGCTTCTCCCCAGAATGAATTCTCTGATGGATTTTAAAGTGTGATTTTTGACTAAAGACCTTTCCACATACCTCACACTTGTATGGTTTCTCTCTTTTATGGATTATCTGATGTGTAGTGAGACTTGAACGCCGAGCAAAGGCTTTGCCACATTCACTACACTTAAAAGGGTTCTCTGCGTCGTGAATTCTTTGGTGAATCCTGGTTTCAGACTGTTGCCTAAACGACTTCCCACACTCACTACGTTGGTAAGGCCTCTCTCCGGTGTGGACGACCTGATGATTAGTTAGGCTTGAAAGAGCGATATAGGCTTTGCCACACACATCACACTTGTACGGTTTCTCTCCAGTGTGAATTCTTCGGTGAATCTTGATGTAATACCATTGCTTAAAGGCCTTGCCACATTCAAAACACTTATATGGTTTCTCTCCAGAATGACTTTTCTGATGGTCAACCAGGCTTGAACTTTGGCTAAAAGCTCTACCACACTCATTACATGTGTAAGGTTTCTCTCCCCTATGAATTCTCTGATGTCTTGTAAGATGTGAATTTTGACTAAAGACCTTGCCACACTCATTGCATTTGTAAGGTTTCTCTCCAGTATGAATTGTCTGATGACGTGCAAAATGTGAATTTCTAATAAAGACTTTGCCACATACATCACATTTATATAATTTCTTTCCTATATGAATTTTCTGATGTTTAATGAGGTTTGAGTGAAAATTAAAGGTTTTGCCACACTCATTACATGTGTAAGGTTTCTCTCCACTATGAATTCTCTGATGTCTTGTAAGATGTGAATTTTGAGTAAAGACCTTGCCACACTCACTGCATTTGTAAGGTTTCTCTTCAGTATGACGTCTCTGATGATTTGCAAAGTGTGAATTTCGACTAAAGACTTTGTCACATATATCACACCTATATAATTTCTTTCCTGTATGAATTTTCTGATGTCTGATGAGATTTGAGCGAAGAGTAAAGGCTCTGCCACACTCATTACATGTGTAAGGTTTCTCTCCACTATGAATTCTCTGATGACTTCCAAGGTGTGCTTTTTGACTAAAGAGCTTGCCACACTCATTACATTTGTAAGGTTTCTCTCCAGTATGAATTGTCCGATGACTTGCAAGGTGTGAACTTCGACGAAAGACTTTGCCACATACATCACATTTGTACGATTTCTTTCCTGTGTGGATTATCTGATGTCTAGTGAGGTATGAGCCCCGACGAAACATTTTGCCAAACTGACGACATCTGTAAGGTTTTCCCTTGTATGCTTTCTGTTCCTGTGCTGGTCCTGAAAGATGGATAAGATCATTCCCATATATATTAGAAATGTTGGCCTGGACACTAGGAGTAATTCTTTCAAGTATTGAAAATAAGCCTCTACTGTTGGTAGACTTCACAGCTTGATTACATTCATAAATTTTCCCTTCAGTTTGATATATCAGCAGTTTATCTCGAAAGCTTGATCCAAGCCTATTTTCAACAGGCTTGTTTCCTGCATCCCTTTTCCAATGTTGATTTCTTTTATAAGTGAGATTTTCTTTACAGGTTATAGGCATTCCTTTGCAATTTCTTTCATCATCTCTCCACTGATATTCAAAGTCATGCATATTTTCCTGGATTTCCTTGAAGTAAAAATCTCTTATTTCACGGCTTTCACGTGTTTCCAACATCACTGTTTGGAATACTTCTCCTCCATCACGGTTCACTTTAGGTTGTAATTTCTTCATTACATATATATGACAGATATCTACAAGATATAAAGAACCATAGGAATCCTATTAATTATAGTTCAGAACAAAGTCATTTCTTGTTGATAACATGATATTAAACCAAAAATAATACTTATCCTGAACAGAGTAATAAAGCTTCCCAAACAAAATGTTCAAAATTTAAGGAACAGTAAAGAAATATGATCCCTTACGAAAGAAAGTGATCACATGTACTTCAAAGTAATCTTAGGTGGGGTATAACGTTTAAAAATTGTGAATCACTATGCTGTACACTCGAAACTTATATAATATTGTAAATCAACTACACGTTAATAACAAAATAAGGATATATAACTGAGAAAAACTAAAAAATTAAAAAATAATAATTTTAGGGTAGCCTAGTTCCAAAACACCCTATGACAAAAACCCTAACGCTGTACAAACTTGTATTAGCTCTCAAAAAAAGGGCATTTTCCCACCATGACCCCAAAGCACAGTAATTGGCAGTAAGCATACTGCTTTTTTTTTTTTTTTTTGGCCACACCAAGTGGCTTGTAGGGTCTTAGTTCCCCAACCACGGGTCAAACCTGGGCCCATGGCAGTGAAAGCGCTGAGTCCTAACCACTGGACTGCCAGGGAATCCCACTGCTGTCTTGTAACTGAGGAGAAAAAAGTATTATATTGTACAAAATTTCTGCATATTTGTACGTAAGTAAATGCTAAAGAACCGACAATGCGTTATAATGGTAAATAATCCAAAATAAGCTTACCTGATGGATAATGTAAACAAATGGCAGTTTAGTATTGAAAACCAGATAGCATTGAGCTATGGCCTATCTAGGCAGTTACCTTAAATTATTGGCCCCAAAGTGTATGTAATACAGTGTGCATTGAAAATTTATTTATGTATTTATTTTTAATATTTATTTACTTTTTTGATTTATTTTTGGCTGCGTTGTGTCTTTGTTGCTGCGCGCGGGCTTTCTCTAGTTGTGGTGAGCAGGGGCTACTCTTCATTGTGGTGCATGCACGGGTTTCTCATTGCGATGGCTTCTCTCGTTGCAGAGCATGGGCTCTAGGTGCACAGGCTTCAGTAGTTGGGCTCGTGAGCTCTAAAGCACAGGCTCAGTAGTTGTGGCGCATGGGCTTAGTTGCTCTGCAGCATGTGGGATCTTCCCGGATCAGGGCTCTAACCCATGTCCCCCTGCATTGGCAGGTGGATTCTTAACCACTGAGCCGCCAGGGAAGCCCTGAAAATTTATTAACTAGGATCAGAGACAATGTTGTTGGGATCAATTACAAATAAAAACATCCAAGTTATAATGTAGACAAACGGATAGCTCACAATAAACATGAAAGTTAGTATTTTTTAAAAGTAACCTTCAAATCTCTACTGTGAAACATGAAATATTCTAAGCCCAATTTTCAAATAAGGGCATCAGACTCACAGGGTTCATGTACATGAAACCAATTTACACAGAAAGTAAGTGAGAGATACAGGATATGAATACCAAGAGTTCAGAAAGAAAATTTCAAGGGTGAGCTGTATATAGCATTATTCAGCCATCCTTCCTGGAAACGGTTTCGGAGGCACCACCTCTGCACATATAAATTAAGGTCCTGCCTAGTGAAATTAATTCACTGTAGGAATACACATGATTTTTTACAATGTGAAAAGTGTGGGAAGACAGTGGGATGGGTGAAAAAAGGCTCTGGGAATTAGGGAGTTCAGAAGTAAAAAACCAAATATGCTAGCAAATAACAGTGTATTCCATCCACATCAAGGGACCATGTGAGGAAAGGTCAGAACTGGGAAGGCCAAGAATGGAGGACAAGGAGTAATGGACGTGTGGGAACACAGCTTGTGCTTTCTAAACTGTGGGAATGTAACTGTACCAGGGCAATGAGAATACTGAATGGGGAAGAAAAGAAGAACTGGTTTAGCAAGTAGTATTGTACCATCTCATTTTTAACCACGGGACTTATACCATGGGCATGCAACAAAAGCAAAAGAAATTTAAAAAGGGAGAGAGTGTGATATTGTAAAGAGAAAGCAGGTTTTTATCTCTAGCAATATCTAGTATGAAATGTACCAATTTTAATATCCATGAGTTCCATTTCCAGGAATATATATTCAAGAGAAAAACATGGGTTTCTCTGCTGGCTCAGTGGTTAAGAAACCGCCTGCCAATGCAGGGGACATGGATTCAGCCCTGGTCCGGGAAGATCCCACATGTCATGGAGCAACTAAGCCTGTGCGCCACAACTACTGAGCCTGAGCTCTAGAGCCCACGAACTGCAACTACTGAGCCCACGTGACACAATTACTGAAGCCCGCGCACCTAGAGCCTGTGCTTCGCAACAAGAGAAGCCACTGCAATGAGAAGCCTGTGCACTGCAATGAAGAGTAGCCCTGATCACTGCAACTAGAGAAAGCCCGTGCTTAGCAACAAAAACCCCCCCAAAAAGGAGAGAGAAAAATACACAGACATTACCGGAGATATATCCAAGAATGTAAGAAGCAGGATTTGGAAGGAAAACATAGGAAATGGCCATCAAAAGGAGATAGATAAGTTTATTCTGCACATTTTCTTGCAGATACAATGAAACCTTACAGTATAGCAAAGCAGGGAGACAAGAGTTCACAATGATAATCTCCTAGCTGGGTGGGCAGTTTGTTTCAAGAAACAAAGATAACAGGAGGTGTTTCCCAAGGTATGAGCATTTTAAGATGTGATCATATTAGTTAAAAAAAGAAAAAGAGGACTTCCCTGGTGGCACAGTGGTCAAGAATCCGCCTGCCAATGCAGGGGACATGGGTTTAAGCCCTGGTCTGGGCAGATCCCACATGCCATGGAGTAACTAAGCCTGTGAGCCACAACTACTGAGCCTGTGCTCTAGAGCCCATGAGCCACAACTACTGAAGCCCGCGTGCCCCAGCTACTGAAGCCCGTGTGCCACAACTACTGAAGCCCGTGCTCCACAACAAGAGAAGCCACTGCAATGAGAAGCCCGCGCACCACAACGAAGAGTTAGCCCCCACTCGCCACTAGAGAAAGCCCGCTCCCAGTAACAAAGACCCAACTCAGCCAAAAATAAATAAATTTAAAAAGAATCTTATTAACTAAATTATTAACTACCTAACATTGTAAAAATTTTAACAATTTGTCATATCAACTTTTTAGACTAAGACTCCTTATTTGGTATTAAAAACAACAGTGTCCCTTTTGCTGTCCTGCTCTAATTACTGGAAATCATAGCACTGGATCTTTTAACACAATCTCTGCCATAAAAAAGACATGAAAAAAAAAAAAGACATGAAAAATGATTTTGGCAAGATAGCAGACCAGTAAACTCCAGGCACTTAGCCCATGGAGACACTGAATTAACAACAATATACAACAAGAACAAAAATCTTTGTGGGTTTTGTTTTGTTTTGGTTTTCGTTTTTTTTGGCTGCACCACATGGCTGGCAGGATCTTAGTTCCCTGACCAGGGACTGAACATTGCCCTCAGCAGTGAAAGCACAAGTCTTAAAGACTGGACCACCAGGGAATTCCCAACAAAATCCTTTGGAATAACTCTAAGAACCAGGTGAGAAGCTGAAACACCCAAAGAAATGCCTACACTCAAAACACAGAACCAAAAAGTGTAATCATGATTTTTGACTCAATCCCTCCAAGGCACAATAAGGTGAGAATAAACAGGAGAAAGTTTCCCAGTTCCCAGCTCCTCCTTTAGGAGAAAATGCAAATCAAACCCTCAAGGAGATATCACTTCACACCTTTAGAATGGCTATTATCAAAAAGACAAGAGAGGGGGAATTCCCTGGTGGTCCAGCAGCCAAAAAAAACAAAAACAAAAAAACCAAGAGGTATGAGTGTTAGTAAGGTTGTGGATTAAAGAGAACCCTACCGTACTATCAGAAGATTATAATTCGTTTTAGTCACTGGAAAAAACTAATTACAGTCAAAATATATTTTTTTAAAGTACCACATAACATAGTTATTCCACATGTGGGTATATACCGAAAAGAAATGAAGTCATCACTATCACACAGAGGTACCTGCATTCCTATGTTCATTAGAGCAGTATAAGCCAGAGCCAGGATATGGAAACTACCTAAGTGTCCAACTAATGAATGGACAAAAAAAAAAATCTCATTTCTATAGAAAATGAGATATTATTCAGCCATAAGAAAGAATGAAATCCTGCTATCTGTACCAACATGGAGAGCATTTGAAGGGATTATGCTAAGTAAAATAAGTCTGAGAGAAAAACAAATAAAGAATAATCTCACTTATAGTTGGGGGGAAAAAAAGCCAAACACAAACAGAAAGTAAAATAGTGATTACCAAAGGCTGGGGCATAGCAGAAATGGGGAGATGTTAGTCAAGATGAATTAGTTCTGGGGATCTAACATACAGCATGCTGACTATGATTATTAATACTGTATTATATACTTGAAAGTTGTTAAGACAGTAACCTTCAAATGTTCTCACCACACAAACAAAATTGTAATTATGTAAGTTAATGGATGTTTTAACAAACATACCTGGTAATCTTTTCAAAATATAAACGTGTAGCAAATCATTACACTTAACTTACACAATATTATATGTTGATTATATCTTAAAGCTTGAAAAAAAATACAAAGGAATGCACATAAAAGATACTGGTTTATCATGTGAATAAAAATAATTTAAAAACTGAAAATAAAAAGAAAAAAAGACCATAGGAAACAGAGTCAAAGCTAGAAAGAAAAAAAATTAAATTAAGAGATATACAAAAAGAATAAAAAACTATAGAAAATCACAAAATTAAAAGTTGGTTCTTTGATCAGATAGACATAATAAACCCTTAAGTAGATTAACTAACCAAAAAGAGAGAAGGCCGAATAACTAAAATAAAAAATGAAAGTGGGGGCATTACAATTGATTCCACAGAAATAAAAAAAAAATAGAATACCAAGAACAATTCTATGCCTAAATATTGCAAAATCTGAATGAATTCCCAGAGACACACACCTATCAATAGAGTCATGAAGAAATAAAAAATCTGAACAAACCCATTCCTTGTAAGGAGACTGAGTCACTAACCAAAAATCACTGATCAAAATCAAAGGAGAGGGCTTCCCTGGTGGCGCAGTGGTTGGGAGTCCGCCTGCCGGTGCAGGGGACGCGGGTTCGTGACCCGGTCCGGAAGGATCCCCCATGCCGCGGAGCGGCTGGGCCCGTGAGCCATGGCCACTGAGCCTGCGTGTCCGGAGCCTGTGCTCCACGGCGGGAGAGACCACAGCAGTGAGAGGCCCGCATACCGCAAAAAAAAAAAAAAAAATCAAAGGAGGACTTCCGTGGTGCTCCAGTGGTTAAGACTCCGTGCTTCCACTGCAGGTCAAGGTTTGATCCCTGATTATGGAATTAAGATTCCACATGCTGCATGGTGCAGCCAGAAAAAAAAAAAGAAAGAAAGAAAGAAAGAAAGAGAATCCAAAGGAAAGCTAGATAGCGTCACTACTGAATTCTACCCAACATCTTAAAAGAATTAAGATCAAGCTTCTTCAAACTCTTCCCCAAAATTTGAAAAGGAAACACTTCAAAACTCATTATGAGACTAGAATTACTCTAAAATCAAAGTCAGTCCAAAACCGGACTTCCCTGGTGGTGCAGTGTTTAAGAATCCTCCTGCCAATGCAGGGGACACAGGTTCGAGCCCTGGTCCGGGAAGATCCCACATGCCACAGAGCAACTAAGCCCATGCACCACAACTACTGAGCCTGTACTCTAGAGCCTGCGAGCCACAACTACTGAGCCCACATGCCACAACTGCTGAAGCCTGTGCACCTAGAGCCCGTGCTCTGCAACAAGAGAAGCCACCGCAATGAGAAGCCCGAGCACCACATCGAAGAGCAGCCTCCACCGCCGCAACTAGAGAAAGCCCACACGCAGCAATGAAGACCCAACGCAGCCAAAACTAAAATATAAAATAAATAAATAAATCTTAATATTGATGCAAAACTCATCAATCAAACAAGAGTAAATGAAATTTAACAGTACTACAAAAGGATTATACACTACAACCAAAGAGGATATATTCTTGGAATGCAAGGATGCTCCAACAAATTAAATCTTTCAATGTAAAACTGCACATTAAATATAAGAAAATACACTACGTGATTATCTCAACTGATGCAGAAAAGCATTTGACTAGTTAACAGCCTTTCAAAATAAACACACTCAATACAATAGGAATAGAAATAAATACAGTAACACAATAAAAGACTAATATAAAAAGCCCACAGCTAACATCGTACACAATGGGGAAAGACTGAAAGCTTTTTCTCTCAGATCAGGAACAAGACAAGATACCTGCTCTCACTATTTCTATTAAACACATAGCTGGAGTCCCAGCCAGACAAATGGGCAAGAAAACAAAATAAAAGGTATCCAATTAGAGAAAGGAGAAGAAAATTATGTCTGTTTAGAGATGACATAACCTAATATGTAGAAAAAACATGAGATTCCACAAAAAAATCCTGATATAAGTAACTAATGAATTCAGAAAAATTGGAAGATATAAAGTCAACATGTAAAAATTGTATTCTATATGTTAATGATGAACAATTAGAAAGAAAATTGAGAAAACATTTCCATTTCAAATAGCATCAAAAAGAATAAAATACTTAGGCAAAACCTTAGCCACATAAAAAATACTTGTACACTGTAACTAAAATCGTTGCTGAAAATTATTAGAAAATACACAAGTAAATGCAGATATCCCCAGTTCATGGACTGAAACACAATATTGTCATTACGTCAATACCAACAAAATGATCAAGAGATTCAAAGCAATACCTAACAAAACCACAATATCAATTTTGGAAAAAATAAACACTTACATCCTAGGACATACACTGAATCTCAAGAGACCCTGAATGGAAAAACAATCTTGAAAAGAACAAAGTTGAAGGTCTCATACTTCCTTATTTAAAAACTTACTAAAAAGCAAAACTAATAGTAAGAGTATGGTACCAATATAAAGACAGACAGAAACACCAGTGGAAAAGACGTCAGCAATAAACTCTTGCATATACAGTCAAGATTCCTCAATGAGGGAAAAGCAGCCTCTTGAAAAAAAGATGTTGAGAAAATCAGATACCCACATGTAAAAGAATGTAGTTGGACTGCTGCATGAACCCATGTAAAAAATTAACTCAAAAGAGAACAAAGATCTAGGGACTTCCCTGGTGGTCCAGTGGTTAAGAATCCACCTTCCAAAGCAGGGAAAGTGGGTTCGATCCCTGGTCGGGGAACTAAGATCCCGCATGTCGTGGGGCAACTAACTCCACACACTACAACTACTGAGCCCACGTGCCACAACTAGAGAGAAGCCTGTGCGCCACAACGAAAGATCCCACGTGACACAATGAAGATACCACATGCTGCAACTAAGACCCAACACAGCCAAATAAATAAATAAATAAATAATTTAAAAAAAAATAGAACAAAGATCTAAACATACAACCTAAAAGCATAAAACTCCTAGAAGAAAACATAGGAAAAAATCTTAATGGCACTGGATACAGCAATGATTGAGAACATACGACTGCAAAAGCACAGCAAACGGAAGTAAAAACAGATAAATTGGACTACATCAAAATTACAAACTATTGTGCATCAAATCACATTCAGTAGAGTGAAAAGACAATCTGCAGAACGGGTAGAAAATATTTGCAAATCATGTATGTGATAATGGGTTAATACTGAAAATATATGAAGAACTCTAACAGTCTGGTCACCAATTTCACAATGAAGGGCCATTCCCCAATTCAACCACCCACGCATTACAAAAAAAAACAAGAACACTAAGAATATCATAAAAATATGAACCTGCTGACTAAATAAATAAAAGTCAAGTTCATTTATAATGCATAGAGGGACTTCCCTGGTGGCACAGTGGTTAAGAATCTGCTTGCCAATGCAGGGAACACGGGTTTGCTCCCTGGTCCGGGAAGATCCCACATGCTGCAGAACAACTAAGCCCACAAGCCACAACTACTGAGCCCATGTGCCACAACTACTGAAGCCCGTGTGCCTAGAGCCCGTGCTCCGCAACGAGAAGCCACCACAATGAGAAGCCCATGCACCGCAACGAAAGTAGCCCCCCTTGCTGCAACTAGAGAAAGCCCACAAGCAGCAACGAAGACCAAATGCAGACAAAAATAAATAAATAAGTAAAAATTTACTTAAAAAAAAGAAAAAACAGTACTTCATTGAAGGCATCATTCAACTTCATAAGCTCTCTCATTAAGACACTTCAAAATGGGCTTCCCTGTTGGCGCAGTGGTTAAGAACCCACCTGCCAATGAAGGGGACACGGGTTCGAGACCTGGTCCAGGAAAAGCCCACATGCCGAGGAGCAACTAAGTCCGTGAGCCACAACTACTGAAGCCCGTGCACCTAGAGCCAGTGCTCTGCAACAAGAGAAGCCACTGCAATGAGAAGCCTGCGCACCACAATGAAGAGTAGCCCCCGCTTGCCTCAACTAGAGAAAGCCCGTGTGCAGCAACGAAGACCCAACGCAGCCAAAAATAAAATAAAATAAATTATTTTAAAAACACACACACACACAAAGATGCTTCAAAATAGTATTTGTTGGGCTTCCCTGGTGGTGCAGTGGTTGAGAGTCCGCCTGCTGATGCAGGGGACATGGGTTCGTGCCCCGGTCTGGGAAGATCCCACATGCCACGGAGTGGCTGGGCCCGTGAGCCATGGCCGCTGAGCCTGCGCGTCCAGAGCCTGCGCGTCCAGAGCCTGTGCTCCACAACGGGAGAGGCCGCAACAGTGAGAGGACCACATACCGCAAAAAAAAAAAAAATAGTATTTGTTGAGGTTGGATAAACAATGACACGTACACGGTATGAAAACTGTGGAATGAACAGTTTAGTCAAGAGACCCAGAGATATGAGGATGTGAACTTGGACAATGCTGACCCAAGGAGAAATTCCTATACCATTTATTGAGGCTCCAAGGGGATGATGACTAGTATATGTGAAAAACATTGTCACAGTTGCTCTTGAGACACGCTTTTGTGATACTCCTCAAAACCAGAAAAAAAAAACTGGAAACACTTATCAGTCAAGTGTTTCTTTGTGGTTTTTTTTTTTTCTAGCCATGCAGCATGTGGGATCTTAGTTCCCTGACCGGGGACTGAACCTGCGCCCCCTTCATTGGAAGCACAAAGTCTTAACCACTGGACCACCAGGGAAGTCCCCCCACAAGCTCCTGTGATGCTTTCTATTTCAGTATCCTAGGACATGCTGACTACTCTAGTGAATAGCTTCAAGTGGTGCTTCTGTATGTAGCAGAATAATATTGCGACGAATTAGTAAACATATCTCCATCAAGAATGCTATGTTTCCAGACTTCACTGATGGCGTAGTGGTTAAGAATCCGCCTGCCAATGCAGGGGACACGGGTTCGAGCCCTGGTCCAGGAAGATGACACATGCCACAGAGCATCTAAGCCCGTGCGCCACAACTACTGAGCCCACGTGCCACAACTACTGAAGCCCACACGCCTAGAGCCTGTGCTCCGCAACAAGAAAATCCACTGCAATCAGAAGACCGCGTACCACAACGAAGAGTAGCCCCCGCTTGCCGCAACTAGAGAGAGCCCACATGCAGCAACGAAGACCGAACACAGCCAAAAATAAATAAATTAATTAATTTAAGGAAAAAGAATGCTATGTTTCCAAGTAAACCCACTCCACAGGAGAGTGAAGTTATTCAACACCTAAAGACGGCTTACCACAACAACAAACAAACAAAAGGATGAAATATCAAATACCTAAGAATGGGTATTTTAAAAGCAGTTTCAGAGGCAAAATCATGCAAACTAAAGAAAATATGACATCAACAAGAGTCTACATTCCCAGACTAAGTAGAGAGGTAAAAGAACAAGAAAAATACAATATATTGGGGTCAGATATTATAAAACTTTAACACGGGACCATGGGCTCTACCCATAGTCGCCAAGCTCAGAGATTCATATATGCTCCCCATGTGGGATTGGGGATCAAAGAGCATCTCTTCGTCCATACTGTTTATAGTTTTCCTAAGTAACAGTTACAGAAGATCCAACCCATTTCCCCATTACACACACCCAGAAGTATGTGGCAAAAGCAGAACAGAAGAAATGGCTGAGGGGGGATTCCCTGGCAGATTCACTGGTTAGGATTCCGGGTTTTCACTGCCACAGGCCCAAGTTCAATCCTTGACTGGGGAACTAGGATCCTGCAAGCCACACAGAACAGCCAAAAAGAAAAAGGAAAAACGAAAACAAAAAACGAAGAAATGGCTGAGGGATCTGAATGGCAGACATGACCTGAAACAGATCCATGCAGGTTCTGAGATGCCAGATGGAATCAAAGAGCAGCCACTGTTTTCCCATCATTTAATTAGTTCTTCCAAGTACACCAAACTGAGACAGGTCCAGGGGTTTGGACTATGGAGGCCTCAGCTCTTATCTATATGGACTAAAAATTGAAAATCCCATGCAATCAAGTATAGAAGAAGAGGGAAACAGATTCCTTTGAAACAGCTCACCACGTGCTACTCAAATCAAGCAACAAGACCCAGACGGCAGAGTGTAGATCACGATAAAGACCTTGCCTTTGATTCTACTGGAGCTGCAGCACCACAGGGAGGTGAAAGGATGAATTTTACACGTTGAAGGATAGTGTGCTATGTTGGGGAGAAGAAAAATTTCCCCTGAGAAAAGTTCATAAGTAATAAACTTAGAATTTCCTAAAGAGCTCTCCAAACACCATTAATGGTGTGGCTTCCTCTCTGCCCATCTGAGTTCTGACCTGTGTTCATACTTTTGATACATCCCCAGCCATTGTTTTTTTGCTATTTTCATGTCACTCTGCACAGTCAAGGGCTCTTCCTCTTGCTCCAAAATGCAAATAATATTCAAGTCAGGAACAGAAATAACTGCCGAAAAGAGAAAATAAATAATATGTTGTAGGTTTTCCAGAATCCCAGCTCTTTGATCAGCACAGGAGTGAGCACACAACAAATGGATCTCAAACAATATTTCACAAATTCATTCATTCACTGCTTGCCTCCTTCTGAATGCAGAGAGAATAGTATAATATGCAGATAACTGGCTTTCTTCCAAGAAGTAGTGACTCAGGGCTTCCCTGGTGGTGCAGTGGTTAAGAATCTGCCTGCCAATGCAGGGGACACAGGTTCGAACCCTGGTCCAGGAAGATCCCACATGCCGTCGAGCAACTAAGCTCCTGTGCCACAACTACTGAGCCTGTGCTCTAGAGCCCGCGAGCCACAACTACTGAACCCGTGAGCCACAACTACTGAAGCCTGCACACCTAGAGCTTGTGCTCCACAACAAGAGAAGCCGCCACAATGAGAAGCCTGCGCCCTGCAATGAAGAGTAGCCCCCGCTCACCACAACTGGAGAAGGCCCACGTGCAGCAATGAAGACCCAACGCAGCCAAAATTAAAAATTAAAATAAATAAATAAATTTATTTTTTTAAAAGATAGTGACTCAAAGAACAGCGGTATGAAATAGGGAATCAGATATTTTAAGTTTCCAATTGGGCTTTATCAATACTTAAGCTCTGGAACAACTCCTGGTGTATCATGAAGTGGGCAGATCACCAGAAGAAAGGACAACGTTAAACTCCTGACACTACACCATGAAGCTTTTCACGTCTGAGTCAACAGGGCTTTGAGCTCAGTGAAGCAATGCAGGGACTCCCAAAAGGTACAGAAGGGAAAATGCAAAGATACATAAGGGCAGATCCCAATGTCTAGAGGGAAGTTATCCTCACCCAGGGAGACCAGGTTCTTGTAGGTCTCCAACATCACGTCCCTGTACAAGGCCCTCTGAGCAGGGTCCAGGCATTCCCACTCCTCCTGAGAGAATTCAATGGCCACATCCTTGAAGGTCAACTGTTCCTGAAATGAAAACACATTTCAACAAGGGGCCATGAGGAGAGTCCTCATTTTCACACAAAATGAGAAGAGGAGAGAGGGGTAAGGATCAATTCAGTTGAAGTATGTATTCTGACAGATCCATGTTAATGTATTTAGAGCAAATGATGGGTCTCAAATTTTAATTTCTTATGCTTTTTCATAGAGATTATAATATCTTCCATTCAATACGGATTTTTCATTTTTTTGGACAATACATGAAATGCATACAAATAAAATTCAACAACAGGATGTCCAGGCAGAAGTGTTAGATATGATGTTTCACACGCTGAGTGATATTCAATATTTAGAGGAGCTACAGTATGACTGGTGTCTTCAGAGATGACAAGTCCACAGTGGCTTTACAGAAAAGTCAAAATCTTAAATTATGATGATGATACCAAGAGCAATGACTAAAGGTGTCTGAATGCTTCCTATATGCTAAGTATTACTCTAAATGTTTTACATGTATGAACTTGTTATCAACATAATAGCTCATTAGAGAAAGTCCCATTTTTATTTTTCAGAGGAGTAAACTGTGTCCAAGACACTCTAAGAAACTTGCCTCAGAACAAACAGCTAGGAAATGGCACTGCAAGCATGAAAACTCAGGTGGAAGATAAAACTCAGGTATCTTCTGTACGACGAAGAAGCTTTGTAAATAAAATCTTAACATTTTGGGTCTATTAAAAAAAAAAGAAAAAAGCACATAGCTAACATCAAAATCAATGGTAAAAGATGAAAGCTTTTCCTCTAAGGTCAGAAAGAAGGCAAAGATGTACACTCTCTGCACTACTTTTCAGCAACGTACTGCAATACCCAGCCAGAGCAATTAGGCAAGAAAAATACAGAAGTAAAATTATCTTTTTTTTGCAGATGACAAGATCTTATATGTACAAAACCATAAAGATACCACAAGAAAAATGTTATAAATAAAAAAGATATCAGAAAAGTTGCAAGATACAAAATCAACACACAAAAAAATCACTGCTTTTCTATACACTCAAAATGAATAATCTGAAAGGAAACAGACAATCATTTTTACTATAGCATCAACAAAAAAAAACACTTAGTAGTAAATTTAGCCAAAGAGGTGAAAGACTTGTACACTGAAAACTACTAAACTCTGCTAAAAAATAAACAGAAACACATCCCCTACTCATGAATTGGAAGACTTAATGCTAGAATTCATATGGGATTTTAAGGGATTCCAAGTCGACAAAACACTCTTGAAAAAGAAGAAAGATGGATGCCGTGCTGTTTTAGATTTCAAAACATATTAAAGGGCTTCCCTGGTGGCGTAGTGGTTGAGAGTCCGCCTGCCGAGCAGGGGACACGGGTTTGTGCCCTGGTCCGGAAGGATCCCACATGCCGTGGAGTGGCTGGGCCCGTAGCCATGGCCGCTGAGCCTGCGCCTCTGGAGCCTGTGCTCCGCAACGGGAGAGGCCACAGTGGTGAGAGGCCCGCGTACCGAAAAAAAAAAAAAAACATATTAAAAAGCAAAATAGCATGGCATTGGCATAAACAGATATTTAAACGAATAAACCAGGGATTTCTCTGGTGGTCCAGCAGGTAAGACTCCATGCTCCCAATGCAGGGTTTGATCCCTGGTCCAGGAACTAGTTCCCACATGCGTGCCACACTAAGAGTTTGCATGCCACAACAAAGAAGTCTGCATGCCGCAACTAAGAAGTACGCATGCCACAACTAAAGATTCCACATGTCACAACTAAACATGTCGCAATGAAGATCCCGCGTGCCACAACGAAGACCCAGTGCAGCCCCAAAATAAATACATAAATTAAAAAAAAAATGAATAAAACAGAACATTCAAAAGTAAACCCCTGCACATACGCCGACTAATTTTTGACAAGGATGCTAAGACTACACAATGCGGAAAGGACAGTCTCTTCAACAAATGCTGCTGGGAAACGGAATATCTACCAGTAAAAGAGTGAAGCTGAAACATTACCTGCATCAAACTTAAAAAACCTTCTGTGTGTCAAAGGACACAGTGAGTAGTGTGAAAAGACAACCCCAAAGGAATGAAGGTGATGAAGATGATTTAAAGAATCTCTAAGTGTCAGAGACTTAGGTTGATTTCATAGTTCAAAATCAGTGATGGAATAAAACACCCTCTATCACTGATGTCTCTGAACTTTCCATTCCATTCCCAATGATTAAGATTTTGAATGAAGTACACTCATTTAGCTTCAAGTGTACTAAAACAGTCAGAACTGATTTCCCCTTATTGGTCTATGTTCTAGATTTTACCAGGTATTTGTACATATTACTGTGTGACTTCCACGTGCAGCTTCTTTATCAGGGTTTACAGAGAGTGGACGTTACAACCAGATGGGGCCCCTAAGCAATCCCTGCTGCCCGATAGCACTGACACGGTGTCTCCAACTCATGGGTGTGAAGCCCTGCCCAGGACTATGCCTAGTGGGGACTCTAAGTGGAGATGACAGGCCCTGAGGGAAGCCCCCTGGTGAGTGTGAATGTACAGGTGTCAGGCTCAGAGTGAGAGATTAGCGAGTCCAAAGAAGGGCATTTCAGGAAGGACAGACAGAAGAAACAACTGAGAATATGATTTTACCTGAGAAAGAGCCATTTCTGACTCCTTTTCTTTCCTCTTCCTCCTCTTCCGGGCTTCTTACCCAGGTAGCAATACTCTTTAGATGTTGACCCTGAAAGTTGGAAACATGCCGTTTAATGCTTGGAATCAACACACCTCCTTCCTGAGTCACCACCACACACACAGGGAAGCCCTCAGCATGTGGAACAGACGGTCCTCTGCTGCCCACTGTCCCAGGAGGGGTTCAGGACAGTAACTCCCACACAGAGACCAACAGGTGAGTTTTCCCACCCTTTCCTTCAGTTCAGGCTCCCCTCCTGGTGAGGCCCTCACGTACACAACAGCAGCGGGCACCTCAGCTGGACCCGACGATCCCCTTCAGGTCACAGACCAGCCCTGATCCATCCCCACGCAGAGCAGAGCCCTCACCCTCAGCCCAGATCTCAGCCCTCAGGAACGGGAGGACCTGGAGCCATGATGCTCAAATGGATACAAATTAGAATCACCCAGGGAATTTTAAATATTACTGAGGCTGGGCCAAACCTCAACTATTTGAAGGGGAATATCTGGTCAGGGGACACAAAACATATGTGCAAAATGCATCAGCAATCTAATGGGAAGCCTGGGTTAAGCACCACTCAGAGGAATCAAGCCCAGCACACCTCTCACTCTGTCTTTTCCAGCTTTACTGAGGTATAACTCACTAATGAAAATGGTATATATTATATATATGGTGTACATGTGATCATTTGACAGGCATATGCAGTGTGAAATATTTATCACAATCAAGGAATTAACATATCTATCAACTCACAATTACCATTTTTCATGTCTGTACGGTGAGAACACTTAAGATTTACTCTCAGGACTTCCCTGGTGGCGCGGTGGTTAAGAATCTGCCTGCCAATGCAGGGGACACGGGTTCGAGCCCTGGTCCGGGAAGATTCCACATGTTGTGGAGCAACTAAGCCCGTGTGCCACAACTACTGAGCCTGAGCTCTAGAGCCCGCGAGCCACAACTACTGAGCCCACGTGCCACACCTACTGAAGCCTGTGCGCCTAGAGCCCGTGCTCCGCAACAAGAGAAGCCACGGCAATGAGAAGCCCGCACTGCAACGAAGAGTAGCCCCTGCTCACCGCAACTAGAGAAAGCCCGTGCATGTGCTCGCTTCGGCAGCACATACACTAAAATTGTAACGAGAAAGCCCGTGCACAGCAACGAAGACCCAACACAGCCAAAAATAAATAAATAAGTAAATTTATTTTAAAAAAAAAAAGGCACCACGTAGTGACAGAGTCAGTCATTTCTCGCTGTACGATTCCTGTCCATAGTCCTCTACCCCATGTTAGGAAAAGGGAAGGGGGTGACCCACAATGGAGTGACGTCACTGCCCGCTGGCTGAACAGGGCTTGCAAATGTAAGTTATCTTCTGTTACAAATAATTACAAAATGCACAAGCCCTGTGCACAGGAGTTCTGCACTTCTCATCCTTATCTGTATAATGTAAACAAACAAGTTTTATTTGTATTAGATTCTAAAGCCGCAAATCAATATATTACACCTTAATCATCCATATTCAAACAACTCACCATCCACCTGGATCCAGTTTCCCCCCTCTACCTGCACTACTATGTGTTTCCATGTCATTCCGTTTATATATCTCTGTATTTCATTCTCTTTTTATTCCCCTCTGCTCTACTGCTCTTTCTCCCCGCCTATTTCTTCCCTCACTCCCGTCCTGCCGCACTCTGCAACTTGTTATTCCTCTTGTTCTTTCTCCTCAACCTTTCTGATTGCCCAAAACCTCCATATATTCCTTCCTCTTTCTCCATCTCTGCTCCCTCTCTGTCCTCGGGTTACACCCCTTCAATCCCTGTCACCTTCCCTTTGACTTCCACTCTCTGGCACCCCACACGGCTACGTCTCCTTCCTGCTCTCTCTTCCTCTGCTCTCGCCTCCAGTTGTCCTCTTTCTCTCCCAGCACCATGTTGCTCTGTTGGCCATTCTCCAAATAAGTTGAACTAGGGACCGAAGAACACTGGGTGTCCACGCAGAAAGACCGGCCCGAGGAGAAGCGAGGACAGAGGGGCGGAGAGGGAGGGAGGGGGTCTCCGGAGAGGGGCGAGCTCTCCAGAATCCCAGGACCGGGAAGAGGACGCGGCCTCTCTGGGAGCGGGGCGGCCAGCGCTGCCCTCCAGAGGGCGAGGCTTGGGGGACGCGCATCCACCTCGCGGAAGAGGGCTTTACAGGCCGAAGGCGGAGACAGTAAAAGGTTTCAAACAGCAAAACGGCGCGAAAGGCGGTGTCTACGTGGACCGAAGGCCGAAAACCCAAGGACCGGGACGGGCCTCAGAGCGATTTCAACCCCAAAGGGAAACGACCCCCACTGTGAATTTCTTTAGGATGTAAGGGCGGGGGCGAGTACTTAAAATTCCGCAGTAAGGGGCTTCCCTGGTGGCGCAGTGGTTGACAGTCCGCCTGCCGATGCAGGGGACACGGGTTCGTGCCCCGGTCCGGGAAGATCCCACATGCCGCGGAGCGGCTGGGCCCGTGAGCCATAGCCGCTGAGCCTGCGCGTCCGGAGCCTGTGCTCCGCAACGGGAGAGGCCACAACAGTGAGAGGCCCGCGTACCGCAAAACAAAAACAAAACAAAACAAAAAAATTCCTTAGTAAGTCCCACACTCTGAGGATGTATGGGGGGGGCCCCGAAGCGCAGATACAGTAGAAAGAAGAAACTCACGCACCGAAGAGCGACTTCAGCTCTCCGTGGTGACCCAGGTTGGTCTCTCCGCTTCCGCGTCCGTGGAACACTGCGCAGGCGCAGAAGGAGCAGCCTGGGGGCGGGGACTGCGAAAGTCGCTTACGCGAGGAGGCGGGGCGAGGAGAGCGACCCAGGCTGCGGGGGAGCCCCCCCAAAGGGCGGGGGCAGGAGACGGGGGCCTCTGCATCCCCTGCCCCACCCCCAGCCTTGCCTGTAAAGCGTCTCTTTAGGGATTTAGAAACTTGTGTCTTTTGAACTCTGTGTAGCCGCTTTGCCTCCTGCTTATTCTGATTTACTGTTGAAACCAAAGGTAGTCACCAGTTAGATCTATTTAACTTACTAAATAAATAATAAACTGTAACCTGCTTTTGAGGATCAAGTCCACTGTAATTATTTTTAGGAAAGCTTGCACATCCTGCAAGTGTCATTTAGCTAAAGATGTTTGTCCAAGTTGTTTTTTAGAAACTTGGAGTCAGCCGTATCCAGTTTGATGCCGAGCTGGTTACAACTAGTTAGAACCACTGACCCTCCACCTGCGCATCTGTGAGTGTCGGCTCTGTGACATTTTGACATCAGAGGGCCAAAAACTCCACCTTCTGAACATGCTAAGAGCCATTTTCTGAACATGAGTTCCCTGAAGAAGCCTTTAACTTAGTTGTGCTGGTGCAGAACAAGGATTACCTCATGTTTTTCTTATCTCCAATCACTTTTCCTATGTCCCAGGTCTTGCCATGAGGGAGGTGGGTTTGATATTTGTTCTCCTATCACTTAGCTTGGCTGCCTCATGAATAAAACTTTCCCTGCTGCAAACCTTCATGTCTTGCTGAACATTGGGTCAAGGAACCTGGTTCGGTAAGGTAACAAGATAGGTTAGAGGATCCCCAGAAAAAGAGAACCAGGAATGGCTTTCTTGATATATGAGAAACCATTTTTGCCTTAGCCATTTCGTGATCTAAGCCTGGCCACAATGCTTGCCCTTGAACAGGTCTCAGGAATTAAAGATCTTAAGGGAATAAAGGAATGCAGAAATGTAGCCTGCTATCAGGCAAGAGAACTAACAATAGCAAAGACAATATATCAGTTGTAATGACTCCCAGTTCTGTTTCAATAATAAAGATTAGCCTGAAGCACTCAACCACCAGGTCAACTGGAACCTAAGGGATGTTGATGATGACCTTTCTGACCCTCCTTACTTCAATCAACTAAAGCTTGGACTCCATTGACAGCCCAAGCCCCTTCATGAATAGGCATGTACTTTTAGCTTAAAACATCCCCTTGGACTTCCCTGGTGGTCCAGTAGTTAAGACTCTGCTCTGCGCTTCCACTGCAGGGAGTACGGGTTCGATCCCTTGTCAGGGGTAATAAGATCCCCACATGACTCGAGGCACACCTCCCAACAAAAAACTGCCAATTTTGCTGTTGGTGAGACACAGCATTGGGAAAGATCCCCAGTGTTCTCCTCAACTTGTTGCAGGTAATAAGTCCTTCCTGGGAATTCCCTGGTGGTCCAGTAGTTACAGTTCCAGGCTTTAACTGCTGGGGGCCCGGAGTTGGATCCCTGGTCAGGGAACTAAGATCCTGCAAGCCACGTGCAGGGCCAAAAATAAATAACTAAACAAACCCTTCCTTCTTTCCTGCTTTGCATCTGTTGGCTCCACACCCACTAGAGGACAGTAACACTGTCTCTAACAGTTTTGTTTGCAGCCTTCTCATTGTGGTGGCTTCTCTTGTTGCAGAGCACAGGCTCTAGGCACACAGGCTTCAGTAGTTGTGGTACACGGGCTCAGTAGTTGTGGCTCCTGGGCTCTAGAGCGCAGGCTCTGTAGTTGTGGCACACGGGCTTAGTTGCTCCACGGCATGTGGGATCTTCCCGGACCAAGGCTCAAACCCGTGTCCCCTGCACTGGCAGGCGGGTTCTTAACCACCGCGCCACCAGGGAAGTCCCTTTAACAGTTTTAAGATAGAAGGTTACATCGTGTGGGACACTTCTGTCAAAAATTTTTTTGTTTTGTTTTGTTTTTGCCTTGCCGCACGGCTTGTGGGCTCTTAGTTCCCCAACCAGGGATCAAACCCCAACCCATGGCAGTGAAAGCATGGAGTCTTAACCACTAGACCACCAGAGCAGTCCTGGAAACAGATGTTTTCCTCAGGACAAGTTGAACATGGTTTAAGTTAAAACCTATTTTTGCTAGCTGGTTGCAGGCAAGTCCTGCTAGTGAGACTGAAGCAATTAACTGGTCTGGAAACTGGGATCTTGGTGAGAGCCTGATGTGGCCGTGATTGGACCCAGGAACATTTCCTGCAAGTATAAAATAACCAACAAGGACCTACTGTATAGCATGGGGAACTATACTCAATATTTTGTAATAAACTATAAGGGAAAAGAATCTCAAAAAATATATATATGTATTCATTTTGAATATATATTATATATAACTGCATATATACATATAACTGAATCACTGTGTTGTATACCTGAAACTAACATAACATTGTAAATCAACTATACTTTAATTTTTTAAAAAAGAAAATTAATTTAGGTGGTTTAACGAATCAAAAATTGCAGTTGTTTGTATAGGGATTACAGACAAGAATGTGAAATGCAAAACTCTCCCTGAGTACAATGGACAGTTTCATACCGACATGCATTTCTGTTTCTATTCAGAAATAGTAACAGCATTTCTGTTTCTATTCCCCATTCACACAGGAGGCCTGCTGGGCTGCACCCGGAAGGCCTGCAAACCTTGTAAATTCGCAGCCTCAAGACCTAAGAAAGAGCCCGGAAACAGTCACAGACACATCAGTGATTCTATTGGATAGGGGATCTTACAGGTCCGAAACAAGGTCATGAAATGACACCCCGCCTTGTATAGCAGAAGGCAGGCAGGCAGGACAGGGCAGCAGTCTTCGCTATTGGAGGGGAAGAGGTAGGTTATCAGTTGGTAGGGGAATTGACCTGAGGTTGGCTTATGGGTTACCAAGGAAACTATCATAGGGGAGCTGTTCTGATCTAAAGAGTAAAACAGTCACTAGCTGGGGCAGAGGGGTAAGCATGTAGGCAGTTGCTGACTAGGCTCTGTGATTAAAAAATATAAATAGATCGTTTTAGGGTCTGCGGAAACCTGGGAGTGTTTCTGACCCTGAAGCGACATACAGTGAGGAGGGAGGACAGGAAAGTGTCAGGGGAGCAGGGAATGAGTAGGGGTGAATTCTGGGCTTATATGGAGGTTTGGTCAGGAAAAAGGAAGGTTCTGGGGGCAGCACCGGGCTTCCCTCTGTTCTGCACCTGGGTGTTTCCTTCTGCCTAACTGAACTGGATCATTACCTTCTGAATCTCTGGAGTCTCTGAGGAGTACAGCTCCTACCTGCTTATTTCAAAGTAATGTTTGAAACAATCAAGGAAAATTCTTAGAGCTGTCATTTTCGGCCACTTATATTGCACACGGTTTTGTTTTGTTTTGTTGGGTTTTTTTCCTTCTTAAATTGAAAAAAGAACTAATTACATGAAAAATTAGGGGGACTTCCCTGGTGGTCTAAGACTCCAGGCTTCCACTGCATGGGGCACGGGTTCCAAAAAAAGAAAGAAAGAAAGAAAGAAAGAAAGAAGGAAGGAAGGAAAGAGAGAGAGAGAGAGAGAAAGTAAGAAAGAAAGAAAGAAAGAAAGAAAGAAAGAAAGAAAGAAAGAAAGAAAGAAAAAGAAAGGAAAGAAAAGAAAGAAGAAAGAAAGAAAGAAGGAAGGAAGGAAGGAAGGAAAGGAAAGAAAGAAGGAAGGAAGGAAGGAAGGAAAGGAAAGGAAAGGAAAGGAAAGGAAAGGAAGAAAAAGAAAGAAAGAAAGAAAGAAAGAAAGAGGAAGAGAACAGAGGGCAAGAAGGAAAGATTTATGTTTCACTGCAGACATGATAAACTAAGGAAGACAGCCGGGCATGAGTGGGTGGAGACAGGTACACTGGGAGTGAGATGACTGCAACTGAACCATGGGATGTAGGGTGGGTTCTCACCCAGAACAGGCTCATTTACTTAAGCAAGAGATAACAGAGTTATCTTTGTAGGGAACTGCAGTTGAAAGGTGAAATGCAAAACTCTGCTTGTGCTGACTGAGTATTTTCATACTAATGGTATAAGAACATTATTTCCATTTCTATTCCCCTAAAACCCCGGAGGCAGTGACCAACTCTGATCCAGGGAGTGTAGGTCAAGAGGAATCTGACAGTTTAAGTCAAAAGCATTGCTTTATATCATCAATGTAAAAAAAAAAAAACAACAACTTTAAAAACACATGTTAAGTCTTTGGTTCTTTATATTTAATTTGTTGATCTGTTTACAGTCAGGAGGTAAATTGTTATTTCATAAATATGATTGAAATTAAGCCAAATGGCATCTACTTTTTTCAATCAACTGAAATTGTCTTTTGACCAAATTTAAGGTCATATTTGCTGTCTTTTCTATGTGTGTGTTGTAAAGACAAATACGAATTTAATCTAAGAGACTTAATTCCTCTTGTATGTGACAGGAATAGACACAACACAGGCACAAGGAGCATGCAGGGTCCTTCAATGCCATTCAAAGGCATAAACGCTGAGGTTCTTGGGCATGTTTGTTATTATCATTATTAGTTTAAATTTTGTAATATCCCATTATCCAAATGTAACATGTGTATTTGTTATTTTTTGAATTTTGCTTGATGTCACATTATGTAGTGACAATGTTAGACTTTACTCCAATCCTGGAGCTCTGGAATATAACAAAGGTAAAAGAACTCCTTCTCTTCTTTTCTGCAGATGGTAACAGCTTACTTACTAAGCCCTATGCTTCCTCTTTAATTTCAGTAAGACTTATGATAGCCCCCTTGTTTACTTTGGAAACAGCAAGAAAGGAATCCGACAAATTACCATCCATTGCTTTATCAACGATTACTGATTTGTTGGTCCTTATATCAGTGGACACAATGCCTGTTAACATGATTTAATCAAAATTAAGTTTTTCTCCTCTCCCAAATGCCTTACTTTTTGGACCACTTTTGAGGTTTGTAATTCAGAGCAACTTTCTTGCCAGAATATCTGCACCCAAGAGTAACTGACTTCAGCATAAAACATCATCTGAGGGGCTTTCCTGGTGGCGCAGTGGTTGGGAGTCCGCCTGCCGATGCAGGGGACACGGGTTCGTGCCCTGGTCCGCGAGGATTCCGCGTGCCACGGAGCGGCTGGCCCCGTGAGCCGTGGCCGCTGAGCCTGCGCGTCTGGAGCCTGTGCTCCGCAATGGGAGAGGCCACAGCAGTGAGAGGCCCGCTTACCGCAAAAAAAAAAACAACATCATCTGAGAAACTGAGGCTCCTGCCATATGCTCATCCACTCCTCCACATGGGAGTTTTCCTACCTTGTTTACCCCTGGGTATAAAAGAAAAGCTCTTTTTTGTCTGACTTTTGAGGCTTTACAAATTTTGTGGCAGGGCAGCTTGCTAGATCTTAGTTCCCCGACCAGGGATTGAGCTGTCCCCCAACAGTGGAAGCACAGAATCCTAACCACTGGACCACCAGGGAATTCCTGGTAATAATCCTTTATAATAAGATCTATCCTTATCTAAGTTTGACACTGGTAAATATTTCAGTCCTTCCACCTGGACTCAAAAATGTATATTCTTTAATTTTTAAGGTCACGTCATACTATATCGTTCTGTTTTTCACATTTTTGAATTGTTAATAATTTGTATCAGTTTCATAATGATATCACAGGGAGACCTGTGTCAAAATCTTCCTGTGACTTAGGAAGTTCCCTTTTTTTCTTGTGACTATGTTAATTTGGCTGCCTTGATAATTCTGTAAGGAAGGAAATTCCCCATTAAAAAAATGGATTCATGACTTTGCCTTATAATCAGCTTCTCCTCTACTGTTCTGTGTTTAATGAAAGGTTCCACCATTGAGTCATCTCCTTGCTTGGAAACATGGAAGTCCACACTGAAACGTCTTTTTTGCCAACACGGCTAGTTTCTTTTTTTTTTTTAAGCAAGAGACAGGAGACTTTTATATTAAAAAAATGTGTTGCTTGCAAGACATATGCAGGGTCTTCCCTGGTGGTCCAGTGGTTGAGAATCCATCTTCCAACGCAGGGAACGCAGGTTGGAAACCCTGGTCGGGGAAGTAAGATCCCACGTGCCACGGGGCCACTAAGCTGGCTTGCGGCAACTACAGAGCCCACACTCTGGAGCCAGCGCACCACAACTAGAGAGAAACGACCCCCCCCACCCAGCCACCCCCCCCACCCAAGGAAAGATCCCCGGTGCTGCAACTAAGACACAACACAGGGCTTCCCTGGTGGTGCAGTGGTTGAGAGTCTGCCTGCCGATGCAGGGGACACGGGTTCGTGCCCCGGTCCGGGAAGATACCACATGCCGCGGAGCGGCTGGGCCTGTGAGTCATGGCCGCTGAGCCTGCGCGTCTGGAGCCTGTGCTCCGCAACGGGAGAGGCCACAGCAGTGAGAGGGCCGCGTACCGCAAAAAAAAAAAAAAGACACAATGCAGCTATAAATAAATAAATATTTAAAAAAATATATTTAAAAATATGTAAAAAAAGCTTTAAAAAAGGAGAACAAAGGCACCATTCTTAATAATTTTCTTCCACATTATTAAAAAAAAGAACCTCATAACTACCGTTCCTTTTATTTTCCTTAAAAAAAAAACCTATCAGGCTTAGGCACAAGTTGCTGGTGGCTGCCAACCAAGCTAGCTCTGCACAGCATCTCCCTCCCATGAGCAGTATGTTTGACTCTTCACGTTTTATACTTAAGGCATCTTTTTCTCTTGTCTGACAAAGTGTATATATTTCCTGCATGCTTTCTTTACAGTTTTGTTACCGAAAACAAACAAACAAAAAAGGCTCCTTTCGGCCCAGGCCTGGCCAGCAGGGCTGAGACGCAGTTTCAGGTGGAGTGGCCGCCTCCCACCAGGCTGGCGTGCCGCCGGCCCATTGGCTTGATGGGGCCAGCTAAGCCCGGGGCCAGCTAAGCCCGAGGCCAGCGCCCAGTGACCCGGCAACAGCCCGTGCACATCTCCCGCTCTGCCCACGGTGAGACCGCAGAGGACATGGATGGCCTCGTCCCGGTGGTCCTCCATCTTGCTCTGCGCGCCGTGGAGACCCCCATCGTAGCTGGGCGATAAGGCACGGGGGGCTCCTGCTCGAGGCCACTGTGACGACCCTGCCGGGCCCTGTGGGGAGCCCGGGGGAGGCTGGGGGGGCTGGATGAGAAGTTATTGCTTGAGAGATCGAGACCAGTGTCTTCTCAAGGGCGTCCCCGGTGCTGCCACCCACCAACACGGCTAGTTTCAAACGTTGCGTAATTATCTAATGCACCTCCCAAAATTTATTCCAGTCGCTGCAACTTTTAAAAATGGGATGTTGGGGACTTCCCTGGTGGTCCAGTGGCTAAAACTCGGCACTCCCAATGTAGGGGGCCTGGGTTCGATACCTGGTCAGGGAAATGGATCCCACATGCTGCAACTAAGACCCGGCCCAGCCAAAAATAAATAAAATAAAAATGTGATGTTGTTTGCATGATGTGTTACAGCAGGACATTCTGCTCATTTTGTCTGAAAATATTTTAAATATGCTAATAGCCCTATGTAAACATCACATTACACTTGATTACTGTTTGTCTATGGATGAAATCTTCCACCTGTAGGGATGTGGGAAAACATACTGCAATAAATGTTTAATGACAGATATTGCCATAGAAATATTGAGGGCAGAAATGAAGTTATTGCATAGTCGATAATCTAGATTTACCTTCTTTAGGGTTCATATTAAAGAGAATATACCTCCCCAGTAAATGTCCTTAGAAACATGGCAAAGTTAATTATTCCTTAGATGAGAATAAATCCCAATGTCTTCTGAATACTATATATTTTACAGGCTCTATTATCCACACCTGACAGAACTTTCAGCAATAGAACACAAACAGCTAAAATACATTACAGTTTAAAAATAAAAGGTAAATTTCTACTTATTCTCATAATGAACATATTGTGAATTTGAAATTGCATTATATCTAGTTATTGTTGACTTAAGTATATTAGGATGTAAACAAGTTTTTCCCAATGATATTTTAAGGTAATTCAGCACAAACATGGAATACGATAAGTATTTTACAAAATAAGGCAATTCTTATGGCTGAAAGCCAAAGACAATAACAAATGAGAAATATATGATTATATGTGTAGAAGGATCCAAAAAAAAGGCAATTCTCATCAAAAGAAAAATTTTTTTCTTTTATTTTCCTTTCTCTTTTTATTTTATCTATGTGAAATGATGGATACTAATGCTAATTAAACATATCGTGGTAATCATTTCACAATATAGGGAAGTCAGACTATTGCTGTACATCTTAAACTTATATACTGATGTATGTAATTGTATAAAGAGTTGTTTATACAATTCTTATATGTCGCTGTGTAAACAGTTAGCTTCAAAACGGCAAATAGGGGACTTCCCTGGTGGTCCAGTGGTTAACACTCAGCAATCCCAATGCAGGGGGCCCGGGTTCCATTCACTGGTCAGGGATCTAGATCCCGCATGCCTCAACGAAGACCCCACGCAGCCAAATAAAAAGTAAATATTAAAACACAGAGAGAGAGCAGCTTCAAGATGGCGGAAGGGTAAGATGCGGAGATCATCTTCCTCCCCACAGATACATCAGAAATACATCTACAGGTGGAACTGCTCCTATAGAACACCTACTGAATGCTGGCAGAAGACCTCAGACGTCCCAAAAGTGTGGATGGAAGGCTTTTGGTGCTCCAGCCAGAAGTCAGTGCTATGCCTCTGAGGTGGGAGAGCCAACTTCAGGACACTGGTCCACAAGAGACCTCCCAGCTCCACGTAATATCAAACAGTGAAAATCTCCCAGAGATCTCCATCTCAATGCCAAGACCCAGCTCCACTCAACAACCAGCAAGCTACAGTGCTGGACACCCTATGCCAAACAACTAGCAGGACAGGAACACAGCCCCATCCATTAGCAGAGAGGCTGCCTAAAATCATAATAAGGCCATAGACACCCCAAAACACACAGTGACAAACACACATACAAAACGGTAAATGGGACTTCCTGGCGGTCCAGTGGTTAAGACCCTGCACTCCCACTGTAGGTGGTGCGGAGCTAAGATCCCACATGTCCCGTGCTGCGGCCCAAAAATAAATAAATAAAAATACTTAGGAGACGGCTTCCCTGGTGGCGCAGCGGTTGAGAGTCCGCCTGCCAATGCAGGGCACGCGGGTTCGTGCCCCTGTCCGGGAGGATCCCACATGCCGCGGAGTGTCTGGGCCCGTGAGCCATGGCCGCTGGGTCTGCGCGTTCAGGGCCTGTGCTCCGCCACGGGAGAGGCCGCGGCAGTGGGAGGCCTGCGTAACTTAGGCTAAAACAGCAAATAATTAAAATCCATTAGCAAAAAGAAAGAACAATGCAATTTATAACAATTTTTAAACATATTTATTTTTTTATTCAGGCCGCGCTGTGAGGCATGCAGAATCTTAGTTCCCTGACCAGGGATGCAACCCGTGCCCCCTGCAGTGGGAGTACAGAATCTTAACCACTGGACCACCAGGGAAGTCCCAATTTACAACAATTTTTGAAAACGTTTTGCTCTTTTTAAAGCAACGGTTACTGACCTAAATTATCACTTGCCTTAGTCCTCCAGTCTCAGACCCTACGACTTGTCCCTGAGTCTCTGGAACTAAGCAAATTGTTGAATTTGGCCTCTGCAGTGAAAGGGGAGTAGAAATGGAGAAGCTGTTCTGCAGGGTGTCAGTATGAAATAGCCCATTCAACCCAGGGAGAGTTTTGTATTTCTCATTCTAGTGTGTAATACAGAGACAAGTTCAGTTGTTTTTGTTTTTTTTTTTTTTTTTGCGGTATGCGGGCCTCTCACCGTTATGGCCTCTCCCGCCGTGGAACACAGGTTCCGGACGCGCAGGCCCAGCAGCCATGGCTCACGGGCCTAGCCGCTCCGCGGCATGTGGGATCCTTCCGGGCCGGGGCACGAACCCATGTCCCCTGCCTCCGCAGGCGGACTCTCAACCACTGCGCCACGAGGGAAGCCCACAAGTTCAGTTCTTAAATTAATTCTAATTGCACAAAATCTTCCTGGATCCAACCACTGACTCCTGTCAACTACTCTGGAAGACCCACATTTCCAGAAATACAAATACCTTTGGGCTCATTAGCAGGACACGAGAGCAACCTACTGGGGAAAATAGCTTTTATTTAAACCATATTCTACTTGTTTAGAGGAAACATCTTCGTTTTCGACATAACTGGTCCCCACAAATATAACCTTTAGGTTAAAATTGTTACAGACTGCAACTTAAGCCCATCAGGTACAAGCACCTTCCAAACACCTTCCGGGCCCCCCCCCCTTCCCCCCCCCCCTTGGTCCCCGCTTGCCCCTGGGTTCCCCCCCCCCCCCCCCCCACCCGGTCCTTAGCGCTCCACCCAGGCCCCGCCCCACCTCTTCACCACGCGCATGCGCACTTCTCTACGGACCCGGAAACGGAATGCTTACAACGAAGGTCACACTGCAGAACGTAAGTTTCTCTTTTCTAGTTTAAATCTGTGCTTCGCGGTCCCTTTACTCCATCCTTAGGGTGCTGGAGTCACTGCGGTGTTTAAATTCCCACTCCCGCCCCTCCTCCCATCACTGTTACAGATCGTGGACCTTTTCCCTTTGGGTTTTAAATTTCTCTGCTTCCAGTACCGAAGCCCTTGCCTTTTCTGCCTTCGGTCCACGTAGACACCGCCTTTCGCTACATTTTCCTGCTTAAAACCCTTTAGTACCTTCGCCTTGCTTGTAAAGCCCTCTTCCGTGAGGTGGATTCGAGCTCCCCAGCCTCGCCCTCCGCCTCCGTAGGGCAGCTCCGGCCGCAGTGCTGCTGGAGAGGCCGCGTCCTCTCCCCGGTCCTGGGGTTCTGGAGAGTCCTCCCCTCTCCTGAGACCCCCTCCCTCTTAGACCCTCTGTCCTCGCCTCTTACTCAGACCGGTCTTTCTGCTCCGCAGGCCTCCCCTTCCTGGTCAGCCCTTCCTCAGACCCTGTGTAGGGGGAGGTGACCTGGGCCAGCCTTGTGACACATAGTGTTCTTCGGTCCCGAGTTCCAAACTGTCTCTAACAGTATGCGGGCGTCTTATTCAGTCGCCATCCTCGTAAATACAGGGGCGAGGGGGATCAGGAGAAGCAGAGACAGAGAGCGACTGAGAGAAACAGAAAAACTGAGGAGGATAGAGAATGAGGGAGAACCAATGGGAACATAGAGGGACTTGGAAATAGACAGTAAAGTGAAAGTGATTAAGCCTGGAAGGTAGCAGGTGAATAAAATAAAGAAGTAAATAAAAAAGCCGGATCTCCAGGGATTGGAGAGCAGCAAGGGGTGAGGGGCTCTGGATCAGTGGTGGGAGGGTGGTGACAATAGTGAGGCGTTTCAGACAGAGGGTCCGGGAGAGGATAAAAGGTGGAACCATGGCCTTCAGAGCATCATGGTGCTGGGAGAGAAGGAGAGGAAAAATATGGACTACTAGAGCAGAGAGAGCAGGAAGGAAGCATAGCCACCTGGGGTGCCAGAGAGTGGGGAGGAAGAGAGTGTAACAGGGAGAGAAGGGGTGTAAACAGAGGGCAGAGAGGGAACAGAAATGGGGGGAAGAAAGGCAGAAATACATAAAAATGTAGGTCATCCGAAAGGCTAGGGAGAAAGATCATCAATAGGGGGAACAGGTTGCAGAGTGGGGCAGGACAGGAGTGAGAAAATAGAGAGGAGGGCAGAAACAGCAGGAGAGTAGAGGGGAGCAAAGAGGCAGAGACGTAGAAACAAGTAGGGAGACAGATAAACAATGAAACGGAAACACATAGTAGTGCAGGTAGAGTCCTAGAGATTATCATACTAAATGAATTAAATCAGACAAATAGACACATGATATCACTTATATGGGGAAAGCTAAAAAAAATGGTACAAATGAACGTATTTACAAAACAGAACTAGACTCAACAGACATTGAAAACAAACTTATGGTTCCCAAAGGTGGAAGGAGGGGGAGGGATAAATAGCGAGTTTGGGATAAACAGATACACACTACTATATATAGAATAATTAAAGCAACAGTGACCTATTGTATAGCACAGGGAACTGTATTCAATATTTTATAATAGCCTATAATGGAAAATAATCTGAAAAATATATTCAATAAAAAAAGGATAACCTACACTATTTGATCTTCAAAGATCTATCATGCACTGAAAAAAAATAAGTGTAGGAACTTACTTGTTGTTCTCTGTGTGGGAGTTACTGTCCTGAGTCCCTCCTGGGACAGTGGGCAGCAGAGGACCGTCTGTTCCTCATGCTGAGGTCTTCCCTGTGTGTGTGGTTGTGAGTCAGGAAGGGGGTGTGTCGATTCTAAGCATTAAACAGCATCTTTCCAACTTTCAAGATCGACCTCTAAAGACTCCTATTGCCTGAGGAAGAAGCCCGGAAGAGGAAAGAAAAGGAGTCAGAAATGGCTCTTTCTCAGGTAAAGTCATTTTCTCTGTTGATTCTTCAGTCTGTCCTTCCTGAGATGCCCTTCTTTGGACTCGCTAATCTTGTCTGCCACCTGTACATTCACAGTCATCCAGGGCCTTCCCTCAAGGCCTGCCATCTCCACTTAGATCCCATCTCCCCATGACCCAGTGACCTGGGACTTGTGAAGAGGCTCCACTGGGCCTAGTCCTGGGCAGGGCTTCACACCCATGTGAAGTGTCGCGGTGTCAGTGCTACTGGGCAGCAGGGATTGTTGAGGGGCCCCATCTCAGTGCACTGTCTGTTCTCTGTAAACCAGGATAAAGAAGCTGTACATGTAAGTCAGGTAATAATATGCACTTATGCCTGGTAAATTGTAGCAAACAGACTAATTACAGCAAATACCTTCTGACTTTTCATGCTGCATTAGAACCGAAATGGATGTGTCACTGATTTAAAAATCGTAATGATGGGGAATGGAATGGAAAGTTCAGAGATAACATCAGTGATAGAGGGTGTTTCATTCTATTATTGATTTTAAACTTTGAAATCAACCTAAATCTCTGACACGTGGAGATTCTTAACCCATTTTCATCATCTCCGGTCCTTGGAGGTTACTTTTCGCTGTTGGTTGCCTCCTCTGACACATAGAAGTTTCTCATTCTGATGCAGGTAAGGTTCCAGCTTTATACTTTTGCTGGTAGATACCCGGTTTCCCAGCACCGTTTGTTACTGAGACTGTCCTTTTTCTATTGTGTGGTCTTGGCACCCTTGAAAGTGCGTTCTATGTATATGCAAAATTAATTTTGCGTGTTCTATTCTGTTGCATTACTTTACGTATCTGTTTATGCCAGTACCACACCATCTTGATTATTTCGTGATATGTCTTGAAATCTATAAAGGGTGCCCTCTATTTTTCTTCTTTGTCAAGGGTATTTTGGAGATTTGGGAGATTCCCTATGAATCTTAGCATAGTTACTTCTATTTCTGCAAAAATTGCCATGGGACTTTTGATAGGGATTACATTGAATCTATACAACACTTTGGGTAATAGGGTCATTTTAAGAATATTTAGTCTTTCAATCCATGTGTATAGGATGTTTATTTATTTGTATCTCCTTGTGTGTCTTTTAGCAACATTTAATAGTTTTCAGTGTACAAGTCTTTTGCCTCCCTGGTGAATTTCTTACTAAGTAATTCTATCCCTTTGATGCTCTAGAAATACGATTGTTTTCTGATTTTCTATTGACATTGTTCACTGTGTATAGGAATGCACATGATTTTTGGGCATTGATTTTTGGTATCCTGCAACTTTTCTAGACTTGTTTTTTGATGTAGCAGTTTCCTCGTGGAATCTTTACTGTTTTTACATATAAAAGTTATCATCTACGAAGAAAGATAATTTTACTTTTTTCAATTCAGGTAACTTTCTTTTTCTTGTCTAATTTCTCTGGTGAGGGCTTTCTGTACTTTGCTGGACAGTGGTGCAGAGAGTGTGTATCCTTGCCTTCTTCGTGATCTGAGAAGGAAAGCTTTCTAGCTGAGTGTTTATATCTCTCTTTTTTTCTTTTTGGCCTTGTGGTGGGGCCTTAGTTCCCTGACCAGTGATTGAACCTGGGCCACAGCAGTGAAAGTGCCAAGTCCTAACCACTGGACCACCAGGGAATTCCCAGAGTTTTTATATCTTGAAACATAGTTGAATTTTGTGAAATGCATTTTTCTGCATCAATTGAGACGATCATATGTTTTTTTCCTTTATTCTGTTAATGTGGTATATGACATTAATTGATTTTTGTATGTTGAGTCATCCTTGCTTATAGTAATAAAATCCACGTGGTCATGATGTAAAGTCATTTTAATGTGTTGCTGAATTTGGTTTGGTACTATTTTGTTGAGGATTTTTCAGTATTCATGAGGGATATTGGTTTGTAGTTTTCTGTGTTTCGTGCGTCTTTCTCTGGGCTTGGTATAGAATCATGCAGGCTCCATAGAATGAGTTTGCCAGTGTTCCCTCTACAGCTCTTCGGAAGCTTGGAAGCTTTTTATCAGGATTAGAGGTAATTCTTCTGTAAATGTTTGGTAGAATTATGCAGCGAACCGATCTGGTCTTGGCTTTTTCCTTGTTCGAGATTTCAGATTACTGCTTGAACCTCTCTAGTTATAATTCTTTTCAACTTTTTTATTACTTAAAGATTAGAGCTTAATAGGTTGTATGTTTCAATGAATTTACCTGTATCTTCTAGATTATGCAATTTGTAAGCATTATTGTTCATAGAACCCCTTACAGTTTGTTTTTTTAATTTATTTTATATATTTATTTTTGGCTGCGTTGGGTCTTTGTTGCTGCGTATGAGCTTTCTGTAGTTGCGGTGAGCTGGGGCTACTCTTCATTGCGGTGTACGGGCTTCTCACTGAGGTGAGAAGCTTCTCTTGTTAGGGAGCATGGGCTCTAGGCGCATGGGCTTCAGTAGTTGTGGCACGTGGGCTCAGAAGTTGTGGCTCGCGGGCTCTAGAGCACAGGTTCGGTAGTTGTGGTGCACGGGCTTAGTTGCTCTGCAGCATGTGGGATCTTCCCGGACCAGGGCTCGAACCCGTGTCCCCTGCATTGTCAGGCGGATTCTTAACCACTGCGCCACCAGGGAAGCTCCTCCTTTTGCTAAATTTGATTTTAGTTTATTCTTCTCTACTTCCTTGAGTAGTAAAAATAGATTTCTGATTTGACTTCCCTGTTAGTACAGCTTTCACTACATTTTATAAATTTTTGTATGTTTTCATTTTCATCCAGATATATTAAAAATTCCTTTGTGATTTCTTCTTTGACCCATTGGTTATTTATGAATATGTTGTTTTATTTCCACATTTTGGGGATTTTCCTGTTTTCATTCTGCTGTTTATTTCTAATTTTATTGCTTTGTGGTTTGAGAAAATTCATTATGCTCTCAGTCTTCTTAAAATTGTTAAGGTTTCTTTTATGTCCTAACACGTGGTCTCTCATGGAGAATGTTTTATTTGTTCTTGAGAAGTGTGTGTTTTCTGCTGTTGTTGGGTAGAGTGATTTGTACATGTCTGTTAGGTCCAGTCGGTCTATAGTGTTGTTCAAGTCCTCTGTTCCCTTATTGATGTTCTCTTTGGTTCCACCCATCGAAAAAACTGGGATGTTAAAGTCTCATAGGCTTATTGTGCTGCTATTTCTCTCTTTGTTTCTGTTCATGTTTCCTTCATTTTTGGAGGGAGCTCTAATGTTAGATATATAAGTACTTAAAATTATTATAGCTTATTGGGGAATTGATTCTTTTAATAGTATATATTGTCCTTTGTCTCTTGTATCAGATTTTGTCTTTAGTTTATTTTGTCTGACATTGTGTAGTCGCCCCTGCTCTCATTAGGATGGAATATCTTTTTCCATCCTTTCACTTTTCACCTTCCCATGTCCTTAGATTTGTGAATGTTCACAGTTGCAGCTCTGACGCACTCTCTGTGTGTCTCTCGCTCTTGTTCCCTGTTTTCCTCCTGTTACTTCCTCTGGTGGTCCCTGCTCAGGCACACTGTACAGTGGTGAAAGGCAGGAGCCCTGGCCAGCTCCCTTCACTCCACTGTAACTCCAGAGGGAAAGCATTGAGGGTTTCCTTCTGATTTTAATGTTTGGTGAAATGTTCTTGCTTCATAACAATATCTTTTTTCTATATTCCTTTTTGTCATGATTTTTAATTCTCCAGGAAGTTTTTAACTTTATTATTGTGATAAGTCTTTTTCTTAATACGTTAAATTAATGTATAACAGTAATAACTTCTAATTTTGAGTCAGTGTTTTATAAGTGGAATACACAAACTCTGTTCTGCATTTGTTAATACCTACCTATTTTAATTTTAGTGGATAAAATTGTACTTATATTCTTCAATTTAGGTGTTATATAGAGATAGGAGTTAAAAGGTTTGTGTTTTTCTCTTTATGTTTGTACCATTTTTCTTTTACTAGACTACTATAGAATAATGTTGATGAAGTAAATTAAGTACAGGTAATACTTTCTTGTTCTTCGAAAATGCTGAAATAAATGTGGATGAAAATGATAACAGAAAATGTTATCCAAAAATATGTCAATAGACAACTCCTATCTTTTTTTTTTTTTTTTTTTTTTTGTCCAAGCCAGGCAGCTTGAGGGATCTTAGTTCCCCAACTAGGGATTGAACCCAGGGCCACAGCAGTGAAATTGCCGAGACCTAACCACTGGACCACCAGGGAACTCCTGCCTTTTCAATTAATTGTGTGTTTACATGTGTGTGCATGAGTGCATGGAAGTGCAAGTCCATGGTTTTGATAAAGACATCATTATTTCAAACCTATCTTTTTGCATATGAAATTATATCTTAAATGTATTTCTTGGCCTCGAATTTTTTCTACAGTATTGTGTTAATGGTTTAAATAACAATAACGATTACTAATATTTTATGTGCATCTGTGTGTGAGCTGACACAGTACTATCCTTTGTAAGATTGGAACAGGTCATCTCTAATGAGCTTTTATGTTTATAACAATTTCATACATGTAAAGAATTTATTTAGAATGATATTTAGCATACAGGAATTGTTCCAACACTTCTAGTCATTGCTCTTGTTATCATTATCATAATTGCAGATTTTGACCTTTCTGTAAAGCCACTGTGGACTTTGTCATCTCTGAAGGCACCACTGATACTGTAGCTCATTTAGATTTTGAATATCACGCAGTGTGTAAAACGTAATATGTAACACTTCTGCATAGACAACCTGTTATTGAATTTTATTTCTAAGTTTTTCGTGTGTTGTCTGGAAAAATGAAAAATCTACATTGATTGGAGGATATCATAATTGCTATGAAAAGGCATAAGAAATTAAAATTAGAGACCCATAATTTCCCTAAATACCTTTACATGGATCCGTCAGACTACATACTTCCACTGAATTGATCCTTACCACTCTCTCCTCTTCTCATTTTGTGTGATAATAAGAACTCTCTTCATGGCCCCTTGATGAGATATGTTTTCATTTCAGGCACCGTTGACATTCAAGGATGTGGCCATAGAATTCTCTCGGGAGGAGTGGGAATGCCTGGACCCTGATCAGAAGGCCTTTTATGTGGATGTGATGTTGGAGACCTACAGCAACCTGATCTCCCTGGGTGAGGATAACTTCCCTTCAGAAGTTGGGATATGCCTTTTGGGTATCTTTGCATTTTCCCTCTGTGCCCCTTGGGAGCCCTTGTTTTGTTTGACTGATCTGAAATCCCTGTTGACTCAGATATGAAAAGCTTCATGATGTGGTATCATGAGTTTAAGCTTCACTTTTCTGCAAATGATCTATCCATTTCATGATACGTCAGGCGTTGTTCCAGAGCTTAAGTATTTATAAAGCTCAGGGCAAACTTTTCAAATAACGAATTCTCTTTTTTCTACCCCTCTGCTTTCGATTCACTACTTCTTGGAAGAGAGCTAATTATCTGCATATCACACTGTTCCCTCTGCATTCAGAAGGAGGCAAGTGGTGGAGCAATCGGTGAAATATTTTTCCAGACCCACCCGTCATGTCCTCACTCCTCAGCTGAACAAAGAGCTGGGATTCTGGAAGAGCCACAGATCTTATTTATTTCTTTTGAGAAGCAGAAATTTCTATTTCTGATCTGAATATTATTTGCATTTTGGAACAAGAGGAAGAGCCCTAGCCTCTGAAGAGTGATGTGAAAATAGCAAAAAACCAAGGGGGTGGGAATTTATCAAAAGTGTGAACACAGGTTAGGTCTCAGAAGGTCAGACAAGAAGCGGCAGCATTAGTAGTCTTTGGGTAACTCTACCCAAGTGGGAGAGTTCTTTCCGAAAATAGAAGTTTATTTATTGTGGACTCTGAGAGGACATTTTTCTTATTCCTGGGTTATCATTCTGTCATTCAACATGTAAAATGTTTTCACCCTCTGGTGGGGCTGCAGCCCCATCAGAGACAAAGGCAAAGTCTTTTTTTTTTTTTTAAATTTATTTATTTTTATTGATTTATTTTTGGCTGCATTGGGTCTTCGTTGCTGCGCATGGGCTTTCTCTAGTTGCGGCGAGCGGGGGCTGCTCTTCGTTGTGGTGCACGGGCTTCTCATGACGGTGGCTTCTCTTGTTGCGGAGCATGGGCTCTAGGCTCGCAGGCTTCAGTAGTTGTGGCACGTGGGCTCAGTAGTTGTGGCTCACAGGCTCTAGAGCACAGGCTCAGTAGTTGTGGTGCACAGGCTTAGTTGCTCCACGGCATGTGGGATCTTCCCGGACCAGGGCTCGAACCCGTGTCCCCTACATTGGCAGGCAGATTCTTAGCCACTGCGCCACCAGGGAAGCCCAAAGGGTAAAGTCTTTATCATGATCTATGCTCTGCCATCTGGCCCCTGTGAACTAGATTTTACTTGACTTTGAGGAGCGTGAAGAGGGTTGTTTTAAAGGCATCTTTTGCCCCTTTCATTTCTCTTTCTGTACTTGATTTCATTGGATGCTCAGTTCTCAGTCCATATCATAAGAGTTGATGCCTCCAGACTCCAGTCTCTGGGCCTTTCTCAGTTTTATCCCTATTTGTGTTCTTATATGACCTAATCAGAAGATGGGAAAACACTGGCTGCTCTTTCATTCCATCTGGCACCTCAGAACCGGCATGGAGCTGTCTCAAACCCCATCTGCTTGTTTAGATTTCACAGCCATTTCTTCTGTTCTGATTTTGCCGCACACTTCAGGGGTGTGTGAAACAGAGAGGTAGATTGGATCTTGTGTAATTTTTACAGAGCAAAACTATAAAGACAGTGGACAGAGAGATCCTCTTTTTATTTCCCAGTCCCTCACGGGGGGAATATGTGAATCCTTCAGGCTCTCAGTTTGGCATCTTGGATAGAACGCATGGTTTCTTCTCGAGGGCTGTAATATCTGACCCCCATATCTTGTATTGTTTTCGCTCTTGTACTGCTCTACCAAGTCCATAATGTAGACTCTCCTGATTTCATATTCTTCTAAGCTTGCATGATTTTGCCTTTTGAAACTTGCTTTTGAAATACATATTCCTAGAGTCTGAAATTTTATCCAGTTTCTTTGCTGTGATAATACACCTGTAGCAGACAGCTACGAATGGACTCTCTGTGGAGTGGGTTTACTGGGTGACAGGAAATTTTTGTTGGAGAATGCTTTCCCTCATATGCTGTAATATTTTCCTGCTCCACAGTAAGTCGCCACTTGAAGCTTCTCAGTAGAGTGGTCTGCGTGTTGTAGGACACGAGATAGAAAGTATCACAAGAGCCTGACTGAGAAGCCTTTCCCGTTTTTTTTCTGGCTTTGAGGACTGTCACAAAAGCCTCTCTTAGGGGCACTGTGACAATCTTGTTTCCAAATACTAAGGACCATCCCCTATGAGCCTCAGGAAATGATGTAGGAATTTATCCCAGGAAAACTTTGTCCAAGTTCCCCTCTTCCTGATGCCAGACCCCAGGGCTGGAGGGTCTGACGTGTGGCTCAGAACTCGCACTCCTGTGGGAAGACCTCGGTAATACAATTATTCTCCAGTTTGTCTGTCACCCACACAAAGTATGGGATTTGGTGGTATCATGGGTCCGCCCCCTCCTACGTATCTCCTTGTGGTTTTTTCTTTATGTCTGGTAGGTTTCTTTATGTTCTGGTAGGTTTCTAGTAGGTTTCAGTCTTTTTCAGCCATGGTTGTTGTCATTTGGGTGTGCTCCTGAGACGAGGTGAGCTTAGGGTCCTTCCACTCCGCTATCTTGGCCGCTCTCCTCTTGTACAGTTATATTCACACAGATAGACAGTCACAAGCTGTGCTCCCAATATGCATATACCCTGTGCTCCACTCATGCCCTTTCTCAGACCTGACCTTTCCTGACATGGTACTTTGACGTAGACGGAACCACTGTTATTTGCTCACGTATTTATGTTGTTCCCCTGATTGTCTCAATTTCCGCAGCACTCCTTCACCCATCCCTCCACCTTCCACATTACTCAGGCTGTAAAAATGATGCCTCTTTTTCTGTCGAATAACTTTCTCATGACATGACCGAAATCACTATGTGCAGCTGTGATGATTCAGAAACCATTTTCAGGAGTGGTGGCTGAATAACACTGTCAGTTACACGGCTCCCTTCTTTTGCGTCTGTCTTGGAGTTTTCTTTTTAAACTCCTGGTATTTGTTTTAATATTTTGTAATCTGTACTGCCTGGGTGGGCAGTCATGCTTGAGAATATGTTGTCTTAGTTTGGAAGTTCAGGTTCAAATCCTGTTTCTCTCAGTCCTTTCTATATCAATTGCAGTCATGTACATAAACGTGTGAGTCTACTTCCCTGATTTTAAAAATTGTGTTGATTTCCCTCAAGCCTTTTAAACAAATTAGTGCCATTAGATGGCTTAGAATCTTGTATGTTTTATAGTAAAGATTGAAAAGTTACGTTTTATAAATAGTTATATTAATATTCTGTCATGTTTATTGTCATATCACTTTGTATCATATCTTGTATGCTTTTCATCTCCAGTTCTAAACAACGCTATGTCTGACCCTAGTTAATAAATATACAAATTGCTCACTCTTTATTACATATATTTTAGAGGCAATGAACTGGAGAATTTAAGTGCTCTGTGAAGGTAGGGAATTGCTCTGTTTATTGGCTATTAGGTTAGGTAACTCTAGAATAGTTCATTTATTAATTTTTTTGGTGTTTTAAAAATTTTATTTATTTTATTCTTGGCTGCACTGGGTCTTTGTTGCTGGGAGCAGGCTTTTCTGTAGTTGCGGTGAGCGGGGGCTACTCTTCGTTGCAGTGTGCGGGCTTCTCATTGCGGTGGCTTCTCTTGTTGCAGAGCATGGGCTCTAGGCACACGGGCTCAGTAGTTGTGGCGCACGGGGCTTAGTTGCTCCGCGGTATGTGGGATCTTCCTGGACCAGGGCTCGAACCCGTGTCCCCTGCATTGACAGGTGGATTCTTAACCACTGCACCACCAGGGAAGCCCCATTTATTAATTTTTAATTGTAATTTATATATGATGGTTTTTCAGCATTTATTATAGAATACAGCTGACATGTGCCACTTGTTAATGTAGTGAAATGTGTATTCTTCATGGGGCAGATATTTAGAAAAATATTTTTTGAAAAATTGTGTTATCAAATTCTTCATCTTCTATATGCTGTATTTTGTAATTCTATACTGCTAGTTATTTAAATTATTCATTAGGTAAGTCTGTTTTGGATTATGTACCATTACAGTACATTGTATGTTCTTTAGCATTTATTTATGTACCACAGTATGCAGAATATATGTATAGTATAATATTTTTTGCATCCTCATTTATGAGACCACAGTATGTTTATTGTTAATTGGTGTATGTTTTGGTGGAAAAATGTTGTTTCTTCAAGAGCTAACATAAGTTTGTCTAGTGTGAATGTTTTTGTTATAGGATGTTAGAACTAGGCTACCATAATATTAATTTGAATTACATGTAGTCACTCTTTCTTTAGTAAAGAGTCCTATTCTTGGGGCTTCCCTGGTGGCGCAGTGGTTGAGAGTCCGCCTGCCGATGCAGGGGACACGGGTTTGTGCCCCGGTCCGGGATGATCCCACATGCTGCGGAGCGGCTGGGCCCGTGAGCCATGGCCGCTGAGCCTGCGCATCCGGAGCCTGTGCTCCGCAACGGGAGAGGCCACAGCAGTGAGAGGCCCGCGTACCGCAAAAAAAAAAAAAAAAAAAAAAAAAAAAGAAAAGAGTCCTATTCTTTTAGTGTTCCTAAAATTTTTAAGGTCATGATTGGGAAGTTTCATAACCTTTTTGGACATAAGTATTACTTTGTGTTTATTTTACTTTATTTTGGCCATGCTGTGTGGCTTGAGGCATCTTAGTTTCTGGACTAGGGATCAAACCCGTGCCCCCTGCAGTGGGAGTGCAGAGCCCTAACCACTGGACCACTGGGGAATTACATACTTTTGGTTTAATATCATATATTCAACATTAAACATTTACTCATGAATTGTAATGAATAATACACCTTATGGTTCTTTGTATCTTGTAGATATCTCTCACATACATGTGATCAAGAAATTACAACCAAGAGCAAACAGTGATAGAGGAGAAGTATTCCAAACAGTGATGTTGGAAAGACAGAAAAGCCATGAAATGAAACATTTTTACTTCACGGAAATCCAGGAAGATGACTTTGGGTGTCAGTGGAAGGATGATGAAAGAAATTACAAAGGAATGTCTGTAGCCTGTAAGGAAAATGTAACTCACAGAAGAGATCGACATAGTAGGTGGAATTCAGGAAAGAAGCCCATTGAAAATAGGCTTACATTAAGCTTTCAGGATGAATTGCATGTATTTAAGAACGATATTTACAAATGTAATGAGTGTGGCAAAGCCTTTAATCATGGCTCATCCCTCCGCAGACACCAGATAATCCATACGGGAGAGAAGTTATATAAATGTGGGATATGTGGCAATGTTTTTCGTCTAAAGTCACACCTTGTAAGTCATTGGACAACTCATACTCGTGAGAAAACTTACAGATGTAATGACTGTGGCAAAAGCTTTAATCATGGCTCATCCCTCCGTAGACATCAGATGAGCCATACCGGAGAGAAACTGTATAAGTGTGATGTATGTAGCAAAGTGTGTAGTCAGAATTCCTCCCTTAAACGTCATCAGAGGATTCATACCGGAGAGAGACCTTACCAATGTAATGAGTGTGGCAAAACCTTTAATCGTGGCTCTCACCTCTCCACACACGAGGTAATCCATACAGGAGTGAAATTATGTAAATGTGATGTGTGTGGCAAAGTCTTTAGTCAAAATTCATGCCTTAGAATCCATCGGAGAATTCATAACGGAGAGAAACCTTACAAATGTAATGAGTGTGGTAAGGTCTTTCGTCAAAATTCACATCTTGGAAGACATCAGAGAATTCATACCGGGGAAAAACCTTACAAATGTAAAGAGTGTGGCAAGGTCTTTAATCAATATTCAAATCTTGCAAGTCATCAGAGAATTCATACTGGAGAGAAACCTTACAACTGTAATGTGTGTGGCAAGGTCTTCAGTCAAAATTCAAATCTTGTAAGTCATCAGAGAATTCATACGGGAGAGAAACCCTATAAATGTAACGAGTGTGGCAAATTCTTTAATCAAAAGGCATACCTTACAAAGCATCAGAGAGTTCATAATGAAGAGAAGTCTTACAAATGTAATGTGTGTGGCAAGGTCTTCAATCGAAATTCAAATCTTGAAAGTCATCAGAGAATTCATACTGGAGAGAAACCTTACAAATGTAATGAGTGTGGCAGGTTCTTTTCTCAAAAGCCAAACCTTGGAAAGCATCAGAGAGTTCATACTGGAGAGAAACCTTACACATGTAATGAGTGTGGGAAGGTCTTCAGTCGAAATTCACTTTTTGCAATTCATCAGAGAATACATAATGTAGAGAAACCTTTCAACTTTAATGGAGTTGAAATGCCTTTACTCAGATCTCAACCCTCACTAAATATCTGATAATTTATACGTGAGAGAAACCGTGTAAATGTGACCTATGTGGGAAGGTCTTCATTCAAAATTTACACCTTACAATTCATTGGAGAATTCATAGTGGGGAGAAGCTGAGCAAACGTCATGAATATGGCAAAGATTTTGTGCCTGCAAGCCTCACTTTCTATCAGATAATCCATAGTGGAGAGAAACCTTACAAATGTAATGAGTATCTCAACGTCTTCAGTCCAAATTCATACCTTAAGATCTGCCAAATATTTTATACTGGAGAAAATCTTTTCAAATGTAATGAGTGTGGCAAATCCTTCAGTGTTCTGTCAAGCCTAACTTACCATCAGGTAATCCATACTGGTGAGAGACTTTAATAATATAGTGATATGACGAGGCTTCTATCAGGCACCCACATCTTACGCTTCATTAGAAAATTCATTCTGAATAGCAACCAGATAAATGCATTTATTGTGGCCAGGCCTTAAGAGGAGAAATTTATTAATTAAAGAACTCATTCTGGAGATTACCTCACAAATGCCACGAATGTGAAATAATAATCTTATTCCTCAGGTAAGACAATTTATATTTGTGAGTGACAGACCACTGGGAGAACAGTGACCAAAAAGAAGTGGGAGCGTCATCCTTTTCACCTAACAGAAGTCCAGAGGGTGTAGTGTGGGGTGTGATGGGTCCTCTGCTCCTTCTTCATCCATGAGCACTTGGTCCTCACCTTCCTATAGTAACGTGACTGCTGTATGACTGAGAAGGGTGAAGGTGGAGGGCAAAAAGCCTTTTCATTTTAAGATTCTGTCTTGTTTTCATGGAAACATTCATCCCAGATACATTCTCTTTGGGTCATGCTCTTGTGACCTGTCTGAGAACTCTGCATCAAGTTCTGGATTCTGAAGATTTTATTCTATACCGTTTTTCCTAAATCTCTTATAGAATAAAGTTTTAAACTTTATTTTAAAGCTTTAACTTTGAGCTAATATTTGTACAGATGTAAAGTTTAAATGGAGATCTCTTTTTTTTTTCTTCTTTGAATATTTCATTGATTAGCACCAGTGTTGGAAAGTCCTTCCTTCATTGAATTGGCTGAGTACCTTTGTCAAAAAGTGGTTGGAAGTACACTTGACCTTTGAACAAGGCATGGAGTTAGGATTTTAGACTCATGACCAGTTGTAAATTCACGTATAACTTAATGTTGTCCCTCTCTATCCGTGGTTCCGCATCCTCAGATTCAACCGGCCACAGATCCTGTAGTACTGTAGTAGTATTTATTGGAAAAAAATGCCCATATAATTGAATCCACACAGCTCACACCTGTGCTGTTCAAGGGTTAACGGCACTGATGTAGGGCTCTTTCTGGTTTCCACATTCTGTTCCATTAGTCTATTTGTCTGTCACTGCACAAATCCCACACAGTCTTGATAACTGTCACTATATTAGAAATCTTGAGGTCATGTGGAGTGATTCCAGCCACTTCAGTATTTTTCAGGTATTTTAGCTCTTCTAGTTCTTTTGCCTTTCCCTATTATTTTTAGAAAAATCTTGTTTGAATCTACAGAAATCTTGATTGAAAACACATTAAACATATATGTCAATTTGGGGCGTTTTAATATAATTTCTATGTTGTATCTTCCAGTCAATTAATCTGGTATATTTTGTTAACAATTCAATGAATATGGTATGTTTCACTCAGATGACCTAAATAGAAGGTCATTTTGTTTCATTACAGTTGTAGGTTTCAGCATAAAAGTCCTTACTTTGTTAGGTTTACACATTTTCCTTCTACTTTTACTTTTTTGAGCAAACATTGTATTATATATTTAATTTTAATTTCCATTTGTAAATTGCATGGGTATAAAATTACAGTGGATTTTTGCACATTGTACCCTGACACCTTGCAAATTATACTTTTTCTAGAAATTTGTATAGATTGTTTTGATTCTCTACATACATTAATTTATTAAATTTTCTGTTTCTATTGTAACAAATTACCACAAACTGAGGGCCTTGAAGGACCACAGATTTATTCTCCTGTGGTTCTGGAGGCGAGATGTGTAAAATGATCCAAAGCACTGTGCTCCTTCTGGATATTCCAGGGCAGAATTTGTTTTCTTGCCTTTCTTGGATGCCAGAAGCCACTTACCTTCTTTGTCTCATGGTCCCCATGTGTACTTGCATGACACTCTTTCAATTAATTCATGATTTTATTCAGATATCTTCTTATATCACGTGGGCATTTCCTGAACACGTTGTTTACATTAGGACACCCTGTCACTCTCTCACTGTACGTGTACACCTTCATCGTACTTAACACCATCATATCTGATTTAATTATTGCTGACTTTCCCTTGTAGAAAATGTATGCTCCTTGAAGGCAGTGTATTGATTTTGTTTCCTGCTAGATATCCAGTGACTGGAAGCATTCCCAACTGACAGGTGAGTGAATGCGTTTATCAGTGCAAAGAAGGTTTGTGTAATGCATCGGCTCATAGGTCAGTAAGTCAGATGGTCAGATAAACGTGTAATTGTATTGCATTTGTGGCCTCACATTCTTTACTCCATTAACATTACACCTGAACGTTCTGAACATTTGTCATAAATTCTCACAGTATGATTTATGCACACGCCGTGAAATTTTCTCCCACATGGGCTCAACAGATCTAACTCATCAGTGAAGAGATGTCTTCATGAAGTATTTTTCATCCACATTTTAAGTTTAGGATTCTTTCATTCGTGCTCCATTCCACACCCGTGACAAAATAATAATTCTGTTTCTCAGGTAGTAACTGAAAGAAGGAAATTTATCATTCTCACCAAACAGGAAGTCCAGAGGGTGCCGTGGGCGGTGTGATAGGTCCTCTGCCCCTTCTACCGCCGTGAGCACTTAAAGTCTTCAGTGTCTTCATAGCAACCTGGCTGCGGGATGACGAAGAAGGCTGAGAGGCAAAACCCTCTTCAATGTTAGGTTTTGTCTCATTTTCATGGAAGATTATTAGCCAGTTGCATTAAATGGCCACGGTAATTTTAATAATATGAAATTTCAAATTTCATATTTCCCTCTTGAATAGAGAAAAAAAGTAAAGGGAAAAGGTGTCAGGGACAGATTATATCAAAAGACTTTCTTCTTTATCGTGATAGGGTAATATTCCATGTAACACTGGGCTACTCTGATGTTCAGAATGTCAAGGAAAGTTTTTAGAGCCCTTGTGTTTTCTAACTCACAGATTTCTTTCCTTTCTGCTGTGTCTGATTCTAAACACACTTAAATCATTCTCCAGTTTTTTTTTTTTTTTAGCTGTGCCCCGCAGCTTGCGGGATCTTAGTTCCCTGACCAGGGATTGAACCGGTGCCCTCACAGTGAAAGTGCCAAGTCCTAACCTCTGGACTGCCAGAGAATTCCCTCTCCAATTGTGATGTAGTTATTCTGATTCCAGTATCAGGGTAAGAGGTAAAGGAACCCATTTTGAGATGTTTTTTATCCATGCCATCGTACCTGAATGTGAGAAATATACAAAAGGCTTCTAGTTGGGAAATACTCTAATATCACCTCCAAATATATTTTAATATTAGACTCTATATAGTAATATAACTGCTATATCATAACTCTGAGATGTTAAATATTGGGGAAGGAACATTAAATATTCTCCGTGAAGTACTAGAGGCTCAAATAGGATTGACTTGCTACTATACATAAAATAGATAAGCAACAAGGATTTACCGTATGGCATATAAAATTACATTCAACTTGGAATAACCTACAATGGAGATTAATCTGAAAAAAATTTATATAACTGAAGCACTTTGTGGAACACCTGAAACTCATACAATATTGTAAATCAGCTATCCTTCGATCAAAAAAAGAAATGGAACTTCCCTGGTGGTCCAGTGGGTAAGACTCTGCGCTCCCAATGGAGGGGCCTGGGTTCAGTCCCTGGTAAGGGAACTAGATCCCACACGCATGCCTCAACTAAGAGTTCTCATGCCGCAACTAAGAAGCCCCCGTGCTGCAACTAAAGATCCCGCTTGTTGCAACTGGAATCTGGCGCAGCCAAAATAAATAAATAAATTTGTTTGTTTGTCTTTTGCGGTACGCGGCCCTCTCACTGCTGTGGCCTCTCCCGTTGCGGAGCACAGGCTCTGGACGCGCAGGATCAGCGGCCATGGCTCATGGGCCCAGCCGCTCCGCAGCATGTGGGATCTTCGCGGACCGGGGCACGAACCCGTGTCCCCTGCATCGACAGGCGGACTCTCAACCACTGCGCCACCAGGGAAGCCCCGAGATACCTTATTTTTTTAATTGAAGTATAGTTGATTTACAAAGTTGTGTCAATCTCTGCTGTACAGCAAAGTGACTCAGTTATACACATATAGACCGTCTTTTTTTAAGTATTCTTTCCCATTATGGTTTCTCACAGGATATTGAATTTAGTTCCCTGGGCTATACAGTAGGACCTTGTTTACCCATTCTACATATAATAGTTTGCATCTGCTAACCCCAAACTCCCAGTCCATCCCTCTCCCTCTCGATCCCCCCTTGGCAACCACAAGTCTATTTTCTATCTCTATGAGTCTGTTTCTGTGAGAGAGACATTTTTAAGGTAAAATTAACAGACCATGTTTCCAAAATGCCAGTGTTAGGGACTTCCCTGGCAGTCCAGTGGTTAAGACTCCATGCTTCCAATGCAAGGGACGTGGGTTCAATTCCTGGTTTGGGAACTAAGATCCGACATACCATACAGCCTGGCTAAAAAAAAAAATAATAATCTTCATAATCATAAAAATAAAATACCAGTGATGCACCTGCACATTAGCAAAAAGTCTCTTGCTATGCACTGTGAGACTAGTTCATTACCTGGTACTATTCCAGTTCTCTCAATAAACTTGAAATGTGAGGAGATTCTGTCTTCATGGTTATAGAATTCATACATTGCATCTGTCATTTCTCTGTGTACATGCCACACAAATCTTAAAACAACCCCTTGATTTATGCATCCTCCAGGCATTTCAGTGAAGTAAAACGGAAGAAATGCAAATGAAATAAATTGGGCAAAGTGTGTTTTTAAAAATAATAATGAAATATATGACTCACAAAATGAGCTTCCTCAGGAAACTAAAAATAGAACTACCATTTGATCCAGGAATTCCACTCCTCGGTATATATCTGAAAATGATGGAAGCACTAATTTGAAAAGATACGTGCATCCAATGTTCATAGCAGCATTATTTACAGTAGCCAGTATATGGGAGCAACCCAAATGTCCATCAAGAAAAAGACGAATTAGGGCTTCCCTGGTGGTGCAATGGTTGAGAAGCCGCCTGCCAATGCAGGGGACACGGCTTCGATCCCTGGTCCGGGAAGATCCCACATGCCGCAGAGCAGCTAAGCCCGTGTGCCACAACTGCGGAGCCTGCGCTCTAGAGATCCCGAGCCACAACTACTGAGCCCACGTGCCACAACTACTGAAGCCCGTGCACCTAGAGCGTGTGCTCCACAGCAAGAGAAGCCACTGCAATGAGAAGCCCATGCACCGCAACGAAGAGTAGCCCCCGGTCGCGGCAACTAGAGATAGCCCGTGAGCAGCAATGAAGACCGAACGCAGCCCAAAATAAATAAAAAAAATTTTTAAGTCATAAAAAAAGGAAAAAGATGGATTAAAGAAGAAGTGGTATATGTATCTACAATGAAATATTACTCAGCCACAAAGAAGAATGAAATTCTGCCATTTGCAGCACCATAGGTGGACCTAGAGCATATTACACTAAGTGAAATATGTCTGACAGAGAGACAAATACTACTTGATATCACTTAAATGTGGAATCTAGAAAAGAAATGAATGTATATAGTGAAACAGGACACACTCACAGAGAAAACAAACTAGGTTACCTGTGAAGCGAGGGAGGAGGGGAAGGGCAAGATAAGAGTATGGGATTGAGAGAGCCAAGCTATCAATACTTTGTATAAAATAGATAAGCAATATCTTAAACAATATATTGCACAGCACAGGGAATCATAGCGATTATTTTGTAATAAGTTTTATAATCTATGAAAATTCTGAATCACTATGCTGTGCACGTGCAGTGAATGTCATATTGTAAATCAACCATAGTTCAATAAATATATATCATGCATATGTATCATATAGGCTTCACAAAATGGAATTTTATAACAGTTGAGATATAATGCTTATTACTATAACTTAACTTTTTTAATAGCCTTTCAAAAAGCCTCTTGAAAAATTATTCATATTTATAATCTGATAAATACCTGCACACATTAATTTTCATGAAACAAGTGGAAAATATCCTTGGCAATTCATCTGAACAGTATTTCACAGGTATTTCTAACATTCATATTGCACCATGAGTTCTGTGATCAGGAAGCGGAATGTAGCAAGTGTGTTTTTTTATTAATTTATGGCTGCGTTGGGTCTTTTTTTTTTTTTTTTTTTTTTCGGTATGCGGACCTCTCACTGTTGTGGTCTCTCCCATTGCGGAGCACAGGCTCTGGACGCGCAGGCTCAGCAGCCATGGCTCATGGGCCCAGCCGCTCCGCGGCATGTGGGATCTTCCCGGACCGGGGCACGAACCCGTGTCCCCTGCATCGGCAGGCGGACTCTCAACCACTGCGCCACCAGGGAAGCCCTGCGTTGGGTCTTTGTTACTGCTCAAGGGCTTTCTCTAGTTGCGGGGAGCGGCCGCTACTCTTCATTGAGGTGCGTGGCTTCTCGTTGCTGTGGCTTCTCTTGTTGCGGAGCACGGGCTCTAGGCACGTGGGCTTCAGTAGTTGTGGCACATGGGCTCAGTAGTGGTGGCTCGCGAGCTCTAGAGCATAAGCTCAGCAGCTGTGGCACATAGACTTAGTTGCTCTGCGGCCTGTGGGATCTACCCAGACCAGGGCTTGAACCCAAGTCCCCTGCATTGTAAGGCGGATTATTCACCACCGAGCCACCAGGGAAGCCCTACCTGGAACCTTTTATCTCATATACATTTATCAATTCACTTAGACACGCCAGCTAACTGCTGGCAAAAACAGCTTTTTATTGACACCATTCTTGACTCGTTAGGAGGAAACATCTTAGTTTCCGAGATAACTGGCCCAAGCAACGGTAAGCTTTTGCCTTAAAACTGTAGCAAACAGTAAATTAAAACAAGCAGTTTCAAGCTTTAGGGGCCAACCTACCCCTACCCGCCTCCTGCCCCGCCTAACTGCGCTCCCTGGACTGACAGGGGCTCCCTCCTCGCCCCGCCCCTCGCCGCTAGCGCTCCGCCCAAGCCCCGCCCCCAGAAGCCCTGCTTCTAACTCCGCGCTCGCGCCGTTAATAACGGAAGCGGAAGCGGACAGCGCGGAGAGAAGGTCGCCCTGCTGAGAGTAAGTTTTCTTTTCTGGTGTTAATCTGTGCCGCGCGGCCCCCCTTTCTCCATCTTCAGAGTGTGGGGGGTCACCAAGGACCGTAAATCCCAGCACCCGCCCCTACGCTCCCAGTAAATCCAGACGTCGCCGTTACAGGTCAGGCATGTTTACCTTTGGGTTTGAATTCGCTCTGAGGCCGGTCCCGGTGCCCTTGGCTTTTCTGCCTTCGGTCCAGGTAGACACCTCCATTCGCGACATTTTCCTGCTTAAAATCCATTACTGCCTCCGTCCCTTCCCGCCGCCTGTAACGTCCCCTTCCGCGAGGTGGATTCGCGCCCCCCAGCCTCGCTCTCTCGGCCCCTGGAGGGCAGCGCCGGCCGCCCCGCTCCCGGACAGCCCACGTTCTCTCCCCGGTCCTGGCATTCTGCAGAGCCCGCCCCTCTCCTGAGACCCCCCCTCCCTCCCTCCCTCCCAGCGCCTCTGTCCTCGCGTCTCCTCAGGCCGGTCCTTTTGCTTCCCCGGCCTCCCCTTCATAGTCAGCCCTTCCCCTCACCCGGCGTGGGGGGCGGGGAGTGACCTGGGCCAGCCGTGTGACACCCAGTGTTCTTCCGTCTGAAATTCCACCCCGCTGGAGAATGGACTCTTCCGGTAGGCGGCATGTTATTCCGTCTCGGTCTCTGTAAATATGTGGGCGATGGGGGAACTGGAGGAGCAGAGACAGCGACTGAGAGAGAAATAGAAAAGCTGACAGGGTGGAAAGAATGAGGGAGAGCGGATGGAGACGTAGAGGATGGCTGAGGAGCTTATAAAGAGACAGTGAAATGAAAGAGACTAAGTAAGCCTTGAAAATAGCAGGTGAATAAAATGAAGTAAATGAAAAGTAAATGAGAAGTAAATGAAAACGCCGGATCTCCGGGGATTGCAGAGCAACATAGAGAGAGGCCCTGGATCAGTGGTAGTAGGGAGGGCAGCAGTGGTGAGGCACTGCACAGAAAATCTGGGAGAGGATAAACGGTGGAACCATGGCCTTCAGGGCATCCTGGTCCTGGGAGAGAAGCAGAGGACTTCTGTGGCTAGCAGAGCAGAGGAAGAGAGAGAGCAGAAAGGAAGCACAGCCACCTGGGGTGCCGGAGAGTGGGGAGGAAGGGAGAGTAACAGGGACAGAAGGGGTGTCACGGGCCGGGCAGAGAGGGAATAGAGTTGGGGGAAGAAAGAGGCAGAAATGTATGGATAGGCCAGCAGGAGCACCAGGGGAGTAGATAAGATCAAAAAGGAGGAGACAGAAACAGGGAAAGAAATAGACAATAAAATGGAAACACATAGTAGTGCAGGTGGAGGGCAGACTGGGTCCAGGTTGGGGGTGAGTTGATTGGATTTGTACGATTAAGTTATGATATACTGACTTCTGGCTTTAGACGCTAATAAATTGAAATGTTGCTTGCTCAAATTATACAGGTGAGGATTTGTATTGCAAAACTGTAAGGTTTGTGCATTTTGTAATTGTTTGTATGACAAGAAAACTTCCCTTTGCAATCCCTGTTCAGCCAAGGGGCAGTGAATTGACTCAGGCAGTTATGGGTCACCCCCTTCCATTTCCTGGTGTGGGGTAGAGGACAGGGGAGAGACTAGTGGGGCAGGAAATGACTGACTTTCACTACATGGTGCTTCTTTAAAGAAATTAAAAATTTTGTTTTTCTGTAATGGACTTACTTTTTTCTCTCTGGTTTCTTTACATTTATGTCTTTCCTTTAACTTTGCATATATCCTAGTGCATTAGATATCTAATTTCCTGCAAATAATTACTAACTTGTGAAATAAGTTTGGTGGCCTTATGTATTCTACTCATGTGATTCTTTTCTAAATATGATAAAGCCTCGATTTTTTTTGTTATTTATTTATTTATTTGTTTTTCGCTGCGTTGGGTCTTCGCTGCTGCGCGTGGGCCCTCTCTAGTTGCGGCAAGCAGGGGCTACTCTTCGTTGCGGTGCGCGGGCTTCTCATTGCGGTGGCTTCCCTCGTTGAGGAGCACAGGCTCAAGGCATGCGGGCTTCATTAGTTGTGGCACGCGGGTTCAGTAGTTGTGGCTCACGGGCTCTAGAGCGCAGGCTCAGTAGTTGTGGCACACGGGCTTAGTTGCTCCGCGGCATGTGGGATCCTCCCAGACCAGGGCTCGAACCCATGTCCCCTGCATTGGCAGGCAGATTCTTAACCACTGCGCCACCCGGGAAGCCCCAATCCTCAATTTTTTTAAAACATTGACAGCAGGATCTTTAGATTAAAAAAATTCACAAATTCATTTTATTTATTCAGATATAATTGACACCTGAGTTCTTCCCCTGCTTTATCTTTGTATACTGGTAAAGTTCTTTGGTAACTAGTAAATAATTTTAGACTCTTTTGATGAGTACTTGGTAGATATGTCATTGATCTTTTATATTAACAGTCAAAACCTAGTTTAACCAGTTAGTCTAATATTCTTTTTCACCTTTTATTCCTCTATTCATGATGAAGAAGTTTGCTCAGATCTTGTTTCTAAGCTGAACGCTTGCAATGTTTTATGCACCAGCAACTATGCTTTTCCAATTGTTTATTTTTTAATTCTTTTACTGTGATTTTTCTGGAAAGAAAAATTACCTGTTTGGTGACAGTGTGATCAGACATTGAAAGAGAAGTTTCCTTTGATCAGGCACCTGAAAGATGGTGTTTTAAATGGGACAGGCGATAAGGACAGACTCTGCCCACCGACCCCTCAGGATCTCATTTCAGAATTCAGTTACACCTGATTCTGTTCACTCAACCAGGACTTTCTCAGAAAAGTCTCCCTTCTGGGCCTCAGGGCGCCCACTTATAACATGGAGATGAGAGACTAGACCAGAAACTCTCAGTCAAAGTAACACTGACCCTGAAGTGGTTGGCCAAATTGTGTTTGTCTTCTTTTTGGAGAGAGTGTCTAGTTTTATTTAGAATTGTATATGGGTTCCTGTCTTCCCACAGGCTCAGAGTAGAAGTGACCGTAGTCAGAAATATTTCTCTGCATTAAGTATAAATCCGAGGAGAGTTTATGCCAGTTCTGGCACTCAGACCTGCACCAGCTCTTATTTGCCCTCAGGACAAATCCCAACTCCTCCCTGTGGCTGCTCAGCCCTGTGTCATCAGGGCCCTGCCAGTGTCTCCAGCCTCATCCTGGGAGCTGACCCTGTTCTCATGGTTCACTCTACCCTGGGCACATTCACCTTTTGTCTGTTTCCAAACAAAAACTATTTCTATCTGACATCATAGTTCCTGTTCTTACCTTTTGCCTTGAAGTCACCGTAGCACAGGCCCTTTGTCTCCCTTCAGGTCTAGGCTCAGAGAGGGCTCGCCATCTCCTCCTGACTGTGTCACATTTTATTGCCTCTGTATCAATCACCTTCAACAGAAATGCCGCTCTCCATTGATTATTTGGAGTCTTCCTCCTTTTCCGTTCATTGAAGGATGCACAGTGTTCCTCTTCTTCCCTGGATAGCTGCGGCATCTCCCTCTGGGGATGTGTTAGGTGGCTGGGACTGTGGGTTGGGCTGAATAATCCTCAGGGGAGACCAGGGGAACACGGTAGGTGATGAGGATGGTTCCTACATTTGTTCTGGACATTTCAACTCTAATTGATTATTACCCCATATGGCTGCTTAATTACTCAAAATAAGAGCAAAAAGATGCAGGGAGTGCTAAAAATCCCTACAGAACTGATGTCCTCATGTAGAATGTTGAGGTGTCCCCATGTTTAGTGTGCTGTGTCACTGCTCCACTGTAGCCCCCAGGTGTTCCAGGCTGTGCACATCCAGGGACCAGTTGCCTCCTTGGACAGGAGCTTTGCCTTCCAGCAGTTCATCTGCTCCGAGTCAGGGGTAGTGATTTCACTGTGGTAACTGTGGGCCAAAGTCCAGAACCTAAGGAGGAATGAAGGAGACTTCCCTCAAAGAGTTAGGGTATCTTTTAATTACCTGTGAGCTGGGAGAACAGGAGAGAAGAAACTTGGGGACCATCTGTCTTGGGGACAAGAAATCTGGGGACCGCCTGTCTTTGAGTCTCCCACACTGCATTCAAATGTCCTTTGTAACTGGACTCCGTAACATTCTTACTTTCTCGTAAGTTTTTCCAGGAGGGCCAACTTTGTTGACCTGCATATTGAATGCCCAGTGTCCTTTCGGTGGCAGCTTGTGTGTATTCCTGTTGCGATGGCTTTCCTGAGAGGTACTTTTGTCCTTTAGCCCTGTTTGCCCATGAGTGCAAGGAGGAGAGGGAGAACAATGGGAAAATTGGAGGAGAGCCTGCAGGAGGGATATGGCAGCAAGTGTGGGCTTCAAGATGAGCCCAATGAACGGTGTATGCATTTGTCCCTTTTGGGCTCAAGGGGTGTGTGGAACTCCTGGCAAGTAATGTCTCAGTTCTGGCTGGAGCACCTGGAATTGGGTTTATGGGTAGTTGTGGGTGCATTGCATGGTTTGAGGTGCCATAGTGTCTTAGCTCAGGTTCCCTGGGACCTAGCTGCTGAGACTGAGGTTTCCATGCATTGGTTTAATCTGGTATTTCATGGCCATACATGAGGAGGAATGAAGGCAGTGGTTTTAAGCACAGAAAATCATTTTCCTCTGATGTTAGAAGTATGGCCTGAGCTGAGCCCACAGGGATTTTTGGGTGCAGGAGGATGGGTGCCTTGTCCTCAGGCAATGGAGCTAGAGGGTACCCTACAGCATCCACTCCGCAAATGACTTGTTTTGGGTATTCTGGGAGGTCAAGAATCATTGTGCAGGGATACTGCTTTGGGAAAGATCTCTGGTGTTCTCCTTACTTGCTGCAAGTAATAAATCCTTCCTGCTCCAGAAGAAAAAAAGGGAGAGAGAAAGAGAGGAATCATTCTGCAGTTTTTAGACTAATATGGAGGTCATTTTGTTGTTTACCTTTGGTACTTTTTAGTATTTTGTGTCGCAGATAAAGAAATTTTCAGTTGCACTGTGAAACATAACGAAAGGCGAATTGGAGTGTTGCCTTGGGGGATGTTTGGGTCTCACTGGGGGATGTGCATCGTTGGAAACATCTTTCTTTTATGTGTAGTTTTTGAAGATGACAGTGTTTGGGCTGTGGTTACTGTGAATGAAAATATGGTATTTTGCATCTATTGGTTCCTTGGGTGTCTTATATGTATTTTTCCCTCTGGCATGATTTATTAGAGCTTGGCATGTTTTCTGGTATTTTCTAGCACGATGAGTTGATCATTATGGGTTTTATCGAAACTATGTTGGACCCCATGAAAGTTTGTAAGCTCATTTGAGTCCAGAAGGGAAGTTATGAGTAGTAAGCTTCAAATGGCAGAAAGTTTTCATTAGGGAGATTTTGCTAGGTATGTTTCTGTGGACAGAACCTGAGAGGGGCCATTAAGTTCTTTAATGTAGGGAGAGATTGTTCCAAGAATCAGAGGGCCAGCAACACCACAGTGATCAGTAATACAGAGGCACGTTCTTGGGAAGGTGTAGCCGCTACTTTCTTGCTGCCAGGCCAGTGCTGGTTCCTCTACGGTCCTCTCCCTACCTGTCTCAAAACACACACACAGGAACGCTTGTGCTTCATTGGTGGGAATGTAAATGGTATGGCTATTACGGAAAACAATTTAGAGGTTCCTCTGTCTAGATAGCCAAAGGAAATGAAATCATTATATTTAGGTAAATATTTGCAACATGTTCATCTAATGTTCATCATGCTATCGTTAATCATACTGTGTTTCTATATACCTGGTATTTGCTGAGAGAGTAACACTTGAGTGTTCTTAGCACACAGAAATAAAATGGTCGTTGTGAGTTGATGGACGTGTAAAGCACTCTGTTGTGAATATTACACAGTGTATACATCTGTCTAATAAGCACATTGGATGCCTCATATGTACACCATTGTTATACGTCTGTTAGGCCTCAGTAAAGCTGGAAAATGAAAAGCAAGTGGGGGCTGTGCTGGGCTTGCCTCCTGTGAGTGCTGCTCAACCCAGGCCTTTCCTTAGATCGATGAAGAATTTTGTACAGACATGTTTTGTACCCTCTGACCAGGGATTCCTCTTCATACTGTCAGTGTGGGGGTCCAACCTCAACAATATTTGAGGTGCCCCAGGATGTTCCAATCCAGATCCCTCACTGAGCATCGTGACCCTGAGCGCCCCCATTCCTGATGGCTGAGATCTGGGCTGAGGGTGAGGGCTCTGCTCTGCGTGGGGATGGATCAGGGCTGGTCTGTGACCTGCAGGGGATCGTCGGGTCCAGCTGAGGTGCCCGCTGCTGCTGGGTACGTGAGGGCCTCACCAGGAGGGGAGCCTGAACTGAAGGAAAGGGTGGGAAAACTCACTGGTTGGTCTGTGTGTGGGAGTTACTGTCCTGAGTCCCTCCTGGGACAGTGGGCAACAGAGGACCGTCTGTTCCCCATGCTGAGGGCTTCCCTGTGTGTGTGGTGGTGACTCAGGAAGGGGGTGTGTTGATTGCAAGCATTAAACAGCCTGTTTTCCACTTTCAAGGTCAACCTCTAAAGACTCAACGTTGTCTGAGGAAGAGCCCTGAAGAGGAGGGAGAGGAAAGAAAAGGAGTCTGGAATGGCTCTTTCTCAGGTAAAGTCATATTCTCAGTTGTTTCTTCTGTCTGTCCTTCCTGAAATGCCCTTCTTTGGACTCGCTAATCTCTGGCTCTGAAGTATCCTGCCTGACACCTGTACATTCACACTGACTCGGGTCCTTCCCTCAGGGCCTGTCATCTCCACTTAGATCCCATTTCCCCATAACCCAGTGACCTGGAACTTGTGAAGAGGCTCTGCTGGGTGTAGTCCTGGGCAGGGCTTCACACCCATGGATTGGAGACATGGTGTCAGTGCTACTGGACAGCAGGGATTGCTTAGGGCCCCATCAGGATGCACTGTCTGCTCTCTGTCAAGCAGGATAAAGAAGCTGGACGTTAATGTGCACAGTATCTGGTAAAATCTGGAAAACAGACCAGTAAGAGGTAATTTGTTCTTTTTAACTTTTTTTTTTTTTTTTGCGATGCCCCATCAAGGCTTGTGGGAACTTAGTTCCCCGACCAGGGATTGAACCCGGGCTTACTGCAGTGAATGCACCAAGCGCTAACCATTGGATCACCAGGGAATGTTTTAGTCCATTCTTGAGTTTGAACTATGAAATCAACCTAAATCTCTGACAGTGGGAAATTCTTTAAATCACTTTCATCACCTGCATTCCTCAGAGGTTGTCTTTTCACTCTGTGGATTGTATCCTGTGATACGGAAGTTTTTACCTTTGATGCAAGTAAGGTTCCATCTTCATTCTTTTGCTGGTATGTATGTAGTTGCTCAGCATCATTTGTTATTGAGACTGTCCTTTCCCCTTTGTGTAGTCTTTGCACCCTTGGCTGTACATTTTATATATATTCACTGGATTATTTCTGGTATCCACTGGGTTTTGTATCTGTGCTTATACCAGTACCACATCATCCTGATTACTTTGTAATATGTTTTGAAATCTGAAAATGATGTCCATCTTCTTTTTCAAGAGTATTTTGGCTGTTGGGGGTCCTTTGAGATTCCCTATGAATTTTAGTATGATTTTTTTTTTTAACTGCAAAAATTGCCTTTGAAATTTTGACAGGGATTCCATTGAATCTGTAGAACACTTTCAGTAATAAAGTCATTTTAAGAATATTAATTCTTCCAATTCATGAGTACAGGGTGTCTTTTTATTTATTTGTATATCCTTGGATTTCTTTTAGCAACATTTAGTAGTTTTCAGTGTGCAAGTCTTTCACCTCCTTGGGTAATTTTTTCCTAGTCTGTCTCTTGATGCTATAGTAAACAGTATTGTTTTCTAACTTTCTTTTGAATTTGTTCATTGTGTATATTGTGTATACCAAGGCAACTGATTTTTGTGTGCTGATATTTTTTTCCTTTGTGGCCATGCCTTGCGGTTTGTGGGATCTTAGTTCTCCCACCAGGTTTTGAACCCAGGGCCATGGCAGTGAAAGCACAGAGTCTTAACCACTGGACTGCTGGGGAATTCCCTGCTGCAATTTTTCCAAAGTTGTTTTTTCTTTTTTTTTTTTTTTGGCTGCATCAGGTGTTGTGGCACTCAGGATATTCATTGAGGCGTGCGGCATCTTTTGTTGTGGCGTGCAGTGTCTTTCGTGGAGGCGCATGGGCTTCTCTCTCTAGTTGTGGCGTGCAGGGTTTTTTTTTCTCTCTCTCTAGTTGTGGCACACGGGTTCCAGAGTGCGTGGGCTCTGTAGTTTGCGGCACGCGGGCTCTCTCGTTGAGGCATGTGGACTTAGTTGCTCTGTGGTGTATGGGATCTTAGTTCCCTGACCAGGGATTGAACCCAAGTCCCTTGCCTTGGAAGGTGGATTCTTTACCACTGGACCAACCGGGAAGTCCTTGAAGTTGTGTTTTGAAGTGGTAGTTTTCTCATGGAGCCTTTTTGGTTTGCACATGTAAAACCTTGTCACCTAGAGAAAAAGGTAATTTTACTTCTTTTTCAATTTGTATAACTTTGATTTCTTTTTCTTGTCTAATGGCTCTCCATACATTCTTGAACAGCAGTACAGGGTTTGCATCTTTCCCCTTTTTTGTTGTAAGCATTTAGCATTGTAGACTTCCCTTTTACTATGGTTTTGACTGCCTGTTATAAATTTTGGTATGTTGTGTTTTTATTTTCATTCAGATATTTTTACAATTTCCTTGTGATTTCTTCTTTAACCCATTGCTTCTTTTTTTAAAAAATGAATTTGTTTATTTTACTTTTGGCTGTGTTAGGTCTTCATTGCTGCGTGTGGGCTTTCTCTAGTTGTGGTGAGCAGGGGCTACTCTTTGTTGTGGTGCGCGGGCTTCTCATCGCGGTGACTTCTCTTGTTGTGGAGCATGGGCTCTAGGCACGCGGGCTTCAGTAGTTGTGGCGCTGGGGCTCTGTAGTTGTGGTGCACAGGCTTATTTGCTCCACAGCATGTGGGATCTTCGCGGACCAGGGCTCGAACCTGTGTCCCCTGTATTGGCAGGCGGATTCTTAACCACTGAGCCACAAGGGAAGCCCGGCCCATTGCTTCTTTAAGAATCAGCTGTTTAATTTGTACATTTTGGGGGTTTTCCTGTTTTCCCTCTGTTTGTTATTTCAAGTTTCATTTCATTGTGGTTAGAGAAGATACTTTTTAGATCTCAGTCTCCTTAAATTTGTTAAGATTTGTTTTGTGGCCTAAGATGTGTTTTGTGGTCTGTTATGGAGAATGTTTCATGTTTGCTTGAGAAGGATGTTTTTTGGTGTTGGGTGGAGTGTTCTGTACATGTCTTTTAGGTACAATTGTTATTTAGTGTAGTTCAAGTTCTCTGTTTCCTTTTAAGTTGTTCCCATGTGTAGATAAAACTAGAGTATTGAAGTCTCATACTGACATTTTGCTGTTGTCTATTTCTGTTGTTTCCTTCATATTTGGGCAAGCTCTAATGTTAGATGTATATATATTTATAATTGTTATATCCTCCTGGTGAATGGACTGTTTTATTATATAATATCCTTTGTCTCTTGTGTCAGTTTTTGTCTTTATTTTTTCTGATGTAATATAGTCACCCCTGTTCTCTTTAGGATGGACTATCTTTTCACATCCTTCCTCTGTTCTTAGATTTCTATGTCCTTAGATTTGTGAATGTTCACAGTTCCAACTCTCTGACACACTCTCTTTCTGTCTCTTGCCCTCTGTTTTCCTCCTCTTACTGCCTCTAATGGCTCTTGCTCAGGCACACTGTACATTGGTGAAAGGCAGGTGCCCTGGCCAGCCCCCTTCACTCCACTGTAACTTCAGAGGGAATGCGTCAAGTTTCCTTCTAATCATGCTGTTTGGTGAAATATTCTTCCTTAATTACAATATACTTTTTTTTTTTTTTTGCAGTATGTGGGCCTCTCACTGTTGTGGCCTCTCCCGCTGCGGAGCACAGGCTCCGGACGCACAGGCTCAGTGGCCATGACTCACGGGCCCAGCCGCTCCGCGGCACGTGGGATCTTCCCGGACTGGGGCATGAACCTGTGTCCCCTGCATTGGCAGGCGGATTCTCAACCACTGCGCCACCAGGGAAGCCCACAATATACTTTTTTCCATATTCTTTTTAGTCATGATATTTAATTCTCCAAGTAGTTTTTTTTTTTTTTTTTTTTTTGGTATGCGGGCCTCTCACTGTTGTGGCCTCTCCCATCGCGGAGCACAGGCTCTGGACGCGCAGGCCCAGCGGCCATGGCCCATGGGCCCAGCCGGTCCGCAGCATGCGGGATCCTCCCGGGCCGGGGCATGAACCCGTGTCCCCCGCATCGGCAGGCAGACTCCCAACCACTGCGCCAGCAGGGAAGCCCTCTCCGAGTAGTTTTTAACTTTACTATTGTGATAATTTTTTTCTTAGTCTCTTAAATTAATGTATAATAGTAATAACTTTTCTGATTTTGAGTCAGTGTTTTATGTGTGGAATACAGAAATAAACTCTGCTTTGCATTTGTTAATACCTACCTATGTCAATATTGTGGTTTAAATTGTATTTATATATGGGTATTCAATAGAGATTGCAGTTAAAGGATCCTATTTTTTTCATGTTAGTACCATTTAATACAGTTGATACTTTTTCATTGTTCCAAAGATGCTGAAATTCACATAAATAAAAATGATGATAAAAAAAATCATGCAGTAATATATCCAGAGACAACTTCTCTCGTTTCAGTTATTTGTGCATTTACCTGTGTGTCCATGAGTTCATGGATGTGCAAGTCCATGGTTTTGATAAAAGGCATCAGAATTTTATAACTATGTACTGTATTTTATTGCAGTTGAAATTATATCATAAATATATTACATGGCCTTGAATTTTTCCTACACTATCCTGTTAATGGTTCAGATACTAGTAAGATTACTAACATGTTGTGTGTGTGTGTGTGTGTGTGTGTGTGTGTGCGCGCGCACGTGCATGCGCGCGCACACGTGCCTACATCTATAATGACCTTTTAATGCCTTTCATGTTGTTCAACTTCTTTCAAGTTTTCTGGGAGAATCCTCTGGCCATGTGCTTCCAAAGCTCTTCTGTTACTTCAGTTTTTGCTTTTTTATCTTCAGTTCAAGACTGCATCCACCTTAATTCAGGTGCTTGCTGTATCATTTCTTAGCTTGAACTAAGTTGAGTTTCTCCAAATGTCTCTGACAGTTTTCTCCTCTGCACGATGGGAACAGATCTTTCTCTACTGAGCTACAATGTTGATAAAAAAGTTCATATCTATAAAGCATTTAGAGTAATGCTTAGCATCTGTGAAGTATTCAAGCACCTTTAGTCATTGCTGTTATTATCGTCATTGTAATTTAAGATTTTGATTTTCTTTTTTAAAGCACTGTGGACTTAGTCATCTCTAAAGCCACCACTCATAGTGTAGTTCATCTAGATTTTGAATAGCACTCAGTGTGTAAGACATAATCTAACACTTCTGGATAGAGAACTCATTGTTGAATTTTATTTATATGTATTTCATGTATTGTCCACAAAAATGAAAAATACACATTGATTACAGGTTATCATAATCTCTATGAAAAAGCATAAGAAATTAAAATTAGAGACCCATAATTTCCTCAGATATCTTTATATGGATCTGTCAGAATACATACTTCAACTTGATCTTTTCACCTCTTCTCATTTTGTGTGAAAATAAGATTTCTCCTCATGGCCCCTTGGTGAAATGTGTTTTCATTTCAGGCACAGTTGACCTTCAAGGATGTGGCCATAGAATTCTCTCAGGAGGAATGGGAATGCCTGGACCCTGCTCAGAGGGCCTTGTACAGGGACGTGATGTTGGAGACCTACAGGAACCTGGTCTCCCTGGGTGAGGATAACTTCCCTCCAGAAATTGGGATCTGCCCTTATGTATCTTTGCATTTTCCATTGTGTGCCTCCTGGGAGCCCCTGTTTTGCTTGACTGATCTGAAATCCTTGTTGATTCAGACATGGAAAGCTTCAGGATGCAGCCTCAGGAGTTTAAATCTACCTTTTCCTCTGATGGCCTGCCCAGTTCATGTTACATCAGGAGTTGTTCCAGAGCTTACATGTATATAAAGCTCAATGGGAAACTTTTAATATACCCATTTTCCTGTTTCCTACCCCTGTGCTTTTGATTTAGGAGTTTTAGGAAAAAAGCTACGTTTCTGCACATTATACTGTTCCCTGTGTATTCAGGAGGTAAAGAGCAGGTCAGTTTTTTGAAATACTTTTCTGTTTCCATCTGTAGTCACCTCAGTTCTCAGCTGAGCAAGAGACCAGGATTCTGGAAAAGCCACAGCAAATCATGTTTCCTTCCTCTTATGTGGAGGAATTTCTGTTTCTTATCTGAATATTTTACCCACTTTGTAACAAGAGAAAGAGCCCTGGGCTGTGAAGACTGATCTGAATACCTTTGGGGATGTATCAAAGTGTGAACACAGGTCAGATCTCAGAAGCGCCGATGGGAAGCCTCATTATTAATAGTGTTTGGAGTCTTTCCCCTCATCAGAGAGTTCTATGGGAATACAAAAATTTACTTATTATTTGAGCTCTCAGAGGAAATTTTTCTTCTCCATAACTTATCCGTCTTGTGCTTCCACATGTAAAATGTATTCTTTCACCCTCCAGTGGTGCTGCAGCTCCACCAGAGACAAAGGCAAGGTCTTTATCATGGTCTGCAACACTCTGCCATCTGGTTTCTGTGAGCTCTTGTTGCTTGAATTAGCAGAGCATGAGGTGGACTTTTTCAGAGGGGCCTCTTGCCCCCTCATCTCTCCTTCTCGACTTCATTCCATTGGATGCTCAGTTCTCAGTCTACATAGATAAGAGCTGATGCCTGCAGACTCCAATCCCTGAACCTTTCCCGGTTCCATCCCCATTTGATGTTTTTAGGAGACCTCATCAGAAGATGGGAGACACTGGCTGCTCTTTGATTCCATGTGGCATCTCAGAACCTGCATGTAGCTGTCTCAAGCCCTGTCTCCCTGTTTAGATCCCTCCTGCATTTCTTCTGTTCTGCTTTGGCCACATTCTCCAGCCTTGTGTGTAACAGGGAGGTGCATTCTATCTTCTGTAATTATTACTTAGGAAAACTAAGGACAGTGGACAGGGAGATCATCTCTTTGATCCCCAGTCCTACTGAGGAGCATATATGTATCTTTCAGGCTCTTAGTTTGGTATCTGTGGCTAGAGCACATTGTTCCATCTGAAGGTTCTGTGATATCTGACACACATAGCTCATATTTTTTTCACTCCTGTACTGCTCTACCTAGTCTGGGAATGTATTCTCTTCCTGATTTCATACTCTCCTAAGTTTGTGTGATTTTGCCTCTGAAACTTGTTTATGAAGTACAGAGAACTAGGCTCTGAAATTTTATCCAGAACCTTTGGTGTGATAATCCACCCTTTGTTAATCAACAACTTCTGGTGGACTCTCTATAGGGTGGGTTTACTGGGTGACAGATAATTTTGAATGAGAATACTATCCCTCATATATTGTAATATTTTCCTGCTATATAGAAAATCACCACTTAAAGCTATAGTGGAGTGGTCTGCATATTCTATGATATGAGATAGAAAGTATCACCAGAGCCTGGCTGATAAATCTTTCCAGGTTTTTTTCTGGTTTTGAGCAGTGTCACAAAAGCCAGTCTCAAGGGCACTGTGATAGTGGTGTTCACATGTACTATGCCCATCCCCTTTCACCCTCAGTAAACGGTGAATAGGAATTTCTCCTCAGGGTAACATTGCCCAAGTTCACATCCTCATATTTGTGAGGCTGTTGTGTAAACTGTTGTTGACACCATTTTGGGGTCACCTGTGTGCTATTGTTCTTTCTACATCAACAGCTAATTTTGAAACATCTAAATTAGAGAATTTATGAAGTGCAGTGATACCTTCCATCTGAACCATAATTCGTTTTGTTTAGTAGACTGCCCTTCCCCCACTGAGTGGTCCTGATACTCCTGCGGAACATCACTTGACCACATACACAAGAGTTTATCTCTCATGTCTCTGTCGTATGCCACTGGTCTCTCTCTGTCTTTATGCTAGGACCATACTGCTTTGGTTAGTTTAGGTTTCTAAGAATTTTGAAATGATGGTGAAACCTCCAACTTCATTCTTTTCAACCTTGGTTTTGCTATTGAGTATCTTTTGAGATTGCATTTGAATCTTAGGATGGATTTATCTGTTTCTTCGAGACACACTATTGGGATTTTATTAGAGATTGTGTTGAATCTGTTGATCACTTAGGGTAGTATTTACATACTGACAATATTTACTTCTAATCCATGAACTTGGGATATCGTTGCATTAATTTGTGTCTTTTCAAATATTTTTCAGCTGTGTTTTTAGTTTATAGTGCATATATCTTTCCCTTCTGTAAAGTATTGCCAAGTACTTTATTTTTCTGATGGTATTGTAAATGGAATTGTTTTCTGAATTTCCTTCTTGATTTTTTATTGTCACTGTATAGAAACAGTATTGATTTTTGTTTGTCAATTTTATGTATTGTCATCTTTCTGAGTTCATTATTTCTATCAAATTTTTGTTTAAGTATCTTCACGGGTTTTTTTTATTTTTTTTATTTTTTTGCCATGCTGCATGGCTTGTGGGATATTAGTTCCCACACAAGGGATCAAACCCAGGCCCCCAGCAGAGGAAGCATGGAGTCCTAACCACCGGACCACCAGGGAATTCCCCAGGGTTTTTTAATTAGATCATTTCATTTGTCAAAAGAGATAGTTTTGCTTCTTTTTGCTATTGGAATTGTTTTTATGTCTTTTCCTGCTACCTACGTGTACTTGCTAGGAATTCCAGTAATTTTTTTTTAGAAATACTGAGTGCAAGTATCCTTGTCTTTTTCTTGATCTTAGAGGAAAAGCTTTAAGTCATTCCCCATTGAGTATGATGTTAGCTGTGGACTTTTAATACATGTCCTTTACTATGTTGAGGTCATTTTTTTCTATTTCTGGTTTACTGAGTGTTTTTATCATGTTTTTAGCATTTCCCCATGAGGACACCTCTGGTAATTGGGAGGCTCCTTCCAGTTCAATCTCAATGCAATGTAAGAAGGAGGTGGGGAGTCACAGGCCAGGGAATTGTCATGAACTTTCCTACATTTTTTGGTTTAGTGTTTTCAGGATAGGCAATTGCCTGGGTGCTCCCACTGTTTTTTTACTGGTTTGTAGAGTTTTCCCAAATTCTTTTTTGTCTATTGTTTTTAACTTGGCTTCCTCATGGCTGTAATGAGTGCCTGTGGTTTACTGTTCTGTTGACATCACTCCTCATGGTTTTGTTTTTCTTTGCAGAGTTTGTGTTAAGAAATTTAATGATATGATTTTCAGTATTTAGAGAGGCCAGCTAAAAGAACACTGTCATGTTTAATAACAAGGAGTGTTAACATAAACATTTTATATACCAAATTATGTTATGTAATCTATATTTTAGTTAGTAACACTTTTCTCTTTCTTTGCTTACTTAACTTAACTTAATTGTGATCCTATCCTGAAATTGCTCAGGCTTTCTCAAACGCTTTCTGCTATCTTTGTTTCCCCATACAAACCCTGCTCACCCAGCCAGGAGATCTTCATTCTGAAATCAGGATCTCCCTACTTTACAGTATTGTTGATCTGATTACTTTGTTCTGCACGTGTGTGTACAGAATAGACTGATCCGTCTCCTTCTGCTGGTCTTCTCCTGGTTTTTTCTTCTGCTTTCTGCTAAGAACATTATTGCACCGTCTCCTTGAATATTGTGTATGTTTTTATTGAATATGTGCATAGAAATACAGCTGTTGGAATTTGATACCTTGCATAGCAAATAGTGTAATAGATTTAAAGTTAGTTTACTTCTACAGTGTTTAAATCTCTTTCAGTTCTTCCCATACTCATAGTATAACTCCCATAGTTAAAAAACTCTGTGCTCCACTCAGGCCCTTTCTCAGTCCTGGCCTTTCCTTACATGGTACCTTGATGTGGATGGAAAGATTGTTATTTCCTAGCACATTTAAGTTATTCTCCTGAACTTCCCAATTTCTACAGCACTCCTTCACCCATCCCTCCACCTTCCACATCGCTCACACTGTAAAAATAATGCCTCTTTATATATCGAACAACTGTCTCATGACACAACCTAAATCATTTTCTGTGTAGTTGTGATGACTCAGAAACCATTTCCAGGAGGGGTGGCTGAATACCCTTCGTAGTTATCCAGCTCACTTCTTGCATCTCCCTTGAAGTTTTCTTTCTCAACTCCTGATGTTTGTTGTCGTATTTTGTAATCTGTCCTCTGCTGCTTTTGGGCGGGTGGTCATGCTTAAGAGTATGTTGTCTCAGTCTGTTGGTCAAGGTCCACATCATGGTTCTCACTGCTTTCTGCATCATTTGGGGTCATGCACAGAAACCTGATTCCACTTTCCTTACTTAAAAACTTCTGATAACTTTCCTCAAGCCTTTCGAAAGAAACTAGTAATGTTAGATGGCTTGAAATAGTGGGGATTTTTTGTTTGTTTGTGTTTTTGTCCATACCACGCTGCTTGCGGGACCTTACTTTCTCAACCAGGAATGGAACCGGGCCCATGGCAGTGAAAGTGCTGAATTCTAACCACTGTACTGCCAGGGAATTCCCAGAAATAGTGCATTGTTTTTATATTAATGAATCAAAAGTGGCTTTTGTATAAAAAAGATATATTAATATTCTGGCATGTTTATTATGATGTCCCTTTTTTTGCCTTATATATTGTATGCCTTTCTTTTGCAATTTGTTGATGAACCTAGTTAAATAAATTCAAAAATTGCTCTTCATTACATATATCTTGGAGCCAATGAACTGGATATTTTAGGGCACTGAACAGATAGGGAGTTGTTCTATTTAATGGCTGTTAATATAACTGGAGAATATTTCATTTATTGATATTTAATTGTGATATACAGAAGGTGGTCTTTCAGAATGTTTTATGCTTCTTCCTGGGTACATAGATTTACAGCACCTTTTTAGAAGAACATTTTGTTTTTTAAAATACTGTTTTATCATATTCACCATTTTCTGTATGCTATATTTGTTTCCCAATTGGAAACCGCCACTCCTTGAGATCATTCATTGAATAAGTTAGTTTTGCATTATTTACTGTTACAATTATTTACTGTCTGTTTTTTTAGCATTCATTTCTATTTAACAAGTATGCACAATATATGTATAGTATAATATTCTTTTCTCCTCAGTTACGAGGCACCAGTATGTTTACTGCTAATTGGTATATGCTTTGGTGTCATGGTTGAAAAATACACTTTCTTTGATAGCTAACAGAAGTTTTCTCAATCTGAGTGTTTTTATCATAGGTTATTTGAAAATTGGGTGCCCAAAATTTAAGTGGAATTATCTCGATCACTTTATCTTTAGTAAAGAATCATTCCTTTTGTGTTTGTAAAGGTTTTAATATCATGGTTGGGAATTTTCATAACTCTGTTTTGTGTAAGTACTAATTTTGGTGTAATATGTGTTTAACATGAACTATTTACTTATGAATTGGGATGAATAGGATACTTATGGTCCTTTATATCTTGTAGATATCTCTCACGTACATGTGATCAAGAAATTACAACTAAATGCAAACACTGATAGAGCAGAAGTATTCCAAACACTGATATTGGGAAGACATGAAAAAATCAAGCATTTTTACCTCAGGGAAATCCAGGAAAATGTACATGACTTTGAGTCTCAGCCAAGAGATGAGGAAAGAAATTATAAAGGAATGCCTATAAACCATAACAAAAAGCTGGCTGATAAGAGAGATCGACATGGTAGAAGTGTTGCAGGAATCAAGCCTATTGAAAACAGGCTGGCATTAAGCTTTCAGGATGAACTGCATATTTTCAAAAGTGAAGAGAAAATTGATGAATTTAATCAAGCTGACAAGAGTATCAGCATTAGTGCCTCATTTTCACCACTTCAAGGAACTTCTCCTACTGTCCAAACCACCATTTCTAATTCATATGAGAATGATTTTATACATCCATCAATACTGACACAAGACCAGAGTGCATGCATGGAAAGCCCTTACAAATGTAATCAGTGTGGCAAAACCTTTCATCAGGGCTTAAATCTCACTCAGCATCAGTTGATCCATACAAAAGAGAAAATGCTTAATTGTGATGTATGTTGCAAAGTCTTTAGTCGAAATTCAGACCTTGCAATTCATCGAACAATTCATACTGAAGAGAAATCATACAAATATAACGAGTGTGGCAAAACCCTTAATCATGGCTTGCACCTCACTGGACATCAGATAATCCATACAAAAGAGAACTTATATAAATGTGATGTATGTGAAAAAGTGTTTAGTCAAAGTTCATACCTTGCAGTTCATCAGAGAATTCATACTGGAGAGAAACCATACAAATGTAATGAATGTGGCAAGGTCTTTAGTCAGAATTCATACCTTGCAAAACATCGCAGAATTCATACTGGAGAGAAACCTTACAAATGTAATGAGTGCGGCAAGGCTTTTAGTCAAAAAGGAAACCTTGCAAGTCATCAGAGAATTCATACTGGAGAGAAACCTTACAAATGTGATGAGTGTGGTAAGGTATTTAGTATTAGATCAACCCTTGTCAGTCATCAGATAATTCATACTGGAGAGAAACACTACAAATGTAATGAGTGTGGCAGAACCTTTTATTTTGGCTCACACCTCATACAACATCAAATCATCCATTCAGGAGATAAGCCATATAAATGTGATGTATGTGGCAAAGTCTTCGGTCAAAATTCATACCTTGCAGTTCATCGGAGAATTCATACTGGGGAGAAACCTTACCAATGTAAAGACTGTGGCAAAATCTTTAATCACAGCTCAAACCTCAGGAGACATCAGATAATCCATACAGGGCAGAAATTATGTAAATGTGATATATGTGGCAGAGTCTTTAGTTATAATTCATACCTTGCAATTCACCGGAGAGTTCATACTGGAGAGAAACCTTACAAATGTAGTGAGTGTGGCAAGGTCTTCAATCGGAATTCAAATCTCGTAATTCATCAGAGAATTCACACTGGAGAGAAACCTTACAAATGTAACGAGTGTGGCAGGTGCTTTAGTCGAAAAGCATACCTTGCAAAGCATCAGAGTGTTCATACAAAAGCGAAACCTTACAAAGATAAAAACTGTTGAAAAACCTTTACTTAGATCTCAACTCTCACTACATATCAGGTAATAAATACAAAGGGGGAATCATATTAACGTGATATATGTGGGAAGGTCTTCACTCAAAATTGACACTTTGGGCTTCCCTGGTGGCACAGTGGTTAAGAATCCGCCTGCCAATGCAGGAGACACAGGTTCGATCCCTGGTCTGGGAAGATCCTACATGCTGCAGAGCAACTAAGCCCGTGTGCCACGACTACTGAGCCTGTGCTCTGGAGCCCGTGAGCCACAACTACTGAGCCCGCATGCCACAACTACTAAAGCCTGTGTACCTAGAGCCCATGCTCTGCAACAAGAGAAGCCACCGCAGTGAGAAGCCTGCTCACCACAACGAACAGTAGCCCGCGCTCGCTGCAACTAGAGAAAAGCCTGCGTGTGGCAGTGAAGACCCAATGCAGCCATAAATAAATAAATACTTTAAAAATCCTTAAAAAACAAAACAAAACAAAATTGACACTTTAAATTCACGGGAGATTCATAGTGGAGAGAAGCTATGCACATGTCATGAGTGTGGCAAAGCCTCACCATCACATAATCTATACTGGACAGAAACTCTAGAAATGTATTGAATGTCTCAAAGTCTTCAGTCAAAATTCATACCTTAAGGTGCACCGAAATTTCCTATTGGAAAGCTGCCTGACAAATGTGATGAGAGTGAAAAATCCGTCAGTGTACTTAGAAGCTTATCTTACTGTCAGGTAAGCCACACTGATGACGAACTTTAAGCAGGGGTTGTAGCAGCTGTCCACGTCTTAGGCTTCACTGTTCACATCTTAGCCTTCATCGGGTAGGTGTGTTCAGTATGACCAGTCCTTAGACAAGGAAGTCATTCACCAAAGAATTCATTCTGGAGATTACCTCACAAATGCCATGAATGGGCAAAACCTTTACTCAGGGCTCACATCCCGCCAATCATCAGATAATCCATAGTGGACGGAACATTACAGATGTACCGAATGTGGCAAAGTTGCAAGTTAGTGCTCACTTGTCACTAGATATTGGAATATTTATCCTGGAGAGAAACCACTCAGATAATTATGTGTGTGGTAAGGATTTTACGCGAAAATCACAAGATGGGAAGGTACTGGAACTATCCCTTACTAATGCAACTAGCGTGGCAAAACCTTTACCTTGAGTTCAAGTATTTGGCAACAGTGCAGAGTCCACTGAAGAGAAACACTACAAATGTATGAGCAGAGGCTTTATCCTGGCTGCACAATTCACCAGACTTCTCAGCACGTATCTTTGAGAGGAACCACACGCACTAATATGTGTGCTAAGGCTTGTACCTAAAGATGGAGTTTCTGAAACATAGAGGATTTAGTTTGGAGAGCAACGTTTCAAATGTAATGAATGTTGTAAAAGTTTTCATCAGGTATCTACACCTTCAGTGTAATGATAAAATTCATACAGGTCGGAAACTATAGCGATTTACTGAACATGGAAAGAATTTGATGAAACGATGCGTCCTGGGGTTTCACCACAGATCTCATATGAGGGATAATCCTTACAAATGTAACGAGTTAGGTAAATTTTTTGCGCCATTCTTAAATCGGCCTACATATCAGAGAGTCTATACTAGGAATAAGTGTTTCTCCAGGATTAACGTGAGATTGTTATGTACCTTAGAATCATTACAAGTCACAGAAAAATTATGAAATGGTATGTATGTGACAGGAAGAATAACGTGCGAATGGCCAATTATCTTCACTGTAAATATTCTATTAATTGAATTTTATTGAAAAAGCCACATTACTATTTATGCCTTTCAACCTGAAGTTTGAATCTGTTGATCTTGTGCCTTCATTACAGGCCTTTGATAATTGTCTCTGGGAAGGAATCAGTAACACAAGGGGGCCAACTTCATTAGGTGTGGTTCATTCACATCCGTGTTCCCTGGAAAAACGACCCTGAATTACCAAATTCAATTGTTGTGAATTAGCAACAGGGAGGAGCAGAGAATAATATAAAACTGCCTTGACTCATCATGCTTGTTACGTTCAGGGTCCATGGATCGGCCACTGTGCGTTATAGGACAGAATGCTCTACCAGATGACCATGAACAGAGCAGAGCAGTAAGGACATTAAGGGACTGGACTTGCCAAGAGAGGAGAGTGACAGGTTTCTAGGGGCTGATTAGGAACAATGTGTCAGAAAGGTTGGTCACTTCCTCCACTGCATGTGAATTGGTGATGTTTGCATCTATATTTAATGAGAAATTAGACTCATTCTTGGGAATTGAAGGGAGAGCAGTTAACATTAGAGGAAAATTTAATTACTGGGTGAGGCTTGTTGGAGGATAAGCTTACGGTTTCAATGTCCAGTTTCTCTCAAAGGAAGGAGCCCTTAGGCTTTTTTATCAGTTTGTCCAGATAGGCTGAATAAGAAGAGGTTTTCCTGAGGTGTCAACAGTCAAACATCAAAAAATGGAGTCAGGGGAATTCCCTGGCAGTCCGCTGGTTAGAACTCCGAGCTCTCACTGCCGTGGGCCTGGGTTCAGTCCGTGGTCGGAGAACTAAGATCCCACAAGCCGCATGGTGCAGCCAAAAAAAAAGAAAAGAAAAGAAAAGATGGAGTCAGACTCTTTAATAAAACACTGAGGCAGAGCCCCCTCGCCTACCCACTTGTATCCCTCACAGGTGTCCTATATTAATAAGTCTACTTCTTGCCTGTCACTTTACCTCTTGCTGAATTCCTTCTGCGCTGAGACACAAAGAACCTGAGGCTCAGTGAGTCCAGAGACCAGATACTGAAACCCCCACCAGGTGGGAGAAATTAACCCTGAGCTACCCACAAGCATGGACACCCCAGACTGGTGGGAAGGAGAAGGTTGAGGATGTTGACTCCCACTTACCTCATCACCAGCCAACCAAAAGAATGCCCACGAGCTTATCACGCCCTCTCTGAACCATTACTATAAAACTCACTACCCACTCCAGGTTGGGAAACACAGTTTTGAGGGCATTAGCCTGCTGTGGCCCCTTTGCCTGGCAGAGCAATAAAGCTGTTCTTCTCTACTTCACCCAAAAAGAAAAGAAAACAAACACTGAATGCTTACTCTTGAAATTCCTGAGTTCTTGACTTGGCAAACCATACTTTTCTTCATGCTAATAATTTCTTACATTTCTTTTTCTGCAGCACACATACATTCCATTGTTCAATATGGTTCTTGAAAATGCTTGTAAAATCCTATTTGGATAACTTGTCAGAGATATTTTTACCTTAGTTTAATAAAATTAATGTTTGGAAATGTTTATTAGATAATATAACTAAGCAGTTTACTCAGAGCAATTTTCTAAATGCTATTAAAATTTGAGTTTCAAATTATGCTGGTACACAATGTGTTACATTGTTTTCTACTGTAATAAAAAATGTTTTGAATTGTTTCCTTAGTGATAATTTTTTCTGTCACATATATTTCTCCTGTTTTATAGCATGGGATATGTAAATCAGTGGGTTGTTTTGGGACTTCTGTGACATGATAATGCCCATAAGGCAATGACAGGTACAAAGTAGGTGCATTATAAATATGAAGAAAAACTGTTACTTTAGGGCTTTAGTTCAGTGAAAAAACTGGAATGGCAAAATGGTGACATGAAATCTCTCTTGTGGGACTTGGCTATGGTCAGGTGCTTGAAAATCAAGTGTGTGTGGAATTGAACAAACATGCAGTGAAGTGAAAGAAATTATAAGGATGAATGAGATAGACTGCAGAATTCCAATTATAGTGTGTGACAGGGAGAGAATCTTCATTCCCAAGTGTCTGGAAGCTGTGCTGCCCTTTCCTGTTGATATGTTCACATTCAGAACCAGAAGATCTTGCAGAGAAAATAACATTTGTGCTACTTTTAGTATGTCAACTGACACCCAGTATCCTCCACATAGAATTTGTTCCCAACCAAGAATAATGTATTTTTCTTTGATAAGTGATCTTGATTATTATTTATTTATTTATTTATTTATTTAGGCTGTACCATGTGGCTTGCGGGATCTTAGTTCCCCAATCAGGGATTGAACCCGGGCCCCGGCAGCAAAAGTGATGAGTCCTAACCACTGGACTGCCAAGGAATTCCCTGATTTATATTATCTTTAATGTGAATTCTTTCTGTCTGTGATTCATTTCTGTTAGTAATATTTTATGATGATTTTTTATTATTTTTTTTTTTTGCGGTACGCGGGCCTCTCACAGTTGTGGCCTCTCCTGTTGCGGAGCACAGGTTCCGGATGTGCAGGCTCAGCGGCCATGGCTCACGGGCCTAGCAGCTCCGCGGCATGTGGGATCTTCCTGGACCCGGGCACGAACCCGTGTCCCCTGCATCGGCAGGTGGACTGCGCCACCACTGCGCCACCAGGGAAGCCCTATGATGAATTTTTGAATCTTCATGTGGGATTTAATTGGTCATTTTGTTTACTTTCTCTTTTTTTTCTATTAACTTTGTCTAGTTTTTTATCCTAGTAATACTGGCCTTATAAATTGAGTTGGCAAGTACTCCCTCCTTTTCTTGTCTTAAAAAGAAATGTTATAGCCTGCTGTATAGCACAGGGAACTCTACTCCATACTTTGATGGCCTCTATGGGAAAAGAATCTGAAAAAAACAAGACAAAAAAAGTGGATATATGTATAACTGATTCACTTTGCTGTACACCTGAAACAACATTGCAAATCAACTATACTCCAATAAAAGTTTAAAAATTAAAAAAGAAATCGTATGGAATTACTGGTAATTCTTCTTTATAAACTTGATAGAATTGTTGAATGCCATCATTGTGACTTTGTTAAATTACCTTTTGTAAAGTTGAGCCCCTGAGTGTTGAAAGTTAGGCAACAACTCCGCAAGACTGCAAGAGAAAGTGAAATGGAGACGTTTATTACTAACAGATTCTGGAGGAGCTACAAGGAAGGTATAGCTGGAGGGAACATGTAAGAAGTCCAGGTAGGGTCTAGGCAGAGAGCATGGGGCCGGACCTGGGGCGTAAACCTTCTTTAGGGTCCATGGATAGGCTGTTTAAATGGAATTGGTGAATTCAAACCAGAAAGAAAAGGAATTACTAAGCTTCAGTGGGGGAAGGGGAGCCAGATTTAAAGAAGAACCAGGGGAAGGCCGGGGGTGATGGGGAAGCGTGGTTGTCACGAGGGCAGTCCAGGGAGTCATATCCCTGTGACCCTGGGCTGTTAACCTAGGATGTGCTGTCAAAGGAAAGGCTAATGTCAGTTCACGGCCCCAGCAGGCCACTAGACTATACCAGATAGATACTGAAACAGCCATATTATGGAGTAGTTTATTTAGGATCTCACAGTCACCATCTCAGCTTGCAGATTTCTTTCTTGGGTAGTGGGGATTTTGAAATTTAAAATTTTCTTTGTAATTCAAGGTAGTTATTCAAGTAATCTGTTTCACATTGGTGATTTAGGTTACTCGTTTCATGGAATCAGTCCATTTCATCTTAGTTTTTAAGTATTATTTTGTAGAGTTTTTGTAATAGTTCATTTCTATCCTTGTCTGCATGTTCTATAGTGATATTCCCTATTTTATCTAATAATCAGTAGTTTTGTTTAGTGTGAACAAAGGAGGGAAAAATCGTTTCTGAGAAAAGCTGCAGTTATCATATATACTAATATTATTTACAATCATTTATCACCTTTCTGTGAGATCATACATGTCTGCCCTTTGGTATCAGTCTTGGCCACTTGACTTAGGCAACCCTTCCTTTCACTTGAGAAGATTGCACTTCCTTGCCCATTTTATGCAAGCTTGGCTTTTTGCATAAAAAAAGCCAATTTTGTGTGGGCCAATTTGGTGTGAGTAGAAAGGCATGTTTCAAGTTTAAATGGAAGCTTTCAAATCTTCTGTTTGTTTCGTATAACCCTGTCTTCTCTCTACTGCAAGAAGGGTCTTGGATAGACTGAAATTTTATGCTGAATGACAGAATCAAATTATACAAACAAGCAAGGGGTGAATAATGGTACATATGATATGAGGAAGAAATAAATGTTTGTTGTTGTAAGACATTGAAAATTCAGGAATACTTGTTACATAACAAAACGTGTAAAAAGGTGACTGGTACATTTTCAATGACCTTTTCTTTTTTCCTGCCCACGTTAACCTCCCAAAGTCAAGGTTATAGGTGAGAACTCATTGTCTCTCATTCCTTCTCTCATATATTGCCTCTTTCCATTAGAACGTCCGTTTAATTTTGATTCAACTACAGATATATTACCTTCTTTGTCTAACTACACTGGGTTGACTACAGGTTTTCAGTTTTAACACTTCCAACTGCTTTATCATTGAATATTTGTAAAATAACCTTACTAAAATTGCCCAGTTTCATGGTGCTGCCTTCACCTGAGGAAGGGAGCCTCAGAACTACATGAGCTCAGTTAATACTTCAGTCCCACCACAAACAGGAAGTTCACACTGAGGGCTAAAAAGCCAAGCAAAGAAATCAAGTGAGCCCTTAGACTTTTAGTGTATTGGTAAATTGCTGTTCCTTTCCGATGAGTGCTCTTATTAACTCCACATTTAATTTACTATTAAACTACCAAGTGATATTAACATACCTGTTATATCTGAGGGATGATCAGAATTGGAGAAGCTACCTTAAGTACTTCCTATAGAGGAATAGAGAATTAAATAAGATTTCCTTGAAACTACAGAATATATTCAATTGAGGGTAGGCACTTAAAATGCTACTTTAATTTTTATTTTATTATTTATTTGTTTAATCATTCATTTAAAAACAATTCTCTTGGCCCCACTGCACAGCTTGTGGGATCCCAGTTCCCCGACCAGGGATCAAACCCGTGCCTCCTGCAGTGGAAGCGCGGAGTCCCAGCCACTGAACCGCCAGGGAACTCCCCCTTAAAATGTTATTTTAAAGTTATGTTTCTTTCTTTGGCCTGGTAGCAGGGCTTGCAGGATCTTAGTTCCCCGACCAGGGGTTGAACCCGGGCCCTCGCCAGTGAAGTCTTGGAATCCTAACCATTGGACTGCCAAGGAATTCCAGAAAGCTATATGTTTCTGGACATGAAATGATTCTTATCATTTTTAATTTTATTTTTTCATTGTCCACATACAAAATATTGACTCCCAAACATCAAAATTATATTAAATATATGTACTACAAGTATCCACATTACAATCCGTTCTCAAGCATCTATATATATATTTTTGACCACACCGTGCAGCTTGCAGAATCATATTTCCCCAACCAGGGATTGAACCCTGGCCCTCTGCAGTGAAACCTCAGGGCCCGCCAGGGAATTCCCAAGCATATATATTTTTTGTTGTTGTTGTTGACCGAGCCACACTGCATTTAGGATCTTAGTTCGCCGACCAGGGATCCAACCCGCTGCCCTGCAGTGGAAGCGCAGAGTCTTAACCACTGGACCGCCAGGGAAGTCCCATATTTCCTTTTTTTAATAAGATACCTGGGACTTCCCTCTTCCCTGGTGGCTCAGTGGTTAAGAATCTGCCTGCCAATGCAGGGGACACGGGTTGGAGCCCTGGCCTGGGAAGATCCCACATGCTGCAGAGCAACTAAGCCCATGTGCCACAGCTACTGAACCTGCGCTCTAGAGCCCGCAAGCCACAACTACTGAGCCCATGCGCCACAACTAGAGCCTGGCCTGTGCTCTAGAGCCGCGAGCCACAACTACTGAGCCCATGTGCCACAACTGAAGCCTGCACACCTAGAGCCCATGCTCCGCAACAAGAGAAGCCACCGCAATGAGAAGCCCGCACACCGCAACTAAGAGTAGCCCCTGCTTGCAGCAACCAGAGAAAGCCTGGGCGCAGCAACAAAGACCCAATGCAGCCAAAAATAAATTTATTTTAAAAAAATAATAAAGATTCCTGGGACTTCCCTAACGGTCCAGTGGCTAAGACTCCACACTCCCAATGCAGTGGGTCCGGGTTGCATCCTTGGTCAGGGAACTAGATCCCATGTGCATGCCACAACTAAAGATCTAGAACCAACGCAGCCAAATATTTTTTTTAAAAGCTACCTTGGACTTCCCAGGTGGAGCAGTGGTTAAGAATCTGCCTGCCAATTCAGAGGACATGGGTTCGAGCCCTGGTCTGAGAAGATCCCACATGCTGCGGAGCAACTAAGCCCATGCACCACAACTGATGAGCCTGCGCTCTAGAGCCCGCGAGCCACAACTACTGGGCCCGCGTGCCTAGAGCCCGTGCTCCACAACAAGAGAAGCCACTGCAATGAGAAGCCCGCGCACCGCAACTAGAGAAAGCCCACGAGCAGCAACAAAGACCCAATGCAGCCAAAAATAAATAAGATACCTTTCATATTATTTTTAGGTGTATTTTTTACAACAAAAAGTGCTACATATATATATGATATTTATACTTTGCTCGTTATGTATGATGGAGACCATTCCAGTCTACTGACGTTACTCACTCTACTAGCTTCTCACGCATAGCCATGTATTCCCCTAATTTCTCACTCCCTTCACATAAAGGCAAGGTCATAGAACCAGTTTTGCCAAATGCGGAGGTACTAAAGGGTTTCAAGCAGGAAAATGTCCTGAAAGGCGGTTTCTATGTGGACCGAAAGCAGAAAAGGCAAGGGCTTCGGTACTGGCCTCACAGAAATTTGAAACCCAAAGGGAAACGGTCCGCGATCTGTAACAGTGATTTACATGGGGAGGAGGGGCGGAAGTGGGAATTAAAAGACCGCAATGACTCCAAAACCCTGAGGATGGAGTAAAGGGACCGCGAAGCACAGATTTCAACTAGCAAAGAGAAACGCTCTGCGTTGCTACTTCGTTCCAAGTATTCCATTTCCGGGGCCGTAGAGAACTGCGCATGCGCCTCGTGAAGAGGCCGACCGGCCGGGGCGGGGCCTGGACGGACCGCTACGGCCGTGTTTGGGGGTCGGTGAGGGGAACCCTGTCCGGGAAGGGAACGCGGGAGGGCTGGGAAGGGGGAGGGCCCGGAAGGTGTTTCCCTGTACTTGACTGGCTTGTTTCAAATTGCAGCCTGTAAAAATTTTAAGTTAAAGCTTACGATTGTGGGGGCCAGTTATGTCGGAAACTAAGATGTTTCCTATAAAGAAGTTGAACACGGTTTAAATAAAATCTGTTTCTAACAGTAGGTTGCTCTCATGTCCTGCTAGTAAGGCCAAAGTTATTCAGGTTTCTGGAAATGTGGGTCTCCTAGACTGGTGGGCATGGGGCAGTGGTTGGCTCCAGGAACATTTTGTGCAATTAGAATTAATTTTAGCAGTAGGAAATAAGAACTGAACTTGTCTCTGTATTACACACTAAAATGAGAAATACAAAACTCTCCCCGGGTCGAATGGGCTATTTCATACTGACACCCTGCAGAATAGCTTCTCCGTTTCTATTCCCCTTTCACTCCAAAGGCCAAATTCAACAAACTGCTCAGTTCCAGAGACTCAGGGACCAGACGTAGGGTCTGAGACTGGAGGACTAAGGCAAGTGATAATTTAGGTCAGTAACCTTTGCTTCAAAAAGAGCAAAACGTTTCCAAAATTGTTATAAATTGGACTTCCCTGGTGGCGCTAATGGTTGGGAATCTACCTGCTAATGCAGGGGACACAGGTTCAAAGCCCTGGTCCGGGAAGATCCCACATGCCGCGGAGCAACTGAGCCCGTGTGCCCCAGCTACTGAGCCTGCGCTCTAGAGCCTATGAGCCACAACTACTGAGCCCACGTGCTACAACTACTGAAGCCCACACGCCTAGAGCCCGTGCTCCACAATAAGAGAAGCCACCGCAATGAGAAGCCTGCGCACCGCAACAAAGAGTAGCCCCCGCTCGCCGCAACTAGAGAAAGCCCACGCACAGCAACACAGCCAAATAATAAATAAATAAAACTATTTTTAAAATTGTTATAAATTGTATTGTTTTTTTTTGCTAACGTGTTTTAACTATTTGCCGTTTTAAAACCAAGTCTTTACACAGTGAGTTGTATAAACAACTTTTTATACAATTACATACATCACTATATGTTTAAAGTGTAAAGCAAAATAGTCTGACTTCCCTGTATTGTGAAATGATTACCACAATATGTTTAATTAGCATCCATCATTTCATATAGATAAAATAAAAGGAGGAAGGGCAATAAGAAAAAATTTTTCTCTTTTGATGAGAACTGCCTTATTTTGCAAAACGCTTATCCTATTCCACACTTGTGCTGAATTACCTTCAAATAGCTTGGAGAAAAACTTGTTTACATCATAATATACTTAAGTCAATAATAACTAAATATAATGCAGTTTCAAATTCACTATATGTTCATTATGAGAGTAATTAGAAATTTACCTTTGATTTTTAAACTGTAATGTATTTTAGCTGTTTGTGTTCTATTGCTGAAAGTTCTCTTATGAGCCTGTAAAATATATAGTATTCAGATGACACTGGGATTTATTTTCATCTGAGGAATAATTAACTTTGCCATATTTCTAAGGGCATTTAGTGGGGAGGTATATTCTCTTTAATATGTACCCTAAAGAAAGTAAAACTAGATTATCAACTATGCAATAACTTCATTTCTACCTCAATAGTTTTATGGCGATATCTGTCATTAAACATTTACTACAAAGTATGTTTTCCTACATCCCTACAGGTAGAAGATTTCATCCATAGAGAAATGGCAATCAACTGAAACATGATGTTTACATAGGGATATTAGCATTTAAAATATTTTCAGTCAAAATGAGCAGAATGCCCTGGTGTAGCATACATATGAAGACATAACATTTTTTAAAAGTTTCAGTGACCGGAATAAATTTTGGGATGTTTCTTAGATTAGTCTGTATTATGGAAAATTTCAAACTAGCCATGTTGGCAAAAAAGACGTTTCAGTGTGGACTTCCATGATTCCAATCAGGGAAATGAGTCAGTGGTGGAACATTTCATTAAACACAGAACAATAGAGGAGAATCTGATTATAAGGCTAAGTCACGAATCCAATTTTTTTTTTTGCGGTACACGGGCCTCTCACTGTTGTGGCCTCTCCCGTTGCGGAGCACAAGCTCCGGACGCACAGGCTCATCGGTCATGGCTCACGGGCCCAGCCGCTCCGCGGCATGTGGGATCTTCCCGGACCGGGGCACGAACCCGCGTCCCCTGCATCGGCAGGCGGACTCTCAACCACTGCAAGTCCTCTCCCATTTTGAGATGGCCAACCTTCTGCCTGTGGAATATGTTTCTCTCTAAATAAATCCACTTCTTACCTATCAAAGCAAAATAAAACAAAAAAAACTGTTACAGACAGTAACTTAAAGGAAGCACCCGAGCTGACTGGGAAGCACCTTACAGTGCCCGCCCCCTGCCCCTCCTTCTCCCTTTCCCTGCGGCCTACCTGGGCACTCTCCTCGCCCCGCCCCTCGCCGGAAGCGCTCTGCCCAGGCCCCGCCCCCCGGAAGCCCTGCTTCTAATCGGGCGCTAGTAGTTTCCATAGGACCTGGAAGTGGAGACTGGGGCGTGAAGGTCTTTCGACAGAGTGGGCTTCTCCTTTCTGCTGAAAAGTTTCGCTGCGGGCCTCTCCTACTACCTCCTCAGGGTCTTGTGAGTGACTACGGACCTAAAATCCCCACACCCGCCCCTGAATTTACCCCAGGTAAATTCAGATCTAGGGTCTGAATCTTTTCGGGGATCTTTTCTCTTCGGGTTAGAGATTTCTCTGAGGATGGCCCTTGCCCTTGGTTTTTAATACCTTCCGTCCAGGTAGACACCACCTTTCGCAACACTTCGCTGCTTAAAACCTGTTAACTGTCTCGGTCTCCCCTTGTAAAGTTCTTGACCGCGAGGTGGATTCGCCCTTCACCCCACCCCCAGCCTCGCTCTCTCGGCCCCTGGAGGGCAGCGCCGGCCGCCCCGCTCCCGGACCGGCCGCGTCCTCTCCCCGGTCCTGGGGTTCTGCAGAGCCTGCCCCTCTCCTGAGACCCCCTCCCTCCCTCCCAGCGCCTCTGTCCTCGCGTTTCCTCAGGCCGGTCCTTTTGCTCCACAGGCTTCTTTCCTGGTCAGCCCTTCCCCTCATCCCGCGTAGGGGGACGTGACCTGCGCCAGCCTTGTGGACAGCCGTGGTTCTTCCGTCCCAAGTTCAACTCAGGTGGAAAATGGCCTCTTGTGGTAGGCGGGCATCTTATTCACTCGCCATCTTTCTAAATATGGGGGCGAAAGGGGATCAGGAGAAGCAGAGACAGAGCGACCGAGAGAGGGATAGAAAAACTGAGAAGCAGAAAAGAATGAGGGAGAACCAATGGGAACTTAGACGGTGGCTGAGGGACTTGCAAAGAGATAGTGAAATGAAATAGATTTAGCCTTGAAACTAGCGGGCGAATAAAATAGAGAAGTAAATTTAAAAAGCCGGATCTCCGGGTGAGCTGCATGGCGAGAGGCCTGGTAGGAGCGAGGGCAGCAGTGGTGAGGCCCTGCACACAGTGAGTCCGGGAGAGGATAAAAGGTGGAACGAAGGCTTTCAGAGCAACAGGTGCTGGGAGAGAAAGAGGACAAAGGGGTACACGAAGAGCAGAGGAAGACAGAGCAGGAAGGAAGCGTCGCCAACTGAAGTGCCGGCGAGTGGGGAGGAACGGAATGTAAGGGGACCAGAAGAGGTGTAACCCAGAGAGGGTAGACAGGGAGCGGAGGTGGGGGAGAAAGAGGAACAAGGGGGAACAGGTTGCAGAGTGGGGCAGGCCAGGTGTGAGGGAGGAAATAGAGAAGAGGGCAGGAACAGCAGGAGAGCAGAGGGGAGCAAAAAGACGTAGACGGAGAAAACTAGGGAGACAGATAAACAGAATGAAATGGTAACACATAGTAGTGCAGGTAGGTGGTGGGAGCTGGATGCAGTTGGATGGTGAGTTGTTTGGATATGGATGATTAAGTCGTGATATATGATTTGTGGTTTTAGAATATAGTACATTTAAAATTTGTTTAAATTATACAAATAAGGATGAGAATTGCAAACCTGCTGACTACAGGCTTATGCATTTCGTAATTATTTATATGAGAAGATAACTTGCATTTGCAATCCCTGTTCAGCCAGGGGGACAGTGACTTGATTCACTTAGTTGTGGGTCACGCCCTTCCCTTTTCCTGGCATGGAGTAGAGGTCAGGGGAGAGGACACCTGGGGCAAGAAATGACTGACTCTGTCACTACATGGTGCCTTTTTAGAGGAACATTTATTTAAAGTATTTTTTTTGTGTGTAATGCATTTAGTTTTTCTTTCTCTATTCTGTATCATTTGTTTTGTAAGTTGGAATAAATCTTAGTTCATTCAATTTCTCCTTTCCTATAAATAAGTATTTCTTTCTGGAATAATTTTTGGTCTTCTACAATCAACTCATATCATTCTTTTCTAACATTATAGTCTCAATTTTTCAAAACTTTAACACCAGGGGCTTCCCTGGTGGCGCAGTGGTTGAGAGTCCGCCTGCCGATGCAGGGGACACGGGTTCGTGCCCCGGTCCGGGAAGATCCCACATGCCGCAGAGCGGCTGGGCCCGTGAGCCATGGCCGCTGAGCCTGTGCGTCCGGAGCTTGTGCTCCGCAACGGGAGAGGCCACAACAGTGAGAGGTCCGCGTACCGCAAAAAAAAAAAAACATAGAACAGGCAAACAGTGTATGACATCTTCCTCTGGCTAGTTATCCAAAGGAAACAAAATCATTATAGTGAGGGAAATATTTGCCCTCCATTGACCATTACTGCATTATTCACAGCAGGCAAGATGTTGAAAGAACCAAATGTTTGTTGACAAGTGAATGGATGTAGAAAATTTATGTCATCCATAAATTATGACATTATTATGACAGAAAAAGACAGACATTTTTTGTGGAAAGTAGAAATATCAGACTTATAGAGCCGTAGAGTATAAAGGTTCTTACGAGGGTTTGGGTAGTGTGGTAACTGGGGAGATGTTGGTCGAAGGATACAACATTCAGTTGTAAATGTGTACAACATATACATCTCATGTACAGCACGCTGACTATAGTGAATCCACTGTGTTATTATATACTTGGCATTTCCAGAGAGTGATACTTAAGTGTTCTCAGCACACAGATACAAAGATTACTGTGAGTTGATGGAATTGAAAGTTACTTTATTGTGATTATTATTGCACAGTGTTTACATGTGTAAAATAACGACATTCGATGACTCACGTACACCATTCTTACTCATCAAGTATACCTCAGTAAAGCTAGAAAAAAAAAAAGTGGGGGCTGTGCTGGACTAGGCTCCTGGGGGTGTTGTTCAACACAGGCTTCCCATTAGATCATTGAGGCATTTTTCATATACATGTTTTGTACCCTTTGACCAGAGATTTCACTTAATATTGTCGGTGTGGGGTCCAACCTCAATAATATTTGAGGTGCCCCAGGTGATTCCAATCCGGATGCATCATTGAACATCAGGCCTCTGAGTCCCCCCATTCCTGAGGGCTGAGATCTGGGCTGAGGGTGAGGGCTCTGCTCTGCGTGGGGATGGATCAGGGCTGGTCTGTGACCTGCAGGGGATCGTCGGGTCCAGCTGAGGTGCCCGCTGCTACTGGGTACGTGAGGGCTCACCAGGAGGGGAGCCTGATCTGAAGAAAGGGTGGGGAAACTCCTGTGTAGGTCTCTGTGTGGGAGTTTACTGTCCTGAGTCCCCCCTGGGACAGTGGGCAGCAGAGGACCGTCTGTTCCACATGCTGAGGGCTTCCCTGTGTGTGTGGTGGTGACTCAGGAAGGAGGTGTGTTGATTCCAAGCATTAAACGGCATGTTTCCAACTTTCAGGGTCAACATCTAAAGAGTATTGCTACCTGGGTAAGAAGCCCGAAAGAGGAGGAAGAGGAAAGAAAAGGAGTCAGAAATGGCTCTTTCTCAGGTAAAGTCGTATTCTCAGCTGATTCTTCTGTCTGTCCTTCCTGAGATGCCCTTCTTTGGACTCACTAATCTCTGACTCTGAAGTATCCCGCCTGCCACCTGTACATTCACTGTCACCCGGGTCCTTCCCTCAGGGCCTGTCATCTCCACTTAGATCCTGTCTCCCCATGACTCAGTGACCTGGAACTTGTGAGGAGTCCCCACTGGGCAGGGCTTCACACCCATGGATTAGAGACGTGGTGTCAGTGCTATTGGGCAGCCGGGATTTTTTAGGGCCCCATCTGGATGCACTGTCTGCTTTCTGTAAACAAGGATAAAGATGCTGCACCTGGAAGTCAGATACTAATATGCACAATACCTGGTAAAATCTGGAAATCATACCAATTATGGGCAATTTGTTCAGACTTTTTTAAGGCAATTAAGCTAAACGAGTGAATCACTGACTTCAACTCTTAATGATTGCGAATGGAATGGAAAGTTCAGAAACAGACATCAGTGATAGAGGGTGTTTTAGTCCATTAGCAAATTTAGTCTTGAAATCAACCTAAATCTCTGACAGTTGGAAATTCTTCATATCACTTTCATTACCTCCATTCCTCAGAGGTTGTCTTTCTTTTTTTTTTTTTTTTAATAAATTTATTTATTTATTTATTTTTGGCTGCATTGGGTCTTTGTTGCTGTGCGTGGGCTTTTCTCTAGCTGCGGCGAGCGGGGGCTCCTCTTCGTTGCACTGTGTGGGCTTCTCATGGCGGTGGCTTCTCTTGTTGCAGAGCGCGGGCTTCAGTAGTTGTGGCTCACAGGCTCTAGAGCGCAGGCTGAGTAGTGTGGCGCACGCGTAGCTACTTATTTGCTCCGCGGCATGTGGGACCTTCCTGGACCAGGGCTTCAACCCGTGTGCCCTGCTTTGGCAGGTGGATTATTAAGCACTGTGCCACCAGGGAAGTCCCTCAGAGGTTGTCTTTTTACTCTGGGTTGTATCCTATGACACAGAAGTTTTTACCTTTGCTGTAGGTAGATTTACAGCTTCATCTTTTTGCTAATAGATCTAGTTTCTCTGCACCATTTGTTATTGAGACTGCAGTTTCCCCTTTGTAATCTTGGCACCCTTGTCTATACATTTTATATATATTCAAAGGCTTATTTTTGATAATTCTCGTCTGTTCCATTGGTTTATGTGTCTGTGTTTCTGCCAGTACAGCATCATCTTGATTACTCTGTAATATGTTTTGACATCCAAATACGACGGCCTCCATCTTCTTTTTCAGAAGTATTTTGGCTCTTTGGGATCCCTTGAGATTCCATATGAATTTTAGTATGATTTTTTCTATTACTGCAAACATTGCCATTGAAATTTTGATAGGGAGTCCATTGCATCTATAGAGCACTTTGGGTAATATGGTCATTTTAAGAATATTATGTCTTCCAATCCATGAGTACAGGGTATGTTTCTATTTATTTGTATCTCCTTGGACTTCTTTTTACAGGATTTAGTAGTTTTCAGTGTACAAGTCTTGCACCTCCTTCGCTAATGCTTTCCTAAATATTCTGTTCCTTTTGACGCTATAGTAAATTGAATCGTTTTCTAATTTTCTTGGACATTGTTCATTGTATACAGAAATGCAGCTGATTTTTGCGTGCTGGTGTTTTATGCTCCAGCTTTTGTAAAGTTGTTCTTTGAAATAGTTGTTTTACTGTGGAACCTTTTTAGTTTGTACATCTATAACCTTGTCACCTAAAAGAAAAGATAATTTTACTTCTTTTTCAATTTGAGTAGCTTAGAATTCTCTTTCTTGTCTAATGGCTCTAGCTAGGAAGTTTATTACTTTCTTGAACAGTAGTGCAGAGTGTGCATCTTTCCCTTTTTTTGTTGTAAGTATTTATCAGTGTAGACTTCCTTTTTAGTACAGCTTTGGTTACCTGTGATAAATTTGGTATGCTGTGTTTTAATTTTTATTCAGATATTTTTCCCGTTTCCTTATAATTTCCTCTTTGACCCACTGCTTCTCTAAGAATGAGGTGCTTAATTTCCACATTGGGGGGATTTTCCTGTTTTCCATCTGCTCTTTATTTCTAGTATCATTTCATTGTGCTTATTTATTTATTTATTTGGCCACTTCGGCTGGTGGGCTCTTAGTTCTCTGACCAGGGATTGAACCCGGGCCCTTGGTGGTGAAAGCACGGAGCCCCAATGACTGGACGACAGGGAATTCCAAATTTCATTGTGTTTGGAGAAGATATTTTTTTATCACCTCAATCATCTTAAATTTGTTAAGATTTGTTTTGTGGTATAAGGTATGTTCCGTCTTGGAGAATGTTTCACATGTGCTCCCGAAGGATGTGTTTTCTGCTATTGTTGGGTGGAGTGTTCTTTACATGTCTGTTAGGTACAGTTGTTCTATGGTGTTGTCCAAGTCTTCTGTTTCTTTATTGACCTTCTTTTTGTTTTCATGCGTATGTAAAACTAGAGTATTGAAGTCTCTTACTCAACGTTTTGCTCTAGTCTATTTCTTTCTCTATTTCTGTTAATGTTTGCTCCATTTCGCGGGGAGGTCTAATGTTAGATGTATGTACATATATATATATATATATTTATAATTGTTATATCTTCTTGGTGATTTGTATGTTTTATTATTATATAATACCCTTTGTGTCTTGTGTCAGTTTTTCTCTTTAATTAAATTTGTCTGATAAAAGATTGTCACCTCTGCTCTTTTTAGCATGGAATATCTTTTTTTTTAAGGTTATTTATTTATGTATTTATTTATTTTGGCTGCGTTGGGTCTTTGTTGCTGTGTGTGGGCTTTCTCTAGTTGTGGCGAGCAGGGGCTACTCTTCGTTGCAGTGCTCGGGCTTCTCATTGCGGTGGCTTCTCTTGTTGTGGAGTATGGGCTGTAGGTGCGCAGGCTTCAGTAGTTGCAGCACGCAGGCTCAGTAGTTGCGGCATGCGGGCCCTAGAGCACAGGCTCAGTAGTTGTGGTGCACGGGCTTAGTTGCTCTGCGGCATGTGGGATCTTCCCGGACCAGGGATCAAACCCATGACCCCTGCATTGGCAGGCGATTATTAACCACTGAGCCACCGGAAGTCCTGGAATATCTTTCTCATTCATTCACTTTTCGCCTTTCGATGTCCTTAGATTTGTAAATGTTCACCGTTTTTACTCTTTGACCTACTTTCTCTCTGTTTCTCACTCTGGGTCTCTGTTTTTCCTCCTGTTACTTCCTCTAGTGGTCCTTGCTCAGGCACACTGTACAGTGGTGAAAGGCAGGAGTCCTGGCCATCCCCCTTTACTCTACTGTAACTTTTGAGGGTATGCATTGGGTGTTTCCTTCTGATCATGATGTTTGTTGAAATCTTCTTGCTTAATAATGATATGTTTTTTCAATATTGTTTTTTGTGAAAATTTTTAATTCTACACATAATTGTAAACTTTAATATTGTGATAATTTTTTTCTTAATCTATTTAATTAGTATATAACAGTAATAACTTTTCTAATTTTGAATCAGTGTTTTATGGGTGGAGTACACAAACTGTTTTGCATTTGTTAATACCTACTTGTGTACATTTTAGTGAATAAAATTTTATTTATATTTTTGACTCTAGGTATTTTATAGAGATTGGAATTTAAGTGTCCTACACTGTTCACGTTAGTACCATTTAGTGACGTTGATACTTTTTCATGGTCCCAAAGGTGCTAAAATTCACATGAGTACCATTGATGATGGAAAAATATGTTCACGAGAACTCCTCTCATTCCAGTTGATTGTGTGTTTACATATGTGTCCATGAGTTCATGGATTTGCAAGTCTATGTTTTGTTTTGTTTTTAATATTTATTTATTTATTTACTTGGTTGTGCCGGGTCTTAGTTCCCACAGGTGGGCTCCTTAGTTGCAGCTCACAGGCTCTTTAGTTGTGGCACATGGGCTCCTTAGTTTTGGCATGCGAACTCTTAGTTGCCACATGCATGTGGGATCTAGTTCCTTGACTAGGGATCGAACCCGGGCCCCTTGCATTGAGAGTGTGGAGTCTTAACCACTGCGCCACCAGGTAAGTCCCAAGTCTGTGGTTTTGATAAAAGACAACATGATTTCATAAGTCTGTGTTATACCTAATTGTAGTTCAGTCAGTCTGTGTTATACCTAATTGTAGTTCCAATTGTATCTTTTTTAAAAAAATTATTTAATTTATTTATTTTCAGCTGCGTTGGGTCTTCGTTGCTGCGCACGGGCTTTCTCTAGTTGCGGCGAGCAGGGGCTACTCTTCGTTGTAGTGTGCAGGCTTCTCATTGCAGTGGCTTCTCTTGTTGTGGAGCACGGGCCCTAGGTGCGTGGGCTTCAGTAGTTGTGGCACATGGGCTGAGTAGTTGTGGCACCCAGGCTCTAGAGTGCAGGCGCAGTACTTGTGGCTCACGGGCTTAGTTGATCCGAGGCGTGTGAGATCTTCCCAGACCAGGGCTCGAACCCGTGTCTCCTGCATTGGTAGGGGGATTCTTAACCACTGTGCCACCAGGGAACTCCCCCAATTGTATCTTAAATATATTCTTTGGCCTTGTATTTTTTTACACTATCATGTTAATGGTTCAAATAGTAGTAAGATTACTAACATTTTATGTGCATTTGTGTGTGTGTCCACATCTATAATGACATTTTATGCCCTTCCGTGGTGTTCTCCTTGAAGTTAAGTTTTCTCAGGTGACCCTCTATCTGTGTACCTTTAATTCTCTTTCTGTTACTTAAGTTTTTCTTCTTTTTTTTTTTTTTTTTGTGGTTCGCGGGCCTCTCACTGTTGTGGCCTCTCCCATTGCGGAGCACAGGCTCCGGACGCACAGGCTCAGCGGCCATGGCTCACGGGCCTAGCCGCTCCGCGGCATGTGGGATCTGCCCAGACCGGGGCACGAACCCACATCCCCTGCATTGGCAGGCGGACTCTCAACCACTGCGTCACCAGGGAAGCCCTAAGTTTTTCTTCTTGATCTTCAAATCAAGAGCCAAACTTCCTTAGTTTATGTGCTTGTGTATTGTTTCTTTGTTTCTTGACCTGAATTGAGTTTCTCAGTGTGTTTCTGACAGTTTTCTCCTCTGTAATGTGGGGACAGATCTTTCTCTAATGAGCTCTGATGATGACTAAAAGCTTACACCTGTAAAACATTTGCAGTAATGCTTAGTATATGTTAAATATGCAAACACCTTTAGTCATTGCTGTTGCTATCCTTATCATAATTTAAGATTTTGACTTTTCTTTAAAGCCACTGTTGGGGACTTCCCTGGTGGTCCAGTGGTTAATGGGCCTTCCGGGCTTCCCTGGTGGCGCAGTGATGGAGAATCCGCCTGCTAATGAAGGAGACGTGGGTTTGAGCCCTGGTCCAGGAGGGTCCCACATGCCGCAGAGCAACTAGGCCCGTGCACCACAACTACTGAGCCTGTGCTCTAGAGCCCGCAAGCCACGACTACTGAGCCTGCATGCCACAACTACTGAAGCCCGTGCTCCTAGAGCCTGTGCTCCACAATAAGAGAAGCCACCGCAATGAGAAGCCTGTGCACCGCAACGAAGAGTAGCCCCTGCTCGCCACAACTAGAGAAAGCGCACGCGCAGCAGTGAAGACCCAATGCAGCCAAAAATTAAATAAATAAATAAATGCATAAATACGTAAATAAATTTATTAAAAAGAAAAAGAATGTGCCTTTCAATGCAGGGCACTCGAGTTCAATCCCTGGTTGGGGAAGTGAGATCCCACATGCCGCAGGGCAACTAAGGCCATGCGCCGCAACTACTGAGCCCGTGAGTCACAACTACTGAAATCCAAGTGCTCTGGAGCCTGCGCACCACAGTAGATTGCCCGCATGCTGCAACAAAAGATCCTGCACACTGCAACGAAAACTCCCGCATGCTGCAATGAAGATCCCGAGTGATGCAACAAAGACCCAATGCAGCCAAAAAAAAAGCCACTGTTGACTCTGTCATCCTTGAAGATATCATTCATAGCGTAGCTTACCTAGATATTAAATATCACTCAGTGTGTAAAATATAATATGTAACACTTCTGCATAGACAATCCATTGTTGAATTTTATTTGTATGTATTTTATGTATTGACTACAAAAGGAAAAATCCACTGATTGATGGGGGATATCATAATGTTAAGAAAAAGCCTAAGAAATTAGATTAGAGAATGACAATTTCCTTCAAATAGCTTTACATGGATCTGTCAGAATATTTACTTCAACTGAATTGATCCTTACTCCTCTGTCCTCTTCTCATTTTGTTGGAAAATAAGAATCTCCTCAGGGCTCTTTGGTTAAATGTGTTTTCATTTCAGACACAGTTGACCTTCAAGGATGTGGCCATAGAATTCTCTCAGGAGTAATGGGAATGCCTGGACCCTGCTCAGAGGGTCTTGTACAGGGACGTGATGTTGGAGACCTACAGGAACCTGGTCTCCCTAGGTGAGGATAACTTCCCTCTAGAAGTTGGGCTCTGCCCTTGGGTATCTTTCCATTTTCTCTTTTGGGCCTCTTGGGAGGCCCTGTTTGCTTGACTGATCCAAAATCCCTATTATCTCAGACATTGAAAAGCTTCATGATGTGGCATCAGGAGTTTAATCCTACCTTTCCTTAGATGATCTCCCCACTTCATGATTTATCAGGGGTTGTTTCAGAGCTTATGTATTCATAAAGCTGAATGGTAAACTTTTAATATACCCACGTTCCTATTTTTCTACTCCTGTGCTTTTGAGTTAGGAGTTCTAGGAAGTGAGCTACATTTCTGCATTTTATACTGTTCCGTGTGCGTTTAGAAGGAGGGGAAAAGTGGGTGAATTTTTGAAATATTTTTCCAGATTCATTTGTAATCTCCAGTTGAACAAAGAATTAGAGTTCTGGAAAAGTCACAGGAAATCACCTTTCTTTCTTCTTGTGTAGAGGGATTTCTGTTTCTCAGCTGAATATTTTACTCACTTTGTAGCAAGAGAAAGAGTGCTGGGCTGTTGAGAGTGATGTGAATGCCTTTGAGCACGTATCAAAGTGTGAACATAGGTCAGATCTCAGAAAGGCCGAGAGGAAACCTTGTTATTAATAGTGTTTGGTTAACTCTCCCCTCATCGGAGAGTTCTGTGGGAATACAGAAGATAATTTATTATTGTGAACCCTCAGAGGAAATTTTTCTTCTCCCCAACTTACCACGTTGTCCTTCAGCATGTAAAATGTGTTCTTTTACCCTCCAGTGGTACTGCAGCTCTACCAGAGACAAAGGCAAAGTCTTTATCGTGATCTACCACACTCTGCCATCTTGTACCTGTGAACTAGTTGTTGCTTGACCTGGAGTAGCATGAGGTGGGATTTTTTTAAAGGGGTCTCCTGCCCCCTCATCTCTCCTTCAGGGCGTTATTCCACTGGATGCTTAGTTCTCAGTCCACATGGATAAGAGCTGATGCCTCCAGACAAATCCCTGAACCTTTCTTGGTTCCATCGCCATTGGATGTTTTTAGAAGACCCAGACAGAAGATGGGAAAACACTGGCTGCTCTTTGATTCCATCTGGCACCTGACAACCTGCATAGAGCTGTCTCAAGTCCTGTCTACTTCTTTTGTTCTCCTCTTGCCACACAGTTCAGGGATGTGTGTCCTAGCCCTGTTGGTTGGATCTTCTGTTATTGTTACTTAGGAAAACTGTAAGGACAGTGTACAGAGAGATCCTCTTTTAATTTTTTTATTTTGTTTTTATTTTTTATATTAATTTGGTTGTGCCAGGTCTTAGTTGCAGCAGGAGGGTTCCTTAGTTGTGGCATGCGAATTTTTAGTTGTGGCGTGCATGTGGGCTCTTGCTCCTTGCATTGGGAATGCAGAGTTTTAACCACTGTGCCACCAGGGAAGTCCCGAGATCCTCTTTTTAATCCCCAGTCCCTCATGGGGGGAATATGTGCATCTTTCAGGCTTTTTGTTTGGCATCTGTGGGTAGAGTGCATGGTTCCATCTGAAGGTCCTATAATATCTGACAAACATATCTTGTATTTTTTCACTCGTATACTGCTCTACCTAGTCTACCTTCCTGATTTTGTATTCTCCTATGTTTGCGTGATTTTGCCTCTGAAACTTGCTTTTTTAAAATATTTTTATATTTTTATTTTTATTTTTTTTTGGTGATACGCGGGCCTCCCACTGCTGTGGCCTGTCCCGTCGTGGAGCACAGGCTCCGGACGCGCAGGCCCAGTGGCCATGGCCCACGGGCCCAGCTGCCCCACGGCATGCGGGATCCTCCCGGATCGGGGCACGAACCTGCGTCCCCTGCATCGGCAGGCAGACTCCCAACCACTGTGCCACCAGGGAAGCCCTGAAACTTGCTTTTGAAATACATAGTCCTGGACTTCCCTGGTGGCACAAAAATAAATAAATAAATAAATTCATTTAAAAAAAGAAATACATGTCTTCCCCTTTGGTAATCATAAGTTTGTTTTCTATGTCTGTGAGTCTCTTTTTATTTTGTAAATAAGTTCATTTGTACCTTTTTTTTTTTTTTTTTAAAGATTCCACATATAAGCCATATCACATGATATTTGGCTTTCTCTGTCTGGCTTACTTCACTTAGTATGATAATCTCTAGGTCCATCCATGTTGCTTCAAACAGCATTATTTCATTCTTTTTTATGGCTTAGTAATATTCCATGGCATATATATACAACATCTTCTTTATACATTCACCTGTTGATGGACAGTTAGGTTGCTTCCATGTCTTGCCTATTGTAAATAGTGCTGCTATTAACACTGCAGTGTATGTATCTTTTTCAATTAGTGTTTTTGGGTGGGTTTTTTTTTAAAATAAATTTATTTTATTTATTTATTTTGGCTGCATTGGGTCTTTGTTGCTGCCCATGGGCTTTCTCTAGTTGCGGAGAGCGGGGGCTACTCTTTGTTGTGGTGCACGGGATTTTCACTGCAGCGGCTTCTCTCATTGCGGAGCCTGGGCCCTAGGCACATGGGCTTCAGTAGTTGTGGCATGTGGGCTCAGTAGTTGTGGCTCACGGGCTCTAGAGTGCAGGCTCGGTAGTTGTGCACAGGCTTAGTTGCTCCTCGGCATGTGGAATCTTCCCAGACCAGGGCTTGAACCTGTGTCCCCTGCGTTGGCAGGTGGATTCCTAGCCACTCACCACCAGGGAAGTCCTTGTTGTTTTGATATTAAGTTGTATGAGCTGTTTGTTTATTTAGGAGATTAACCCTTTTTCAGTTGCATCATTTGCAAATATTTTCTCCCATTCTGTGGGTTGTCTTTTCATCTTGTTTATGCTTCCTTTTCTGTGCAGAGGCTTTTGAGTTTAATTAGATCCAATTTCTTTATTTTTGTTTTACTTTCCATTACTCTAGTAGGTGGATCCAAAAAGATACTGCTCCGGTTAATGTTAAAGTGTTCTGCCTATGTTTTCCACTGTTCTGTACTTTTAGAATGTTTTATGCTTCTTCATAGGTACATAGGTTTATAAGAGGTATTTAGAAAAATATTTGGTTGATTAAATTGTTTTGTCAAATTCTTCACTTTCTTTGTGCTAGATTAGTTTTCCAATTCAAAACTGACATGTGCTTTGGGGTCATGGTGGAAAAATACACTTTATTTGATAGCTAATACCAGTTTGTTTAATGTGAGAGTTTTTGTCATAGGTTGTTTGAAAATAGGGTGCTCTAAAATAATTAGAATTACCTCTGATCACTTTTTCTTTAGTAAATAATCCTATTCTTTTTTTAAAAAATTTATTTATTTTTATTTTTGGCTGCGTTGGGTCTTCGTTGCTGTGCATGGGCTTTCTCTAGTTGCAGTGAGTGGGGGCCGCTCTTCATTGTGGTGTGCAGGCTCCTCATTGTGGTGGCTTCTCTTGTTGCGGAGCGTGGGCTCTAGGCATGCGGGCTCACTAGTTGCAGCACGTGGGCTCAGTAGTTGTGGCTCTCAGGCTCTAGGGTGCAGGCTCAGTAGTTGTGGCACATGGGCTTAGTTGCTCCGTGGCATGTGGGATCTTCCTGGACCAGGGCTCGAACCCGTGTCCCCTGCATTGGCAGGCGGATTCTTACCACTGAGCCACCAGAGAAGCCCCAAGAATCCTGTTTTTTTTGCTTTACTACAGTTTTTAAGATCATTGTAGGTAGTTTCTTAACTCTCTTTGAAATAAGTACTATTTTTAGAGTAGTATCATGTATGTAACTTGAAATATTTATTTATGAATTACAATGTGTTGGATACGTATGATTCTTTGTATCTTGTAGATATTTCTTGTATACACGTGATCAAGAAATTACATCTAAAAGCAAACACTGATAGAGAAGAAGTATTCCAAACCATAATGCTGTGAAGACATGAAAGGAATGAAACCAAACATTTTTACCTCAAGGTTGTCCAGGAAAATATTTATGACCTTGAGTCTCAGCAGAGAGCTGAGGTAAGAAATTACAAAGGCATGACTATAACCCATAACCAAAATCTCACTGGTAAGAGAGATGGACATGGTAGAAGTACTGCAGGAGTTGAGCTTATTGAAAACAGCCTTGCCTTAAGCTTTCTGGATGACCTGCATATTTTTAAAAGTGAGGAGAAAATTAATGAGTTTAATCAAGCTGACAAGACTATTAGCAGTAATGCCTTATGTTCACCACTTCAAGGAATTTCTTCTGGTGTCCAAACCAACATTTCTAATATACATGAGAGTGATTTTATGCATCCATCATTACTGACAAAATACCAGAAAGCACCCAGGGAAAGACCTTACAAATGTAATCTGTGTGGCAAAACCTTTTTTCAGGGATCACACCTCAGTAGACATCAGATCATCCATACCAGAGAGAAATTACATAAATGTGATATATGTGGAAAAGTCTTTAGTCTAAATTCAAACCTTATAGTTCATCAGAGAATTCATACTGGAGAGAAACCTTACAAATGTAATGAATGTGTAAAGGTGTTTAGTCAGAAATCAAACCTTGTAGTTCATGAGAGAATTCACACTGGAGAGAAACCTTACAAATGTAGCGAGTGTGGCAAGGTCTTTAATCAAAAACAAATCCTTGCAACTCATCAGAGAATTCATACTGGAGAGAAACCTTACAAATGCAATGAGTGTGGGAAAACGTTTAGTCAGGGCTCAAAACTCAGGCGTCATCAGATAATCCATACAGCAGAGAAGTTACATAAATGTCATATATGTTGCAAGGCCTTTAGTAGAAATTCAGACCTTGCAGTTCATCAGAGAATTCATTCTGGAGAGAAACTTCACAAATGTAATGAGTGTGGCAAGATCTTTAGTCGGAAGTCAAACCTTGCAGTTCATAAGAGAATTCATACTGGAGAGAAACCTTACAACTGTAATGAGTGCAGCAAGGTCTTTCGTCAAAAAGGCACCCTTGCAAAGCATCAGAGAATTCATAATGGAGGGAAACCTTTCAAAAATAATGAGTGTTGAAAAGACCTTACTCACATCTGAACCTTCACTACACATCAGATAATAAATACAGAGGGGAAACCATATTAATGTGATATATATGGGAAGGTCCTCATTCAAAACTGACAGTTTAAATTCATGGGAGATTCATAGTGAGAGGAAACATGCACATTCATGACTGTGGCAAAACCTCGCTTACCATCAGATAAGCCATACTGGACAGTAATCGTAGAAATGTCATAAATGTCTCATAGTTTTTAGTCAAAATTTGTAAAGGTGCACCAAAAAATTCATACTGGAGAGAAACCTTACAAATATAGTGAGTATGGCAAATCATTTATTGTACTTTGAAGTCTAACTTAGTATCAGGTAATCCATATTGGTGAGGGACTTTAAGCCAGGGTTTTAGCAAGTGTACACATCTTAGCTTCATTGGAAAAGTCATACTGGAGAAATATCAGGTAAATGTATTTACTTTGACCAGGACTTTAGGCAACAAATTCATTCACCAAATAATTCATTCTGGAGATTATTACCTCACAAATGCAATGAATGGGAAAAACCTTTACTCGGGGCTCACATTTCATCAATCATCAGATAATCTGTACGCAACAGGACATTACAGATGTACTGAATATGGCAAAGCTTTTTGCTTGTGCCTTAAACTGAGGGTTCGCCAAATACTTCATACTTTAAAATGCAATAGGGACTTCCCTGGTAGGGCAGTGGTTAAGAATACACCTGCCAATGCAGGGGACACAGGTTTGAGCCCTGGTCCAGGAAGATTACACATGCCACGGAGCAACTAAGCCAGTGCGCCACAACTACTGAGCCTGTGCTCTAGAGCCCGCGAGCGACAACTACTGAGCCTGTGAACCACAACTACTGAAGCCCGTGTGCCTAGAGTCCCGTGCTCTGCAACAAGAGAAGTCACCACAATGAGAAGCCCGCACACCACAGTGAAGAATAGCCCCCGCTCGCTGCATCTAGAGCAGCTAGAGAAAGCCCGCGCACAGCAATGAAGACCCAATGCAGCAAAAAAAAAAAAAAAAAGTAAAGTAAATAAAATGCAATAAATATGGCAATGTTTCAAATTATTACTTACTTGTCACTAGATATCAGAATATTTATCCTGAAGAGAAACCACACAGATAAAATTTAATCACTCCTCATCACCCTGGTTGAATCCTGTTTCTTTTACCAACACAGTTTTATCCTGTGTTGGTGCTTTACAATAAACGCTAAGAATGCACCATTAGGCTGTCAGGGTGGAAAGAATCTATAGCAATTTCTTTCGAATATGGAATCAAACAACATATAATTTGGGGATTATATACTCATAATTTGTACTTGATTATTCCCTCCACTCTATTCCAGAATATTCAGATGGCTATAATGCAAGTAGCATAGCAGTTTATTTCAGACTCTGTATTTTATTGACGTGCAAAAATTGAACAGGGTAAATTTAAAGATCTGATTGGTTGTATTGAATGATTCATGAATTGGGCTGTATCCCACCTAGAAATTAAAGAGGTCCTAAACGTTGCTGTACAAATTGGAAGGCTTTTATAGGCAGTAACTTGGTGGGATAAGAATGTTATTAGTAAAAGAAAAGGTTCTTTCAGGCAAGGTTACCTTTTTTGGGGGAAAATAGCACCAAAGTCTTAGTCTTATCCTGCAGATTACCTCACTAGTGTTCAGGAAACTCCAGAGTGATTGGTTTAAGGTGACATTCCTGCGAGGGGTGAAACTGCAATTACTTCTTGGTTTTCTGTCTTGGGGGCAAGTGAGTCCACCTTGTGAATGTGTGTGCAACCTCATCCCTATTCATGAATATGCGGTGTATGAATGTATTTCTTCATGATCTTTTTTGTGCCCAGTAAATCTAACATTGTGCACCTTGATTTACATGAAGGAAAAATAGGAACATAGAAGCACATAAAAAATATTAGAAAAATTTAAAATCATCCAGTTTCACTTTTGTCCTTGAACCGCTCAGTAAAATAATTTGAAAATAACAATGTTCCTGAGTATTAACACTAAACAATATACAATGGGAAGATTTTTGCTTGATAGATAAACTAGAAATTTCACATATCACCACCAAAACAGTTTTTTGTTGTTGCTAGTTTGCACTTGTGGCTATTTACTGGGATAGGGTGGAACTCCACGCAAAGGCTAGTTTGGTCATTTAGATTGATATTAATGTTGAAGTGTTATGAGAATGTTTGTTATGTAATTCCGCTTTCTAGGGGGACAGGGAAGAATACCAAGGTGTTCAAAAAATGGTTTGACATAACAGGGAATGATTAATGACTTGATGTATTAAGGTGATTACTGGATCGGGCTTAGGGAAGGCTAACTAGTTATGGTTTGAACTTCCAGTTGGTATCAAAGAAGGAAGCCCTCAGACTTGATCTTCTTCACCACATAGGCCAAATAAGGAGAGGTTATGGTGAATCTTAATATATAGTTGTAAGTAGGCAAACATCAAAAAATGATGTGAGACTCTTTAATAAAACACTGGAGGAGTGGGATAGGGAGGGTGGGAGGGAGGGAGACGCAAGAGGGAAGAGATATGGGAACATATGTATATGTATAACTGATTCACTTTGTTATAAAGCAGAAACTAACACAACATTGTAAAGCAATTATACTCCAATAAAGATGTAAAAATAAATAAATAAAAAATAAAACACTGGACGTTTACTCTTGAAAATCCTGTTTTCTTGGTTAGGAAAGACCACACTTTTCTTTATGCTACTAATTTATTTCATTTCTTTTCCTGCACCACATGTACATTCCATTGTTCAAGTTGGATTATTTTATTTTATTTTTGGTCCGGCTGCTAAAAAATGGATGTGGACAGATGAATGGATATATGTGGTACACGTATACACTGGAATGCTACTCAGCCATAAAAGAATGAAATAATGCCATTTTGGGGAACATGGGTGGAGCTAGACATTATCACACTGAGTGAAGAAAGTCAGGAAGAGAAAGACAGATACCATATGATATCACTTATCTATGGAATCTGAAATATGACACAGGGAATTCCTCCTCAGTCCATTGGTTTGGACTTGGCGCTTTCACTGCGGCGGCCCAGGTTTGATCCCTCGTCCGGGAACTAAGATCCCGCAAGCCAAGCAGTGGAGCAAAAAATATAAAAAATAAAAAAATAAAATGCGACCGAAACGAACCTATCTATGAAGCAGAAACAGACTTACAGGCATAGAGAATAGACTTGTGGTTGCCAAGGGGGAGGAGAGGTAGGGGAGGGATGGACCGGGAGTTTGGGGTTAGTAGATGCAAACTATTATATATAGAATGGATGGACAACAAGGTCCTACTGTAGATCACAGGGAACTATGTTCAATGTTCTGGGTTAAACTGTAATGGAAAAGAATATAAAAAAGAATGTAGGGAGTTCCCTGGTGATCTAGGGGTTAGGATTCAGGGCTTTTACTACTGTGGCCCAGGTTCAATCCCTGGTCAGGGAACTGAGATCCAACAAGCTAAGCAGCATCACCAAAAAAAAAAAAAATCAACTTGGTTTTTGGAAATGCTGTAAAGATTTTATTTAGATAAGTTGTCTAAGATATCTTTATACTAGTTTACTAAAAATTAATGTCTAGAAATGCTTAGTTGATGATGTAACTAAACAATTTACTAGAGAATTATCCAAAGACTATTAAAATTTGTATTTCAAATTACAGTATTAAGCAGTATGTTCCATCATTAATTTTCTAGTATAGTAAAAGGTTTTTTATACACTTTTTGTTTTTGCATTATTATTTCCTCCCTTGCATATTTCCCTTGATTTGCAACAAGGGGTGTATAAATCAGTGGGTTGTTTTGGGACTTTTGTGATGTGATAATGCATATAAGCAATGACACAAAGTAGGTGTACTGTAAACATGATGAAAGAGTTATTTCGGGGCTTTAGTTCAATGAAAGAACTGAAATGGCAAAATGGTGCCATGAAAACTTTTTTTCTAAGAGTTGGCTGTGGTTAGGTGCTTGAAAAGCAAGTGTGTGGAGCTAAAGAAGCATGCAGTGAAGAGAATGAAAATATCATGATACGTAAGAAAGAAAGATCGAAAGAATCCAAGTATAGTCTGTGACAAGGAGATAATCCCCATTGCCAAATTCCTGGAAATCATTCTGTCCTTTCCCAGTGATGTATTCACATTCATTGCCAGAGGATCTTACAGAGAAAAGATTTGTTCTGTTTAGCATGACAACTGACACCTGATATCCTCCACTTAGAGTTTCTTCCCATCCCCAAATGATATATTTTTCTTTGATAAGTTCTTGATTTTGATTAGTGAGAGTCACTGTTATTATTGCTTTATGCATAATAAGATATTGGATTTTCATCTCTGAAGAAAAGTACTGTTGTTTAATATTTCATGAATGAAGCAGCTTGGCACAATTACAGGTTTAAAGACTTATTTAGTCCCATCCCAGCAAGTGGGTAAATCAGGAATTGAATCCATGTTGACTGGCTTCAAAGAGAGGTATCTTAACCATTTTGCTACTCTAATAAGCCAAGTTATTTAAATCCTTCAACCACACAACATCTATCGTCAATTTTACAAGTATAACTTGCCATTTTTAAATCGACTATCGTCATATATAATTGTGGTTATGGTAACTTCCTATTATGTCAATCCAGTTATACCTCTTTCATTGCAATTTGCTTTATTGTGCTTCAAGATACTGCATTTTTTTTTTTTTACAAATTACAGTTTTCTGGCAACTTTGCATGGAGAAAGTCTTTGGGCCATTTTTCCGACAGCCTCTTTGTGTCTCTGTGTCATATTTTGGCAATTCTCTGAAAGTTTCAAATGTTTTCATTATTATTAAATTTGTTGTGGCATCTGTGTAAAAAAATAAATCCGCACAGCTCACACCCATGTTGTTAAAGGTTACTTGTAGCTGTGTGGGGTTCTGTTTTCCTCATTCTGTTCCTTTGGTCTGTGTGTCTGTCCCTCAACAAATCCCACACAATCTTGATTACTGTTACTATATTAGAAATCTTGAGATCATGTGGAATATTCCAGCCACTTCAGTATTTTTGTGATGCTGTAGCTCTTCTCATTCTTTTGCCTTTCCATATTAATTTTAGAATAATATTGATTGTTCTATAAAAATCTAGATTGGAAATGCATTATACCTGTATGACAATATGGGGTAATTTAACAACATTTAGATGTTGTTTTCCAATCAATGAATATGATATGTCATATTCAATATGGAATGTCATAAGTAAATGTAAGTAAAAGTTCATCACTGACTTCTTTCATTACTGTTTCATGAAAGTCAGTGTTTTGTTAGATTTACTCATTTTTCTTCTTTTTCTTTTTTGAACATTCAAACATGATATTATATTTTTAATTTCAGTTTCCATTTGTAAATTGCTAGTATATACAATTATAGTAGATTTTTGGGCGTTCTTATATCATGACACCTTGCAAGTTGCAGTTTTTCTCTCAGTTCCTGTAGACTCCTTTGACTTTCTACACACATCATTCCATTAAATTTCATGTATTATTGAATTATTTAATGTATTTAATTATTTTTGACCGTCCCTTATAGAACAGAAGCTATCTGAAAGCAGGGTATTGATTTTATCTGCTGGATCATCAGTGAGGGAATCATTCACGGCTGACACGATGAGTGAATCCATGTTGCCAGTGTAAACAAGGGTGCTGGAATGCACAGGCTCATTGACCAGTAGCTTTAATGGTCATGGAAGTATTTGTGGTACTGGATTCCTTACTCCTGTGACATTACAACCTAACATTCTGAACATTTGACATAAATTCTCATGCTATATTTTGTTAATGCGGTGTGAATTCTAGGCAACATGTGCTCAACAGCTGTTAACTCATCACTTAAGTGATGTTTTCATAAAGTCTTTTTAAGCCACGAAATGTTTTTTTTAATTTATTTATTTTAAATTTTTGGCTGCGTTGGGTCTTCGTTGCTGTGCACGGGCTTTCTCTAGTTGCGGTGAGCGTGGGCTGCTCTTCGTTGTGGTACATGGGCTCCTCATTGCGGTGGCTTCTCTTGTTGCAGAGCACGGGCTCTAGGCGCGCGGGCTCAGTAGTTGCAGCACAGGGGCTTAGTAGTTGTGGTTCGCAGGCTCTAGAGCCCAGGCTCAGTAGTTGTGGCCCACGAGCTTAGTTGCTCTGCCGCATGTGGGATCTTCCTGGACTCGAACCCATGTCCCATGCATTGGCAGGCGGATTCTTAACCACTGCAACACCAGAGAAGTCCTAAGCCACAAAATTTTGAATTCAAGATTCTTTCTGAAAGGCTTCATTCTGTACCCATCAGAAAATAATAATCCTGTTTATCAGGAACACCTGGAGAATGGTGACTGAAAGAAGTTGGAGGTTTATCATTCTCACATAAGAGGAAGTCCAGGGGGCGAAGTTTGTGATGTGATGGGTCCTTTGCCCCTTCTATCTCCATGAGCACTTAGTCTTTACTTTGCTTGTAGCAACATGGCTGCTGGATGACCAAGAAGGGTGACGATTGAGAACAAAACCCTTTTCATTTTCAGATTTTGTCTCGTTTTCAGCGAAACGTTAGTCTCACATGTTTTTCTAAATATTACCTACTTTTTAAGTGGCCATCATAGTTTTAATAAGAAATGTGAATTTTTGAATTTCATATTTCCACCTAAAGAACAGAGAAAAGTAAAGGGAAAAGATGTTAGGGACAGAGTATGTGAATGGAGTTTGTTCTTTATCCTGAGAATGAGATGATAGATGCTTACTAAACTTATTTCGGTAATTATTTCAATCTATGTAAGTCAGAACATCATGCTGTACAACTTAAACCCACACAGTGATGTAAGTCAAATACGTATCAAAACTGGGGGAGGTGGGAGCGGAATGTGATTTTAAATAAAGGCAAAACACTTTAGCAAAAAGAACAAGGCAATTTATAACAATTTAAAAAAATGTATTGCATTTTTTTTTGTTTTTTGTTTGTTTGTTTTTTCGCGGTACGCGGGCCTCTCACTGTTGTGGCCTCTCCCGTTGCGGAGCACAGGCTCCAGACGCGCAGGCTCAGCGGCCATGGCTCACGGGCCCAGCCGCTCCGCGGCATGTGGGATCTTTCCGGACCGGGGCACGAACCCGTGTCCCCTGCATCGGCAGGCGGACTCCCAACCACTGCGCCACCAGGGAAGCCGTGTATTGCATTTTTAAAAGCAATGATTAGTGACAGAAATAATCATATGCCTTAGTCCTCCATCCTCAGATGCTAGGTTTCGTCTCTGAGTGTCTGGAACCAAGAGAGTGTTGAGTTTGTAGTCCTGGCTGAATGAAGAATAGAAAGGAAAATCTATTCTGTAAGGTGTCACTGTGAAATGGCCCATTCTACACTGGGAGTGTTTTTTCATTTCTCATTCTAGTGTGTAATACAGAGGCCAGTCTAACTCTTGTTTCCTTAAACTGCTTAAATTAGTTCTAATTGCAGGAAATTTTCCGGGATCCAACCACTGCCCCGCAGCAACCCATTGGAGACCCAAGTTTTCAACCACTGAATTGCTTGAGCCTCACGACCACGACATGCGAGCAACCTGCTGGCAAAAAAAGGTTTTTATTGAAACCGTTTCAGCTTGTTAGGAGGAAACATATTAGCTTCCCACCTAAGTAGCCCACAGAACTGTAAGCTTTTACTCCAAGTTACGGAGAAGCACCAACTCTTCCCCGACACCTCGTACTCCATTCACAGAACTGGCCCCTCGCCTCGCCCCGCCCCTCGCCGCTAGCGCTCCGCTCAGGCCCCGCCCCCGGAAGCCCTGCCCCTAACTCCGCTCAGTTTCTTACGGAACCGGAAGTGGGGAGCTCGGAGTGAAGGTCGAGCTGTTGGGGGTAAGTGTCTCCTTTGAAGTGTAAATTTGTGCTGCCCGGCTCCCTTTACTCAAACCTCAGGGTGTTGCGAGTGACTGTGGACCTAAAATCCCAGCGCTCGGCCCTCCTACCCCTGTAAATCCAGACGTCGCCGTTACGGGTCGGGTATCTTTCATTTGGGTTTGAATTCGCTACGCGGCTGGTCCCTGCCCTTGGCTTTTCTGCCTTCGGTCCACGTACACACCGCCTTTCACTACATTTTCCTGCTTAAAACGCTTTAGTAGCCCCCCACACACACCCATGTAACGTCCCCTTACGCGAGGTGGACTCGCGCCCCGCAGCCTCGCCCTCTCGGCCCCTGGAGGGCAGCGCCTGCCGCCCCGCTCTCGGACAGGCCGCGTCCTCTCCCCGGTCCTGGGATTCTTCAGAACCGGCCCCTCTCCGGAACCCCCTTCTTCCCCGCCCCTCTGTCCTCGCGTCTCCTCAGGCCGGTCCTTTTGCTCTCCCGGCTTCCCCTTCGTAGTCAGCCCTTCCTCTCCCCCGGCGTGGGGGGCGGGGAGTGACCTGGGACAGGCGTGTGACACCCAGTGTTCTTCCGTCCCAAGCCCATCTCGCTGGAAAATTTCCTCTTTTGATACGCGGGCATCTTATTCAGTCACCATCTCTGGTGACGTGGGCGAGGGGGATCAGGAGGAGCAGAGACAGAGACGGACAGGAATAAAAAACAGAACGAGAAAAGAATGAGGGAGATTCGATGGGAATACAGGGGGTGGCTGAGGACTTGTAAAAAGACAGGGAAATGAAAGCGATTAAGCACTGAAATAGGTGAAAAAAATAAAGAAGTAAATTTTAAAAAAGTCGGATCTCCAGGGATGGGAGAGCAACACAGGGCCCTGGGTCAGCGGCGGGATGGGGGTAACAAAGGAGAGGCACTTCACACAGAGTGGGCGAGAGGATGAAAGAGTTGGAAACTTGGGCTGCAGAGCAACGTGGTGCTGGGAGAGAAAGAGGACAAAGTGTGACTAGAAGAGAAGAGGAAGAGAGAGAGAGAGAGCAGGAAGGAAGCGCAGCCATCTGAGATGCCAGATAGGGAGGAGGAAGGGCGTGTAACAGGGACAGAAGGGGTGTCACCCGAAGGGCAGAGAGGGAGCAGGTGGGGGAAGAAAGAGGCAGAAATACATAGAGATTTAGGGTAATCAGAAGGGTTGGGGAGAAAGCATCAGGAGGGGGAACAGGTTGCAGAGTTGGGCAGGACAGGTGTGAGGGAGGAAATAGGAGGGCAGGAACAGCAGCAGAGCAGAGGGGAACAAGAAGAGAGACAGAGACAAATAAAAAAATAGGGAGACATAAACCTCATGAAATGGAAACACATTGTAGTGCAGGTAGGTGGTGGGAGCTGGCTGCAGATGGATGGTGAGTTGTTTGGATATGGATGATTAAGTTGTGATACATGATTTGTTATTTTAAAATGTAATTAATTTTTCTTTAATTATACAGATGAGGATGAGAATTGCAGAACTCCTGTCATGTGCATTTTGTAATTATTTGTATCAGAAGATAACTTCCATTTGCAAACCCTGTTTAGCCAGGGGGCAGTGATTTGCTTACTAAGTTGTGAGTTACTCCCTTCCCTTTTCCTGAAATGGGGCAGAGGAGTAGGGAGAGGACACCTGGGGCAAGAAATGATTGAACCTGTCACTACATGCTACCTTTTATTTTTTTGTATATTTTTAAAACATTTTTTATTTCTTTAATGTATCTAATTTATTTTTGGCTGTGTTGGGTCTTCGTTGCTGTGCGCAGGCTTTCTCTAGTTGCAGGGAGCAGGGGCTACGCTTCATTGCGGCGCGTGGGCTTCTCATTGCGTTGGCTTCTCTCGTTGTGGAGCACAGGCTCTAGGCGCGTGGGCTTCAGTAGTTGTGGCTCGCAGGTTCTAGAGCGCAGGCTCAGTGGTTGTGGCGCACGAGCTTAGTTGCTCCACAGCATGTGGCATCTTCCTGGAACAGGGCTTGAACCTGTGTCCCCTGCATTGGCAGGCGGATTCTTAAGCCCTGCGCCACGAGGGAAGCCCCTACATGGTACCTTTTAAAAGGAACATTAAAAGTGTTCATTTTTTGTGATGGGTTTTCTTTTCTTTTTCATCTCTTTACATATAATTCTTTTTGTAGCGTGGAATAAATTTTCATTCAGTTTCTACTTCCCTATAAATAATCATTAATTTCTGTAACAAGCTTTGGTGGTCTTCTATAATCATGTCAAGTCATTCTTTTCTAAACATGATATATTGTCAAATTTTTAAAACTTTGACACCACAATTATTAGATGAAAAAACTCACAAATTGTTTCTTTTTAAAATGTGTTTCAGATTTCTTGGAGGCCTGCCTGCTTTCTCCTCTTTATCTTTTGTACTGGAAAAGCTCTTTGGTAGGTTACAAATAATTTTAGACTGTTTTGGTGGACACTTGGTAAAGTTGTCAGTGATCTTTTATATTAACAGTCAAATCCTAGTTTTACCAGTTAGTCTAATATTTTGTTTTCTCCTTTTCTTGTGTTCTGCTAAGAGGAAGAGGAGGAAGGGGAAAGCAGAGGAGTCAGGAATGACTCTTTCTCAGGTAAAATCATATTTTCAATTGATTCACAGTCTGTCCTCGTAAAATGCCCTTCTTTGGACTCGTTAATCTTCCCTGACTCTGAAGTATCCTGCCTGACAGTTGTACATCACAGTCACCTGGGTCCTTCCCTCAGTCCCTGTCGTCTCCACTCAGATTTCACACCCATGGATTGGAGATGGGGTGTCAGTGCTCCTGGGCAGCAGGGATTGTTGAGAGACCCCATCTGGATGCACTGTCTGCTCTCTGTCAACCAGGATAAAGAAGCTGCACATGCAAGTCAGGTATTAATATGCACAATACCTGGTAAAATCTGGAAAACAGAACGATAAGGGGGAATTTTTTTTTCCATGGCTAAGAAATTTATTTAACCAAACAATGAAAAACCAATAAAGGGATCAAAGTCAAGAGTGGTCTGATCACAAGGACACTTTCCAGTTTTAGTATACGTGCTGCCGAAGCGAGCACAACAAGGACACTTTGAGGAAGGAAGATTATAGGCTGGCCGATCTCACCCCTAAATATAAATGCAAAAATCTTAAACATAGCATTAGCACACTATGTCATGGGTCTCAATTATTTGTCTCCCCATCCTATGGGAGAATTATACTTCTAATTCTCTATGGGCATCAGGCACGGTCAGAGGACTTGCTTAAGCCAATAAAATGTGAGCAAAAGTGACCCACGCCCTTTTCAAGCCGAAGCTTTAGGAACCATCCTGTGGTTCTACCATGGATCCTTCTGTGATATGAGTAGGGTGTCCTAGATAAGGACTGCTCTACCCTTTTGGGTTCCAGAATGAAGAAAATGTGAATATTGCAGCCAAAATTTAACCTGAGCACGAAATAAACCCTGTTGCTCCAAAAAAAAAAAAACAGTGGTCTGATCAGATTTGCGTTTTAGGACATTATATTGGCAGCAGAGTTACCTGATTTCACTTATCTAATTGCCTGAAAGAGACAATAGACATCATTTAGATAGGGATATGTTGAAAAGCTGATCTCTGGTGGCCTCGGCCTACAGAGGCTTGAAGCAGAATCTCAGCTCCCAGGTGGAGGTTGAAGTCAGGTCGTGGCAGTGAGAGTGCTGAATCCTAGCCCCTAGACCACGAGGGCCAGTGGCCGTTGACAAGGCCCCTGGCCCGAATTCGTTCATAGAAACGAATTGCGACAGACGGAAAGTAGTGAAACAAGTAAAGTGTTTATTAGGAGGCAAAAGAGTACGTCTGAATAGACATACACGGGCAGGCTCAGAGAAAGAGTCATACCTTTGTGGTAGTTTGAATCACTTACATAGGGCATTTCTTCTGGGTTTCCTCTGGACAGTCATCTTGCTTTGCCTGGCTCCGAGTCTGTATTTGGTTTATCCCAGGGTCCTCTCCTGTGTGTGCACGAGTCTCTCAGCCAAGGTGGATTCTAGCGAAGACGCATTAAGGGGAAATTTGTTCTGACTTACTCAGAGACTCAGTTGAAGCTAAAGGAGCAAGTCACTGACTTAATCTTAATGAATGGGAATGGAATGGAAAGTTCAGAACCTTACATCAGTGACAGAGGGTGTTTTCTTCCATCCTTGAATTTAAACCATGAAATCAACCTAAATCTCTGACAGTTGGACATTCTTTAAATCACCTTCATCACCTCCATTCCTCAGAGGCTGACTTTACCTGTGGATTGTATCCTTTGAGACAGAAGTTTTTACCTTTAATGTAGGTAAGGTTCCAGCTTCATTCTTTTGCTAGTAGGTATGTATTTTCTCAGCACCATTTCTTATTGAGACTATCCTACCTTTTGTGTAGTCTTGGCACCCTTGTCTATGCATTTTACATATATTCCAAGGATTATTTGAGTTTTCTAATCTGTTCCATTGGTTTATGTATCTGTGTTTATGCCAGTACCACATCATGTTGATTACTTTGTAATAGGTTTTAAAATCTAAAAATGACTGCCTTCCTCTTCTTTTTCAAGAGTATTTTGGCTGTTCGCTGCCTCTTGACATTCCCTATGAATTTTAGCATTTTTTTCTATTACTGCAAAAATTGCCTTTGAAATTTTATATAGGGATTCTGTTGAATCTGTAGAACACTTTGGGTAATTTGTTCATTTTGTTCTTTTTTTTTTTTCTTTTGGCTGCTTCACAGGGCTTGCAGGATCTTAGTTCCCCAACCAGTGATTGAACCTGTGACCCCTGCAGTGGAAGCTCGGAGTCCTAACCACTGGACTGCCAGGGAATTCCCTAATTTGGTCATTTTAAAAATATGAAGTTCCCAGGGCTTCCCTGGTGGCGCAGTGATTGAGGGTCCGCCTGCTGGTGCAGGGGGCGCGGGTTCGTGCCCCGGTCCGGGAGGGTCCCGCGTGCCGCGGCGCGGCTGGGCCCGTGGGCCATGGCCGCTGGGCCTGCGCGTCCGGAGCCTGTGCTCCGTGGCGGGAGAGGCCGCAGCGGTGGGAGGCCCGCGTGCCACAAAAAAAATATATATGTATATATGAAGTTCTCAATCCATGAGTACAGGGTGTTTCCATGTATCTCTATGCACTTTTTTTTAGAATGTTTAGTACTTTTCAGTGTACAAGTCTTGCACCTAGTTGGCTGATCTTTTCCTAAGGATTCTGTAGGATTGTTCTCTGATTTTCTGTTGACATTGTTCATTGTATATGCAGCTGATTTTCATGTGCTGACTATTTATGCTGCAACTTTTTTAAAGTTGTTTTTTGAGGTAGTAGTTTTCTCTTGGAATCTTTTTGCTTTTGATATAGAAAACCTTGTCACCTACAAAAAAAAGACAATTTTACTTCTTTTTCAGTTTGGATAACTTTGAATTTTTTTTCGTTTTTCAATAACTCTAGCTAACTTGTTCAATAGTTTCTTGAACAGTAGTGCAGAGTATGCATCTTTCTCCTTTGTTGTTGTTTGATTTAGCAGTATGGACTTCCCGTTTAATACATCTTTGACTACCTGTTATAGATTTTGGCATGTTGTTTTTATTTTCATTCAGATATTTAAAAAATTTCCTTGTCATTTCTTCTTTGACCCATTGCTTCTTTAAGAATGAGCTGTTTAATTTCCACTTTTGGAGCATTTTCCTGTTTTCATTCTGATCTTTATTTCTGGTATCATTTCACTGTGGTTAAAGAAGATACTTTTTATGATCTGAATCTTCATAAATTTGTTAAGATTTGTTTTATTGTCTAGCATGTGGTCTGTCATGGAGAACGTTTCACGTGTGCTTGAGAAGGATGTGTTTGCTGCTGTTGGGTGGAGTGTTCTGAACATGTTTGTTAGGTACAGTTGTTCTACAGTGTTGTTCAAGTGCTCTGTTTCCTCATTGATCTTTTGGTTTCCATGCATTGGTAAAACTCAGGTATTGAAATCTGATACTAATATTGTGCTGTTATCTATTTCCAATTTTATTTCTGTTAAGAGCTTCTTCATTTTGGGGGGAGCTCTGATGTTAGGTGTATACATACTTGTAATCGTTATAGCTTCTTGGTAGATTTACCCTTTTCTCATTTCATAATGTATTTTGTCTCTTGTGTTAGTTTTTTCCTTAGTTTATTTTGTCTGATATTGTGCAGTCACCCCTGCTCCCTTTAGGATTGAATATCTTTTTCCATCCTTTCACTTTTCGCCTTTCCATGTCCTTAGATTTGTGAATGTTCACAGTTGCAGCTCTGACACACTCTCTGTGTGTCTCTTGCTCTCTGTTTTCCTCCTGTTACTTCTGCTAGTCGTCCCTGCTCAGGCACACTGTACAGTGGTGAAAGGCAGGAGCCCTGGCCAGCCCGCTTCACTCCACTGTAACTTCAGCAGGAATTAATCAAGTGTTTCCTTCTGATCATGATGTTTGATGGAATATTCTTGCTTAATAACAATATTTTTTTTCCTTTTTTTTTTTTTTTTTTTTGCGGTATGCGGGCCTCTCACTGTTGTGGCCTCTCCCGTTGCAGAGCACAGGCTCCGGACACGCAGGTTCAGCGGCAGCGGCTCACAGGCCCAGCCGCTCCACGGTATGTGGGATCTTCTCAGACCGGGACACGAACCCGTGTCCCCTGCATCAGCAGACGGACTCTCAACCACTGCGCCACCAGGGAAGCCCTGTCATGATTTTTAGCTGTCCAGTAAGTTTTAAATTTTACTATCATGATAATTTTATTATTAATCTGTGCAAATAATGTATAATAGTAATAACTTTTCCAATTTTGAGTCAGAGTTATTAGTGGAAAAAAAAGAAACTCTTTTGCCTTTGTTAATACCTATCTAAGGCTAAATGGACAAAATCATAGTTTTTAATATAGTTATTATATTGAGGTTGGAATTAAAGTATTCTTCTATTTTTTCATGTCTCTACTGTTATTTTTTAGTAGCCCATTATGGAATTATGTGGACAAATGCAGTTGAGTACGATCGATAACATTTTCGTTGTCTGGAAGATCCTGAAATGCACATGAATAAAAATGATGATGAAAAAAATTGTCTGAAAATTAGTCCAGATAATACTCCTTTCATTTCACTTGATATAGTGTTGACATGTGTGTGCATACATTCATGGATGTACAATTCCATGCTTTAGATAAAAGTCATCATGATTCTGAAACTATGTATTTTACCTGTTTGCAGTAGAAATTATATTTTTAATATATTCCATGGCCTTGAATATTTTCTATACTATTATGTTAATGGTTTAAATAGTAATACAGTTACTAATATTTTGTGTGCATATGTGCGTGCACACATGTGTAATGGCCTTTTAGGCCGTTCCACGTTGTTCACCTTGAACTTCATTCACGTTTTCTCAGGGAACTGTCTGGCAATGTACTTTTTTTTTTTTTAAGCTTCCAAGAGCATTTTGTTTATTTAACTTCCTCCTTCTCCTCTCAGTAGCACTTAGTATGAACACAGCATTGTTCTGAGGGCTTTAAGAATATTAATGTGTTTAATTCCCATGCACGAAGTGGATCCTAGTTATTACCCTCATTTTACAGTGGAGGAGCCTGAGGTTCAGAGAGAGGTTAAGAGACTTGCCCAGGGCCACACAGCTGGGATGTGGTGTGGCTGAGACTCGAACCCAGGCAGCCTAGCCCAGAATCTTGAACACACCACCCTGAGCTCTTCCCACAGACAGATTCATGCTGATGTGAGCACTGGGCAGCAGTGGGCCCTGGTGCTTGGTGTGGAGTCATCCTCACTGCCCCTCACACAGCCTGGTGGGGCTGGCACTGCCTTTCCCAGCATGCCCCTGCCTCACTGACGTGGCCCCCAAGCCCCTTTGGTCCAACATAGGGCCCTCCAGACCGTTGGCCACCAGCAGCTCCACCAGGGGACGCTGTGGTCCCATGTGAGCCACTGCGTGTTTCTTAGGTAGCTCCTGTCTGCCCGCCCGTTTCTCCCTCCCTTTGCCAGACAGACTGGCATTTTCCATCCCGTTCACACACCCCTTCCGTGGAAGGGCAGTGACCTGTGGGAAGCCACAGTCAGATGAGGAGGCTTAGGGCAAGGCTCCCTCCAGGAAAACGGGCTCTCCTTCCATCTCCTCTTTTTCCTCTTCCTTCTAAAGGATCCCAAGGGCAGAGGAGGGTGGGGTGGCATTTGAGGGGTGTTGGGAAAGCCCTGAGATTCTGGCAATGTACTTTTAATGCTGTATGTGTTACTTAACTCTTTGATTTTAAACTTCATTTCCAAAGTCCAACCTTCGGAGTTCGGCTGCTTGCTGTGTGATTCCTTAGTTTCTTGACCTGAGTCGAGTTTCTCAGTGTCTGACACAGTTTTCTCCTCTGCAGTATCGGAACAGGTCTTTAATGAGCTGTGTTGTCGATAAGTTAATACAAGTAAAACATTTAGAGTAATGCATACCACGTAGCAAGTGTTCAAACAGTGTTCGTCTTTGCTGCTGTTATTATCATGATAGGAGGTTTTGAGCTTTCCTTAAACCCACTGTGGACTCTGTCATCTCTGAAGACACCACTCAGGCTCCTCCAGGTTTAATTACCCTCAGTGTGTAGAACATAATATCTAACACTTCCATATAGACAACCCGGCATTGAATTTTTATTTGTATCTATTTCATGTATTTCCTACAAAAATGATAAATCTATATCTATTTGAAGGATATCGTAATCTCTATGACAAAGCATAAGAAATTAAAATTAGACACACGAGTAGCTCCAAATACCTTTAAATGACTTTCAGAATACATACTTTTGCATAGCACAGGGAGATCAGCTTGGTGCTTTGTGACCACCTAGAGGGGTGGGATAGGGAGGGTGGGAGATGCAAGAGGGAAGAGATATGGGGATATATGTGTATGTATAGCTGGTTCACTTTGTTATAAAGCAGAAACTAACACACCATTGTAAAGCAATTATACTCCAATAAAGATGTTCTAAAAAAAAGAATACATACTTCAACCTAATTGATCTTTTCACCTCTACTCATTTTATATGCAAATAAGAACTCTGCTCATGGCCCCTTGGCGAAATGTTTTTTTTTTTATTTAAGGCACGGTTGACCTTCAAGGATGTGGTCATCGAATTCTCTCCAGAAGAGTGGGAATGCCTGGACCCTGCTCAGAGGGCCTTGTACAGGGACGTGATGGTGGAGACCTACAGGAACCTGATCTCTGTAGGTGAGGATAACTTCCCTCCAAAAGTTGGGAAGGTAGTTTTGCATTTACCATTGTTTGCCTTTGGGGATCGCCTGCCTTCCTTAACTGAACTCAAAGTCATGTTGACCGGGCAAGAAAAGTTTTGTGAGGTAGCATCAGGAGTTTTGGGGTTGTTTTTTTTAATTTTTTTTTTCAGTTTTATTTATTTATTTATGGTTTCGTTGGGTCTTGGTTGCTGTCCGCGGGCTTTCTCTAGTTGCAGTGAGCAGGGGCTTCTCTTCGTTGTGGTGCGCGGGCTTCTTGTTGTGGTGGCTTCTCTTGTTGCAGAGCTTGGGCTCTAGGTGCGTGGGCTTCAGTAGTTGTGGCTCACAGGCTCTAGAGCGCAGGCTCAGTAGTTGGGGCGCACGGGCTTAGTTGCTCCGCAGCATGTGGGATCTTCCAAGACCAGGGCTCGAACCCGTGTCCCCTGCATTGACAAGCGGATTTTTAACCACTGCGCCACCAGGGAAGTCCCAGGGAAATCCTAGCATCAGGAGTTTAAACATGCCCTTTCTTCAGATGATCTGGCCACTTCATGATATGCCAGGAGTTTTTCCAGTGCTTGAGTACGTCTAATGCCCAACCGGAAACTTTTAAAATATTTCATTCCCTGTGCTCTACCCCTGTGCTTTTGATTCAGTACTTCTTAGTAGAGAGCTGGATATCTGTATGTTACATTGTTCCCTCTGCACTGAGAAGGAGGCAGGCAGTGGCTGAATTTGTGAAACATTTTTCCAGACCCATCTGTAATGTCCTCACTCTCATGTGAACGGAGAGCTGGAATTCTGGAAAAGCCACAGCAGTTGACATTTCTTTCAATAGGCAGGAATTTCTATTTTTGATGTGAGTGTTATTTGCATATTTGAGGAAGAGGAAGCACTCTGGACTGTGAAGAGTGACATGAAAATAGCAAAAAACCAAATGGGTGGGAATGAATCGAAATTTGAGCACAGATCAGATCTCAGAAGGGCAGAGAGGAAGCCACAGCATTAGTAGTGTTTGGGAAAGTCTACCCAGATGGAGAGTACTTTGGGAAAACAGAAGTTTATTTGTTGTCAAGTCTGAGAGGAAATTTTTCTTCTCCCTGAGTTATCACTGTCTCTCAACATGTAAAATGTATCATGTCACCCTCCAGTGGTGCAGGAGCTCCATCAGCAACAAAGGCAAAGTCTTTATCATGGTCTACATCACTTGGCCATTTGGCTTCTGTGGACTTGTTATTCTTTGATTTTGAGAGTCACGAAGAGGGTTGTTTTAAAGAAGGGTCTATTGCTCCCTCAGCTCTCCTTTTGGACTTGATTCCCTTCAATGCTCAGTTCTCAGTTCTGGCACCTCAGAACCTGCATGGAGCTGTCTCAAGCCCTGTCTGCTTGTTTAGATCCCTCAGCCATTTTTTCTGTTCTGACTTGGCCACACACATCACGGATGTGTGTAATAGAGAGGTGCATTAGGTCTTCTCTAACTGTTACTTAGGAAAACTGTAAAGACAGTGGACAGAGAGATCCTCTTTTTAATCCCTAGTCCCTCCTGGGGAGAACATATGAATCTTTCTGACTAGCTTGGAATCTGTGGGTCAAGCTCATGGTTCCATGTCAAGGACTCATAATATCTGAACCCCATATCTCGTGTTTTTTTCCTCTGTTAGTGCTCTGCCTTGTAGGGAAATATATATTCTTTCTGATTTCATATTCTCCCACATTTGCATGATTTTGCCTGTGAAACTTATTTTGAAATACATACTCCCAGGGTCTGAAATTTTATCCCATTTCTTTGCTGTGATAATGTACCTGCAGTTAATGGACAACTTCTGCTGGACACTGTGGAATGGGTTTACTGTGTTACATTAAATTCTTTTTTAAAACTAAATTTATTTATTTTATTTATTTAATTTTGGCTGCGTTGGGCCTTCGTTGCTGTGCACGGGCTTTCTCTAGTTGCGGCGAGCGGGGGCTACTCTTTGTTGCAGTGCACGGGCTTCTCATTGCGGTGGCTTCTCTTGTTGTGGAGCATGGGCTCTAGGTGTGCAGGCTTCAGCAGCTGTGGCTCACAGGCTCTAGAGCGCAGCCTCAGTAGTTGTGGCACACGGGCTTAGTTGCTCTGCAGCATGTGGGATCTTCCCGGACCAGGGCTTGAACTTGTGTCCCCTGCACTGGCAGACGGATTCTTAAGCATGGCACCACCAGGGAAGTCCCAACATTAAATTCTTGATGGCAAATACTTTCCCTCATTTTTGCAATATTTCCTGCTACGTAGAAAATCACCACTATAAGCTAGTTAGTAGCGGGGTGAGCATGTTCTAGGATGCAAAATAAAGACCGTGATTGATAAGTCTTTCCAGTTCTTTTTCTGGTTATGAGGAATGTTATCAAAGCATGTCTCAATAGCACTGTGACAATGTTGTTTACATATACTACTGATCATCCCCTTTGATCCTCAAGAAATGGTATGGGAATTTCTCCTAGAGATAACGTTGTCCAAGTTCACATCCTCAAGTTAGGCTATTGACTAAACTGTTGTTGATGCCATATTTTTTGTCACCTGTGTGCCCACTGTTCATTCCACATCCACCCTTAATTTTGCAGCATCTTAATGAGAGAGCTTGGGAATTCCCTGGCAGTCCAGTGGTTAGGACTTTCACTGCCGAAGGCACGGGTTCAATCCCTGGTGAGGGAACTAAGATTCCACAAGCCACGCCGTGGTCAAAAAAAAAAAAAAAATTGAGACAGCTTATGAAGTGGAGTGATACCTTCAATGATGAACCATCATTTGTTTTGTTTACGGCACTGCTACTTTCATTTGGTACTTTTCTATGCATAATAAATGGTCTTGATTTTATTTCTTTAATCATCAGGTCTGTGTATTTGATGTTGCTCTTAGTGGTTTTGTTTCCTGTTTTCCATGTGTGGTTGGTTGATTGGGGAAGAGCCAGCCCCCTTATGGTAGAATTGGTGATTAGTTCTTTATATAGTCTTGATATTCTACTACGGCGTAGATCATTTGTAAATATTTTCTCCCATACAGTAGATTACTTTTGACTCTACTGAGTGTGCTCTAATGCACAGTAGTTTATAACTTTGAGGTAGTTCAAATTGCTGCTTTTACTTTGTCACCTGTGATTTTTGTGTTACGTCTGATAAATCATTGGTGAATGCAATGTCAGAAAGCTTTTCCTGTATGTTTACTTCTAGCAGTTTTATACATTTTGGTCTTTGGTTTAGGTCTTTCATTAGTTTTGTATATCATATAAGTTAATGGTCCAACTTAACTGTTCTGTATTTGGATAACTGGTTTTCTCCACATCTTTTTTTTAATAGACTGCCCTTCCCCTGTTGAGTTGTCTTGACCGCCTTGTACAACATCATTTGACCATGTACAAGAGAATTTTTTTTTGACGTCTCTACTATTCCACCAGTCTCTCTGTCTTTATCTCTGTACCACACTGTTGTGATTAGTGTAGGTATGGAGTAAGTTTTGAAGTAAAGACATGTGAGACCTATGACTTTGTTCTTTTCAAGCTTATTTTGCTGTTCAGCATCTTTTGAGATTCCAAATGAATCTGTAGGGTGTATTTATCTATTTCTTCAAGAAATGCTATTGGGATTTTACTAGGGAGTGGGTTGAATCTGTTGATCACTGTGGGTAATATTGACATCTTGACACTATTGACTTCAAATACATGAATTTAGGATATCCTTGCATCAATTTGTGTCTTTTCTAATATTTTTAGTCATGTTTTTAGTTTATGGTGTACACATCTTTCTGTCCTTTTATAAGGTTATGCCCAAGTGTTTAGTTTTATTTTATTTATTTACTTATTTTAAAATTTTATTTGTTTTTATTTGGTTGCACCAGGTCTTAGTTGCTGCTCGCCGGCTCCTTAGTTGTGGCAGGCAGGCTCCTTAGTTGTGGCATGCATGTGGGATCTAGTTCCCTGACGAGGAATTGAACCTGGGCCACCTGCATTGGGAGCGTGGAGTCTTAACCACTGCGCCACCAGGGAAGTCCCCTTGTTTTATTTTTTGATGTTATTGTAAATGGAATTGTTTTCTCAATTTCTTTCTTGATTTTTCATTGTTAATATATAGAAACACAATTGATTTTTGTGTGTTCATTTAATATCTTGTAATTTTTCTGAGTTCATTATTTCTAGCAGATTTTTAGCAGGATCTTCATGGTTTTCTACATATTACATCATGTTGCTTTTAAACACATGATTTTGTTTCGTTTTCTATTTTAATACTTCTATGTCTTTTTATGCCTATTTGTTCCTGCTAGGATTTCCAGGAATAAGCTTTTAGAAATAGAGCAGGTATCCTCTTCCAGTTTCTGATTTAGAAAGAATGCTTTCAGTCTTTGACCAGTGAGCCTGATGTTAGCTGTTGGCAGTTAATATATGTCCTTCAGTGTGCTGCGGTAGCTTTTTAAATTCCTTGTTTATTGAGTGTTTTTATCATGAAAGCCTGTTGACTTGTGTTATATGGTTTTTACTGCATCAGTTGAGGTGGTCATTTTGTTTCATTCTGTTAATGTACTGTTTTACAGCAAAAGTTTACGTATCTTGAACCATCTTACTTTTCAAGAATATATCACCTTATTTTATATAATCCTTTTAGTGTGGTGTTAGTTTTAGTTTACTTTTTTTAATTAAGTAATTAATCAATTGATTTATGACTCTGTTGCGTCTTCGTTGTTGCGCATGGGCTTTCTCTAGTTGTAGTGAACAGGGGCTACTCTTTGTTGTGGTGTGCGGGCTTCTCATCGCGGTGGCTTCTCTTGTTATGGAGCACAGGCTCTAGGTGAGTGGGCTTCAGTAGTTGTGGCACGTGGGCTCAGTAGTTGTGGCTCACAGGCTCTAGAGCACAGGCTCAATAGTTGTGGTGCATGGGCTTAGTTGCTCCGCGGCGTGTGGGATCTTCCCAGACCAGGGATTGAACCCATGTCCTCTGCATTGGCAGGCGGATTCTTAACCAGTGCCCTAGCTGAGAAGTCCCCCATTTCCTTTTGATGGCCTTATTCTAGTTTTTCCTTCAGGTTTCAGCTAAGAACAGTCTTGCACATCTCATGGAATATTATATCTGTTCTTTGTGAAAATATGCATGGAAATGGGACTCAGGGAATATTGAATTTGATACCCTACATAGCAAATAATGTAATAGATGTACAACTGCTTTATATCTAAAATATTCTATTCGCTCTCTTTTTAAATCTCTTTCATTTTGGCCGCATACCCATAGGATAACTTCCACAGTTAAAAATTGAACAGTACTGTGTTACTTGCTAAGCCAATTTTTCTTTTCTTTTAACCTCCTTATTTTTAGTTGTCTCATACAGTTTTATTCACACATATATGCAGTCACAAGGAGTGATACCCCATGTTTATTATTCCCTGTGCTTCACTGAGGCCCTTATCAGTCCTGGTCTTTCTTTACATGGTCCCTTGATGCTGACAGAAACACTGTCATTTGCTCCCATATTTAAGTTGTTCTCCTGATCTCCCCAGTTTCCACAGCATTTCTTCAGCCATCACTCCACCTTTCTCATTACTCACACTGTAAAAATGATCCCCTTTCATCCACTGAACAACTTTCTCAGGATACGACTTAAATTAACATGTGCAACCGTGATGACTCAGAAACCATTTGAAGGAGGGATTGCTGAATAACAGTATTAGTTACACAGCTCACTTCTTGTTGCATCTCCTTTGAGTTTTCCTTTCAAAACTACTGGTATTTGTATGTTGAGTCTTAATTTGTATATGCTTTGTGGTTATGGTGGAAAAACTTTTCTTTGAGAGCTAATACAAGTTTTTCCAATTGAATGTTTTGTCACAGTGTGTTTGCAGGTAGGCTGCCCTAAACTTAAGTTGAATTACGTGTAATCACTGTTTCTTTAGTAAAGAATCCTATTCTTTAGTGTTCCTAAAAATCTTTAACGTCATGGTTGAGAAGTTTCATAACTGTGTTTGGTAAAAGTATTACTTTTGGTGTAACATCATATATTCACCATGAAACATTTATTCATGCAGTGTAATGAGTAGTATACCTATGGTCCTTTTTATCTTGTAGATCTCTCTCATATACACGTGATCAAGAAATTACAACTAAAATCAAACACTGATGTAGGAGAAATATTCCCAACAGTGATGTTGGGAAGCCATGGAAGCTGTGAAATCAAGCATTTTTACCTACAGGAAATACAGGAGAATATGCATGACCTTGGGGGTCAGTGGAGAGATGATGAAAGAAATTACAAAAATATCCCTACATCCCCTAATGAAGATATCACTTATAGAAGAGTTCGACATGGTGGAAGGGATTCAGGAAAGAAGCCGATTGCAAATAGGCTGGCATTATGCTTTTCGGAGGAACTGCGTATGTTTAAAAGTAAACAGAAAATCTATGAATTTCATCAAGCTGATAAGAGCATCAGCAATAGTACCTCATTTTCACCATCTCAAGAAATTTCTCCTACTGGCCAATCCACAATTTCTAATATACATGGGAGTGATTTTATGCATCTTTCAATACTGACAGAAGACCAGAAAGCACACAGGGCAAGTCCTTACAAATGTAATAAGTATGGGAAAACCTCTCCTAAAGGCTCAAACCTCAGTAGATATCAGAGAATCCACACAGGAGAGAAATTGCGTAAATGTGATGTGTGTGACAAAGTCTTTAGTCGAAATTCACACCTTGTAAGTCATAAGAGGGTTCATACTGGAGAGAAACCTTATAAATGTAATGAGTGTGGCAAGAGGTTTAGTCAAAATTCACATCTTACAAGTCATCAGAGAATTCATACTGGAGAGATGCCTTATAAATGTAATGTGTGTGGGAAGACCATTTATTCTGCCTCAGGCCTCAGGAGACATATGATAATCCATAGAGAAGCTAAACAATATAAATGTGATGTATGTGGCAAAGTCTTTAATCAGAATGCAGTCCTTGCAGTTCATCACAGAATTCATACTGGAGAGAAACCTTACAAATGTGGTGAATGTGGCAGTGTCTTTAGTCAAAAAACACACCTTACAAGTCATCTGGTAACTCATACTGGAGAGAAACCTCACAAATGTAATGAGTGTGGCAAGTTTTTTCGGGATAAGAGAACCTTTACAAGGCATCAACAGATTCATACTGCAGTGAAACCTTACAGATGTAATGAGTGTGGGAAGTTCTTTCGTGAGAAGCCAACCCTTACAAGGCATCAGCAAGTTCACACTGGAGAAAAACCTTACAAATGTAATGAGTGTGGCAGAGTCTTTAGTCAAAATTCAAACCTTGCACGTCATCAGAGAATTCATAATGGTGAGAAACCTTACAGATGTAATCAGTGTGGCAAGCTCTTTAATCGAAAAGGAAACCTTGCAGTTCATCAGAGAATTCATACTGGAGAGAAGCCTTACAAATGTAGTGAGTGTGGCAAAGTGTTTAGTAAAAATTCAAACCTTGTGTGTCATCAGAGAATTCATACTGGGGAGAAACCTTACAAATGTAATGAGTGTGGCAAAGTCTTTCGTTACAAACAACGTCTTCGAATTCATCACAGACTACATAATGGATAGAAACCTTGCAAATGTATCGAGTGTGGAAAAGCCTTTACTCAGGTCTCAACCTTTGCTACACATCAGAAAATCCATACTTAAGAAAAACCATATAAATGTATGTGGAAAGGTCTTCAAAATTCAAACTTGAAAAAAATATTAAAATGTGAAAATTCACACCTTACAATTCTTTGGCGAAATCACAATGGGGAGAAACTGTACAAGTATCATGAGTGTTGTAAAGTTTTTGTGTGTGCAGCCTCTCTTACCGCCAGATAATCTATAATGGAAAGAAACCTTGCAAGTATAATGACTGTCTACATGTGTTTAATCAAAATTCATACCTTATAACCTGCCCAAGAATTCATACTGGAGAGAAACCTTGCAAATGTAATGAGTGTGGCAAATTCTTCAGTGTGCTTTTAAGCCTAACTGAACATCAGGTAATCCATGATCTTGAGAGAGTTTAACAGTGTAGTGAAGTGTCAAGGCATTTAGTAGGTGTCCACATTTTTGGCTTTATTAGAATACTTATTCTGGAAAGAAACCAGATAAATGTAATTATTGTGGCCAGGTCTTTAGAAAAGGAATTTATTCACCAAGTAATTCATTCTGGAGATTACCTCACAGATGTTATGAACGGGAAAACCTTTCCTTGGGGCTAACAGCTCACCAGGCATCAGATAATTTGTGCTGGATTGTTATGAAATTATTCCTCCTACGTTTGCATCTTTGCCACTGTACTATTGTCTGTCCCAGAGAAATCCCTGTTTGAGGTGGGAGCACTTTCCGCACTTCTCATAGACTCTGCCTCTTAGTCTCAAGCAGCAAAATACCCCTCTTATTGTTTCCTGGTGCCAGGACTACCTGCTTAGCATTTTGTAACAGTGTTTGGGGGAGAAGGTGACAGCCAGTCTCTGTGATGTGTTTGTGATTCGGACGTAACCGTTTTCTAGAACTGCAACATAACTTCAGCGGAAGTGCAAGGATAGTGCACACTTTGTGTGGTGAGAACGTTTCTGCAAAACTTTGTTTCCAGTTGCCAATTCCCTCAAACAACTACAAGTTGCTAATGAACATCACTGCAGTGTAGCAGAGACTCTTCCTTTTCCTTGACCCCTTATTTTCTTAGTTTACACATTTTTCTTTTACTTTCTTGAGCTTTCACCAATATGATATTACATTTTAAATTTCAATTTCATTTGTAATTTTCTAGTATATAGAATTGTGATCGATTTTTGCATGTTCTACTTGTGTCCTGATACCTTGTAAATTATTCTTTTTCCAGAAATGTTTGTAGGTTCTTTTGTTTTTCTACATACACCATGTAATTAAATTTCCTATTTATGCTGTACGAAATTACCACAGAGTGCCTTAAGTAAACAGATTTATTCTCTTCTTTTTCTGTCCAGAGTTGTAAATGGACCCAGAGCACTGGGCTCTTTCGGGTGCTTCAGGTCACAATTCGTTTTCTTTCCTTTCCTGAGTTCCAAATATCACTTTCATCCTTATCCTCATGGTCTTCATGTGGGTTTGCACGACACACTCTTAATTAATCAATGCTTTTGTTTAGTTATCTTCTTTTCATTTGAGCATTTCCTGAACACATCGTTTAAATTAGGCCACCATCTCAGTCTACCATTGTATTAATATATATACCTCTTCATCTTACCTAACACAGTCATATCTTATTTAATAATTGCTGATATTCCCTTATACAGTGTAAGCTCCTGAAGGCAGGTTATTGTATTTCTTCCTACATATTCAGTGATTGGACTCATTCCCCATTGACAGAATGAGTGAATGTACTTTATGAGTGCAAAGACGGTTAGTGTGATGGATAGGATCATAGATCAGTAGGTCAGATGGTCAAATAAATGTGATTATATTTGTGGACTGAAATTTAATTGTCCTGTACTTTACAGCCTAATAATGTTCTGAATATTTGTCATAAATTCTCACACCATAATTTGTTCACACATGAATTTTCCGCAACACGTGCTAAACAGTTGTAGCTCATGAGTGAAGGGATGTCTTCATGAAGTTTTCTTAAGCCACAACATTTTAAATTCAAGATTCTTTTTCAAATGCTCCATTCTGTCCCCATCACTAAATAGCAATCCTATTTCTCAGGTCGGACAGTTTCTATTTGTGATAGATTGCCTGGAAAACAGGAACTGAAAGAAACAGGTTTATCATTCTCACCTAACAGGAAGTCCAGAGGGTGCTGTGTTGGATGTGATGGGTCCTCTCCCTTCTTCCTCCATGACCACGTAGTCTTCAGTGTTTTCCTAGCAACTTGGCTGCTGGATGACTAAGGAGAATGACCATTGTGACGTAAAATCCTTTGCAATTTTAGATTTTGTCTCCTTTTCATAGAAATATTAATTTGAGACATCTTTTCCCAATATTTTAATTTGCGTTCAATATCCACCATGATTTTAACATGAAATGTGAATTTTCAAGTTTCGTATTTCTATCTCAAGAACAGAGATAGGTAAAGGGAAAAGGTGTTAGGGCCAGATTGTATCTATGGACTTTGTTCATTTTCCTGATAGTGTAATATTCCGCGTAACACCTGGCCGGTCTGCCCAGTGTTCCAAGTGTTGGGCAAAAAGTATTAGGCCCGTAGTGTTTTCTGACTCACAGATATATTTCCTTGCTGCTCTGATTCTAAACACAGTGAAATAATCCTTCAGTTTTAATATAATTCTGATTCTGGTATCATGATAAGAAATAGAAGAATCCTTTATTTTTTCTGGCCATGCTGTGTGGCTTGTGGGATTTTAGTTCCCAGACCAGGGATCGAACCCTGGGCCCATGGCAGTGAAAGCGCCGAGTCTTAACCACTGGAGCAACAGGGAATTACCCCAGAAGAATCCATTTTGAGATGTTTTCAATTCGTCATCCTACCTGAAAGTGAGAGATATACCAAAGGCTTGTAGTTCAGAAATATTATTATTATTTTTTGGCTGAGTTGGTGGATCTTTGTTGCTGCGTGTGGGCTATCTCTAGTTGCAGCGACTGGGGGCTACTCTTTGTTGCGGTGTGCGGCTTCTTGTGGCTTCTCGTTGCAGAGCATGGGCTCTGGGTGCGCAGGCTTCAGTAGTTGTGGCATGCTGGCCCAGTAGTTGTGTCTCGCAGACTCAGTAGTTGTGGTTCACAGGCTCTAGAGCGCAGGCTCAGTAGTTGTGGCGCATGAGCTTAGTTGCTCCACGGCATGTGGGATCTTCCCGGACCAGGGCTCGAACCCGTGTCCCCTGCATTGGCAGGGGGATTTTTAACCACTGTGCCATCACGGAAGCCCCATATTTCTTATAAATCACAATATCAGACCCAGAGATGCCGCTTTTAGAAAGGCACCCAAGATGTTTGAAACCACGTATCCACATAAGCATCTTATCCAAGACTCAACGTGCAGTAGACTTCAGAATATACATCTTTGTGAGAATCCACACAGAGCAATATGTTTGCTAATGCTTGAACCTGAAGATCAAAACTGTGGAACAGGTCTTCCCTGGTGGCGCAGTGGTTAAGAATCTGCCTGCCAATGCAGGAGATACGGGTTCGAGCCCTGGTCCGGGGAGATCCCACATGCTGTGGAGCAACTAAGCCCGTGTGCCACAACTACTGAACCTGTGCTCTAGAGCCCACGTGCCACAACTACTGAAGCCTGCGTGCCTAGAGCCCCGTGCTCCACAACAAGGGAAGCCACCACAGTGAGAAGCCTGCACACTGCAGCGAAGAGTAGCCCCTGCTCGCCACAACTAGAGAGCCCACGCACAGCAATGAAAACCCAACGCAGCCAAAAGTAAATAAATTTATTAAAACAAAAAAAACTGGAACGTAGCGTTAACGTTGGAGAAGAAGCATTCAAGTGTAATGAATATTGTAAAGTGTTTCATCAGACATCCACATGTTTGGTATAATAAGAGAATTCTTACAGGTCAAAGTATACAGGTATACTAAACATGAAAACCCTTTTAAGAAACAGTCCGTCCTCAGGGGTCCCCAAAGAACTTATATTTGTGAGAATCCTCACAAATATAATGAATTTGGTGAATATTTTGAGCAATTCTTCAATAGACCACACCTCAGAGAATGCATACTAGGACTAAATCCTTTAGTTGTCTGAGATTAACCTGAGTTATGACATACTTCAGAATAATTACAAATCACAGCATGTTAAAACTTGTGTATGAGAAGAGGAAGGAGATATGTGGAAATGGCCCATTATCTTCAGTGTATGAATAATTATTTGAGTTTTCTTCAAAAGGCTTAATTACTATTTATGTCTTTCAATCTGAAGGTTAAAGTCTGTTGATCTTATGCCTTCATTACAGGCCTTCAATGATTGTTTCTGGGAAGGAAGCAGTAACATAAAGGGGCCAACTTTGTTAGGCATGGTTCCTTCACATCCATGTTCCCTGGAAAAACGAAGACCCTGAATGATCAAATTCAATAGTGTGTGAATTAGTGGCAGGGCGGGGCAGGGAATAATGTACAATTATGACATGACTCATCGTGCTTATTACGTTCAGGGAGCCCTTCTGTGGATAGGCCAGTGTGGGTTATAGGACAGAATCGTCTACCAATTGACCATGAGTAAAGCAGGCAGGACATTAAGGGACTGGGCTTTTCATGGCAGGAGAGTGACAGGTTACTAGGGACTGATTATCAGGTAGATATAATGCACAGGAAAAGTTGGTCACTTTCTCCATTGGATGGTGATAGCAGTCATGTACATGTATGTTTAAAGGAAATTAGTTTTATTCTTTGAAATTGAAGAGAGAACAGTTATGTTGAGAGGAAATTTAATCAAAATAGTATGTGTGTGTATGTGATTCGCCGTTTAAATGCTGCCATTACATTTTGCTATTGTTCTAAATGTATCATAGGTCTCCTGTTTTAATTCATAAAATCACATGAAATATATATATTACAAATATATACACTGCAAGTATACCCATTACAATCTTCATTCTGAAGTATATTTATTCAGTAAGGTAACTTTCATCTGATTTTCAGGTGTATTTTTTTTTTTTACAACAAAATATCAATAGATGCTATATATAAGATTTTACACTTTGTTTTTTTATGTATAATAGAGATCGTTTCAGTATAATGACTTTCTGCACTCTTTTAATACCTTTTTACACATAGCCATGTGTTCCCCTAATTTCTCAGCCCTCTTGCATCAAGGCCAGGTCTTGAGACCAATTTTGCCCAGTTGTTTGTGCATGGAAGTTGTGTGTTTCTCATTTGAATGAGGAAATCATTATTTCTTAAACATCAGGATATCACACCCAGCAATTCTACTTTTGAAAATATACCCAAGAGATTTGAAAAGATTTTTTTCATGAAAACATCTTGTATAGCATTGATGATGTGTGGAATCTAAAATACGACACAAATGAACATACCTAAAAAACAGAGTCACAGGTATAGAGAACAGACTTGTGGTTTGCCTAGGTGGAGGGGGACAGGTAGCAGAGGGTTGGATTAGGAGTTTGGGATTAGCAGATGCAAAGTAATATATAAAATGGATAAACAACAAGGTCCTACTATATAGCACAGAAAACTATATTCAATATCCTGTAATAATCCATAATGGAAAAGAATGTGAAAAAGAATATGTATATGTGTAATTGCTTGTGTCATTCCTCTTTGTACATTTTCATGTGACGCAAATTTGAAAACAACCCCTTGATTTATGCAACCTCCAAGCATTTCACTGACGTAAAGGGAGAAATACAAATTAAATATATAACTTGGACAAAACAGTATCTTTGAAAAATGTATATGATCGACAAGATGAGATTCCTCAAAACCTGAAAGTCGAACTGCCATATGACTCAGCCACTCCACTCCTGGGCACATGACTAGGAAAAAAGAAAACGCTAATTTGAAAAGATACAGGCACCTGAACGTTCATAGTATCACAATTTACAGTAGCCAAGATATGGATGCAACCTAAATGTCCATCAACAGATGAATGGATGTGGGGGAGTCCCCTGTTGGCCTAGTGGTTAGGATTCCAACAAACGTGCAATGAGATCTCTGTGAGTCGGGAAGAGGAATGTAGTGTGTATATTATTAGCAGGTGGAAAATTGTCGTCTTTCCTAAGCAAGACATCAGGAGTTTACTCTTGAATAAGCATGCAGTTTTGTATGAAAGAGTCTGATTCCATATTTGAGGTCTGACTATAGACACCTTTAAGTCTCACTACAAACTGTTCCTCTTCTGCTCACGTGAGCAGGGCAGGCTGATAATAAAGCTGAGTGCGCCTTCCCTTGGCAGTAGTTGTAGGTTCACGCAACGAGCAAGTACCATCACCTCAGCCCGGTCCTGTATCCAGAATAACACAAGCCCATCAGCGTTCTCTGCTCTCTCTAGCCATTTTTAAAAACTTGGGAAGTCTACCCTGCTCTCCCCAGAAGGCCTCATTACATAACAAACATTTTCCTAACACGTTATTTATTTATTTTTTTGCCGCGCCATATCGCCATGTGGCCTTCAGGATCTTAGTTCCCCAACAAGGGATCGAACCCAGGCTCCCTGCAGTTGAAGCTGAGCTCGGAGTCCTAACCACTGGACCATCAGGGAATTCACTCCTAACACTTTAATGTATGGAGTCATCAGTCCTGCCATCGAATCTAAACTTTGAGTGGGGATCCATCCTTTTCCAATGGAGAAAGCCTAAGTAGAAACTAACAAAAATGTGTTGGGAGAGTTAATAGGTGAAATTTCTAGTGTATCTATCAAAAACTCCCATTGTGTACGTTCATTCTTAGAAAAAAGTCATGAACATTGATCTTTTTCAATTCTCTCACGACCCCCTACCCCCTTCTGGAAATCACATGTTAGTTCTATGAGTCTCCTTTCACTGTATTTTGCGTTTTTTGTTTTTTAATTTTTTAGATTCCATATATAAGTGAAACCATGTGGTATTTGTCTTTGAGTTTTTTTCTCTTAGCATAGTACCTTCTTCATCCATCCATGTGGTTGCAAATGGCAAGATTTATTTTCTGGCTGAGTAATGTTCCATTCTATATATATACACCACGTTTTCACTATTCATTCGTCCTTCCATGGTGCTCAACCGAGTCTTCACATTAGATGGATGAGGCATTTTGCATAAACATGTTTTGTACCCTCTGACCAGGGATCCCCCTAGTCAGTGTAGGACCCAACCTCAATCATATATATATATTTTTTTTAGAAGATGTTGGGGGTAGGAGTTTATTAATTTATTTATTCGTTTTTGCTGTGTTGGGTCTTCGTTTCTGTGCGAGGGCTTTCTCTAGTTGTGGCAAGCGGGGGCCACTCGTCATCGCGGGGCGCGGGCCTCTCACTATCGCGGCCTCTCCTGTTGAGGAGCACAGGCTCCAGATGCGCAGGCTCAGCAGCCGTGGCAAACGGGCCCAGTTGCTCCGCTGCATGTGGGATCTTCCCAGACCAGGGTTCGAACCCGTGTCCCCTGCATCGGCAGGCGGACTCTCAACCACTGCGCCACCAGGGAAGCCCTCAAATCATATTTAAGGTGCCCCAGGCGATTCCAATCTGGGTCCATCATTGAGCATCGTGACTCTGAATCCCCCCATTCCTGAGGGCTGAGATCTGGGCTGAGGGTGAGGGCTCTGCTCTGCGTGGGGATGGATCAGGGCTCGTCTGTGACCTGCAGGGGATCGTCGGGTCCAGCTGAGGTGCCCGCTGCTGCTGGGTACGTGAGGGCCTCACCAAGAGGGGAGCGAGGTCTGAAGAAAGGGTGGGAAACTCCTGTGTTGGTCTGTGTGTGGGAGTTACTGTCCTGAGTCCCTCCTGGGACAGTGGGCAGCAGAGGACCATCTGTTCCCCATGCTGAGGGCTTCCCTGTGTGTGTGGTGGTGACTCAGGAAGGGGGTGTGTTGATTCTGAGCATTAAACAGCATCTTTTCCACTTTCAGGATAGACCTCTATACATTCATCTTGTCTAAGGAAGAAGCCCTTAAGAGGCGAAAGAGGAAAGAACTGGAGTCTGCAATGGCTCTTTCTCAGGTAATGTCATATTCTCGGTTGGTTTTTCTGTCTGTCCTTCCTCAAATGCCCTTCTTTGGACTCGGTAAACTTGTCTGACTCTGAAGTATCCTGCCTGACACCTGTACACACACCGTCACCCAGGTCCTTCCCTCAGGGCCTGATAGCTCCACTTAGATCCCGTCTCCCCGTGACCCAGTGACCTGGAACTTGTGAAGAGGCTCCACTGGGTGTAGTCCTGGGCGGGGCTTCACCCCCATGCGTTTAGTCGGGGTGTCAATGCCATTGGCCAGCAGCCACTGCTTAGGGGCCCCATGTGGATGCACTGTCTGCTCTCTGTAAACCAGGATCTAGATGGTGCACGTGAAAGTCGGGTATTATTGTGCACAACACCTGGTAAGATCTGGAAGTCAGGCCAACTAAGGGTAATTTGTTCTGACTTATTCAAAGGCAATTGAAGCTAAGTGGGCAAGTCACTGACTGAACCTTAATGACTGGGAATGGAATGGAAAGTTCAGAACTGGACATCAGTGATAGAGGGTGTTTTATTCCAGCCTGGAATTTGAACCATGAAGTCAACCTAAACCTCTGACCGTTGGAAATTCTTTATATCACTTTCATCACCTCCATTCCTGAGAGGTTGTCTTTTTACTCTGTGGATTGTATCTTTTGACACATAGTATTTACCTTTGATGCAGGTTAAGGACCAGCTTTATTTTTTTGCTTGTAGATATCTAGTTTCTCAGCACCATTTGTTATTGAGACTGTCCTTTCCCATTTGTTTAGTGTTGGCACCCTTTTCTATACATTTTCCATATATTCCAGGGATTGTTTGAGTTTTCTAATCTGTTCCATTGGCTTATGTATCTGCGCTTATGCCAGTACCACATCATCTTGATTACTTTGTAATATGTTTTGAAATCTAAAACTGATGGGCTTGGTCGATGGTCATGATCTTCAGGTCCAAGTGCTTCCAGCCCTGGCCCCGCCCCGGACAAGGGTGGCTGCCTGCTGGATCACTTCGGTGAATGTAAAAGCTTTAAAGAAAATTTCATGAAGTGTCTCCAGGGCAATAGTTTTGACAATACATACTTTGCAGAAATGAATCAAAACAATATATTTAGAATGTAGGATGGAGAGGCAAACTGATGTTACAAGAACCCCTGGAAAAACTGGAATCTGGAGATTTGTTTGTTTTGTTTTCTTTTCTTTTTGGCCATGCAATGTGGCATGCGGGATCTTTGTTCCCTGACTAGGCAACGAACCTTCATCCCCTGCAGTGGAAGCACTGAGTCTTAACCACTGGACCACCAGGAGGTCCTGGGGTTTGGAGATTCGCTAGATGGAAAATCAGAGAGAAAAACTGAACCTTGATGGGAAGAAGACTGCAGGACAGTGTGGGGTCATCTGGACGACGTCGCCGCGCTGATGACCTTGCCACTCCAAGGGCGTGCTTGTAGGTACTGTGACACAGGAAGGGGCTTTGCGGATGCCCGAGAGATGCCGTTGAAATCAAGATAGACACCCCACCCTGGCTTATCTTCTAGGAATCCCCAAAGGATTTTGGAAAACCATTGTCCCTTTTAGATTCCCATTTTCCCCCAGGTGTGTTAGGTTTTCTCATTAAGTCCTAGAGTGTGACAGGGCCCCCAGGGAGGTAAGGTGCCAGGTGACATCTGCGTAGTGAATGGAACTTTGGGCTCCTGTGTGGTGCTGGATTCACATCACAGGCTCTGTGTCTTTTCAGTGCTAGTGTGCTAAATATTCACGATTAGCGGTCTGTTACGTAGACAGAGATTGTCAGGAAAACTTTTTGTAGCAAATGGTTTCCTCTTCATACTCATAAATATATATGCCCTTTATTTCTTTTTTGGGTGTGTGGATGCTGCGCTGCACAGCATGCGGAATCTTAGTTCCTTGACCAGATATCAAACCTGTGCTCCCTGTGGTGGAAGCATGGAGTCTTAATCACTGGACTGCCAGGAAGGTCTCTGACCTTTATTTCTTTTTTTTTTTTTTTTTAACAAAAATAGAGGACAAGTTCAGAAGTGGGAAATGGTCTGGCTTTTGAGATATCTGACTTCTTGCTTTTTTTCTGGTGATGCCGGAGCACCAGGTATCTTTCTAACCAAGTGTCATTTTCTGATTTGTATCAGACTATGTTTGTAAAACTGGATGTTTAATTTCAAGAACTCATTTGTTGTAACTGCAAAAAAAAAAGAAAATAAAAATGACTGACTCTATCTTCTTTTTCAAGAGTATTTTGGATATTTGGGGGTCCCTTGAGATTCTGTTAACTTTATAATTTTTTAAATAAATTTTATTTATTTATTTATTTATGGCTGCGTTGAGTCTTTGCTGCTGCGCACGGGCTTTCTCTAATTGCAGTGAATGGGGGCTACTGTTCATTGAGGTCCGCTCCCTGTTAATTATAGCGTGATTTTTCCTATTCCTACAAAAATTGCCCTTGAAATTTTCATAGGGATTCCATTGAATCTGTAGGACACTTTGGGTAATTTGGTCATTTTAAGAATATTAAAATTGGACTTCCCTGGTGGCGCAGTGGTTAAGAATCTGCCTCCCGATGCAGGGGACACAGGTTCGAGCCCTGGTCTGGGAAGATCCCACATGCTGCGGAGCAACTAAGTCCGTACGCCACAACTACTGAGCCTGCGCTCTAGAGCCCCTGTGCCACAACTACTGAGCCTGCACTCTAGAGCCCACGTGCTGCAACTACTGAGCCTGCACTCTAGAGCCCGTGTGCCACAACTGTTGAGCCTGTGCTGTAGAGCCCACGTGCTGCAACTACTGAAGCCCGCACGCCTAGAGCCTGTGCTCCGCAAGGAGAGAAGCCACCGCAATGAGAAGCCCATGCACCGCAACAAAGAGTAGCCCCCGCTCGCCGCAACTAGAGAAAGCCCGCGCACAGCAACAAAGACCCAACACAACCAAAAATAAATAAATTAATTAAAAAATATTAAAATTGGAATATTCCAATCCATGAGTACAGGGTGTGTTTCTATTTATTTGTATCTCCATGAACTTCTTTTAGAACGTTTAGTAGTTTTCAGTGTACACGTCTTTCAACTCCTTGGCTAATTTTTTCCTAAGTGTTCTATAGGACTATTCTCTAATTTTCTGTTGACATTGTTCATTGTGTATAGAAGTGCAACTGATTTTTGCGTGCTGATTCTTTATGCTGCAAGTTTCCTAAAGTTGTTTTTTGAAGAAGTAGTTTTCTCGTGAAATCTTTTTGGTTTGTGCATACAAAACCTTGTCACCTACAGAATAAGAAAATTGTACTTTTTCCATGTGGGTAACTTTGAGTTTTTGGTTTTTGTCTTACTGTTCTAGATAGGGCGTTTAGTATTTTCTTGAACAGTAGTGCAGAGTGTGCATCTTTCTCTTTTGTTGTTGTAAAGATTTAGTAGTGCGGACTTCCCCTGTAGTACAGCTTACACTGCCTGGTGTAAATTTTGATAATTTTGATATGTTTTTTTAAAATTTATTTATTGATTGATAGATAGATAGATAGATAGATAGATAGATAGATAGCTGTGCTGGGTCTTCGTTGCGGTGCCCGGGCTCTCTCCAGTTGCGGCAAGTGGGGGCTACTCCTTGTTGCCACGCGTAGGCCTCTCACTGTGATGGCTTCTCTTTGTTGTGGAGCATGGGCTGTAGGCGTGCAGACTCAGTAGTTGTGGCATGTGGGCTCAGTTGCTCCGCGGCATGTGGGATCTTCCTGGACCAGGTTGAACCTGTGTCCCCTGCATTGGCAGGCAGATTCCCAACCACTGCACCACCAGGGAAGTCCTGGCATTGTTTTTGTTTTGTTTTGGTTTTTGGCCCTGCTGCAAGGCATGTGGGATCTTAGTTCCTTGACTAGAGATTGAACCCGTGCCCCCTGCAGTGGAAGCACAGAGTGTTAACCACTGGACCACAGGGAAAGTCCCTGGTATGTTAATTTTTAAATTAATTAATTAATTAATTAATTTTTGGCTGCATTGGGTCTTTGTTGCTGCACGCGGGCTTTCTCTAGTTGCAGCGAGTGGGGGCTACTCTTTGTTGCGGTGTGCGGGCTTCTCATTGTGGTGACTTCTCGTTGCAGAGCACGAGCTCTAGCCATGTGGGCTTCAGTAGTTGTGGCACTTGGGCTTCAGTAGTTGTGGCTCACGGGCTCTAGAGTGCAGGCTCAGTAGTTGTGGCGCACAGGCTTTGTTGCTCCGCAGCATGTGGGATCTTCCCAGACCAGTGCTCGAACCTGTGTCCCCTGCATTGGCAGGCAGATTCTTAACCACTGTGCCACTGGGGAAAGGTCTCTTGTATTGTCTTTGACTGGCATTGGTAGTAGAGTAATTCTGGCCTCATAGAGTTTGAAACTGTTCCTTTTTCTTCATTTTGGGGGGGAATAGTTTAAGTAAATTTGTTCTTAATGGTTTTCAAATGTTGTCTTGAATTCTGAAGTGAATATATCTGGCTTTCCTTTGTTGAATTGTTTTTGATTAGTGATTCCATCTCCTTTCCAGTTACTTGTTTGTAGAGGTTTTAATTTCTTCATGGTTCTGTCTTGGTAGTTAATGTTTCTCTAGGAATTTATTCATTTCTTCTAGTTTATCCAATACTCAGGGATAGAATTTTCATAGTATTTTCTTCTAATTTTCTTGATTTCTGTTGAATCAGTTGAAATTATTTGTAATGTCCGCTCTTTCATTTCTGATTTTAGTAATTTGAGTCTTTGCTCTTTTTGTTAGTTATTCTAGATATGGGTTTGTCAGTTTTGTTATTCTCTTCAAATAACCAACTTGTGGTGGTGTGATTTTATGTAGTTTTTTCCCCCTATTTTATTGATCTCTAATCTAATTCTTTCTTCTGTGTTCTGCTAGTTTATGCATATTTTGTACTTGTAAGATCTTTTATTTTGTTTTGGATTTTTTTTGAAATTGGTTTTCATACACTTGATAAACCACAACCTTTTCTGTGTACTTTTAAAATTTTCTCTTTCCCTTACTTATCAAAATTTAATTAATATATACCATTGTATAAGTTTAAGGTGTATAGTGTGAACTTTTCTTGCAAAATAAGTACCTCGGTGGGGTCTTTACTACATTCACCTGTGACATAATTACAGTTTTTTATGTGTCTTGGGAACATGTAAGGTCTACTATCTTATTGACTTTGAAGCATATAGTATAGTGTTGATAACTGTATGTACCATGTTGTACATTAAATTTCTAGAACTTTCAACTTACAGCAGGAAATGTATTCCTTTGACTAATATCTCCCCATTCTACCAAGTCCCAGGATTTGATAACCAGTATTTTTGTCTTTGTTACTCTTTGGTTCTTTTTTTTTTTTTTTTTTTCTTTTTACACATAAGTTACAACATTCAGTACCATCTGTTCATTCTCTGTGAATTACTTTACGGAGCAGATAACCTCATTGTCCCTCTGTGTTGTTAAAAATAGCAGAATTTTTTTCTTCTTCCTGAGTAAATGATACTACATTCCATATATCTGCTAGATTTTTTTCGTTTGATATGTTCCCAATACTGTAATTTCTGCACTATATAATAACTTTGTTCTTTTTAAAATCGTTTGAAGAAGTTTTATCCTATTTGATTTTTTGTATCTGTATGTTTGTGTATGGGATAAATTTATCCATCTCCATTCGATGGCCTCTTCCAGCTTACCTTCAGGTTTCAGGTAACAACATTCTTACACATCTCCCGGAATATTATGTGTGTTCTTTGTGAATATTTGCATGGAAATGGGACTTATGGAGTATTTAGTTTGATACCTTACACAGCAAATAATGTAATAAGTGTAAACCTGCTTTGTTTGTACAACATCCTATTCTTTCCCCTTTAAAATCTCTTTTATTTCTGTACCACATCAATAGTATAATTCTCACAGTTAAAAAATGGAACAGTATAATGTTACTTGCTAAGCCAGTTCTTCTTTTCTTTTAAGAAAAAGTTCATTCACTCATATATGAAATGAAAAGCAGTGATACCCCATGTTTATTATTCCCTGTGTCCAGTCAGTCCCCTCATCAGTCCTGGTCTTTCTTTATATGGTCCCTTGATGCAGATAGAAACACTGTCCTTTTTAGTCTTTCTCAAAAATTTTACGTCATGGTTGTGAAGTTTCATAACTTGTTTGATAAAAGTCTTAATTTTGGTGTAATACCGTATATTCAACATGAAACATTTATTCATGCATTGTAATGAACAGTATGTCTATGGTGCTTTTTAATTTGTAGGTATCTGTCATATACATGTGATAAAGAAATTATAAGTAAAATCAAACACAGATATAGGAGAAGTATTCCAAACAATGGTGTTGGGAAGACATGGAAGCTGTGAAATCAAACATTTTTACCTGCAGGAGAATATGTATGATTTTGGGTGTCAGTGGAGAGATGATGAAAGAAATTGCAAAAATATGCCCTGCATCCCACAACAAAGATGTCATTAATGGAAGAAGTCAATATGTTGAAAGGGATGCAGGGAAGAAGCCTATTGGAAATAGGCTTGCGTTAAGCTTTCATGATGAACTGCATATTTTTAAAAGTGAACAGAAAATTGATGAGTTTAATCAAGCTGATAAGAGTATCAACAGTAGTGCCTCATTTTCACCATGTCAAGAAATTTTTCCTCCTGTCCCGACCACAATTTGTAATACACATGGGGGTGATTTTATGCATCCTTTAATATTGACACAAGACAGAAAGCCCAGAGGGAAAGACCTTACAAATGTAATGAGTTTGGGACAGCTTTTCATCGTGGGTCATACCTCAATAGACACCACATAACTCATAGAGAAGAGAAATTACATGAATGTGATTTATGTGGGAAGGACTTTAGTCGAAATTCAGGCCTTGTCATTCATAAGAATTCATACTAGAGAGAAACCTTACAAATGTAATGAGTGTGGGAAAACCTTTCATTGCAGCTCACACGTCAGGAGACATCAGTTAACTCATACAGGAGAGAAAGTACATGAATGTGATTTATGTGGGAAGGTCTGTAGTCGAAATTCAGGCCTTGTAATTCATCAAAGAATTCATGCTGTAGAGAAACCTTACAAATGTAACGAATGTGGCAAGGTCTTTAATCAGAAGGGAAAGCTTGCAGTTCATCATTCATACTGGAGAGAAACCTTAGAAATGTAATGCGTGTTGCAAAGTCTTTAGACATAAACAACATCTACGAATTCATCAGAGAACATGAAATGGATAGAAACCTTTCAAATACTGTTAGTGTGGCAAGGTCTTCAGTTACAATTCACACCTTACAAGTCACTGGAGAATACATTTTGTGAAGAAGGCTTTCATATTGAGTGTGGCGAAGCCTTTACTCAGGTCTCGACCCCCACTGAATGCTTTTTGCATTCATCCTAAATTACTGTGAGATATTTTATAATTAAAAGAAACCTTCCAAGTATAATGACTCTCTAAATGTGTCTCAACCCTAACTCTAACCTTATGACCCACCAGAGTATTCATACTGGAGAGAAAGTAATGTTACGAATTGGACAAACCTTTTTTCGGAGCTCACATCTCACCAGTCAATTTTCAGGCACTTCATAACGAGCATAACATTACAGAGGTTCTCCACCTTCAAACTTTTTTTTTTTTTTTTAAGCACTCCTTAAAATGTGCTCCCTGTTCTGGAATATGCAGTATATGAATATTTCTTCATGTCCTTTTTTGTGTCTAAATAAATGTCATGACATGCATCTTGATTTACATGATGGTAAAATAGGGGTATAGTAAGCATATACAAAATATTACAAAATTTTAAAATCATACAGTGTCTCTTTTGTCCTTTCTGCGCTCAGTGCAATAATTTTAAAGGACCAATGTTCATGAGTTTTCTCTTTAAAATGAACACTGCACAATGGGAACATTTTTGCTTGATAGATAAACTGTAAATTGCATATATTCCCCTTTAAAACATTTTTTTTTAAGTTTTTGCTAGTTTGTACTTGTGACCATTCAGTGGAGTAGGATGGAACCCCACCCAGAGTTTGGTTTGGTTAGTGAGACTGATATTAACATGTCTTGGATAATTCAGCTCGGTTATTGTTTACTAATTTAGATTCACTACATCCTGAATAGGTCCTCACTGTAGGATTACATGAAGACCTACCATCAGGTTGGTCTGCATAGGAAGAGTTTTAACATAATACTCAGCTCATCCATGTATGTGGATTGTCTAGATGCCCAATTCAATTGACAATTCAGGTGTAGTTCTCTTTCCCAGGTCACAGAAAACAGAAGACCCTTCATCACTTCCATAAAGAGTAGCTTCTGACTTACCAGCTTATTTCTGTGATAGGGGGATAAATTTTACATGCCTGAGTCCTCCAGTCTCAGACCCCAGGTCTTGTCCCTGAGTCTCTGGAGCTGAGTTTGGCCTCCTGCTAGAATGTGAATAGAAACAGAAAAGTTGATCTGTAGGGTGAGAGTATGATATGAAATAGCCCTTACTACTCTGGGTAAGTTTTGTATTTGTCGTGCTAGTTTCTAATACAGAGACAAGAACAGCTATTATTTCTTAAAACTGCGTAAATTAATTCAAATTGTAGAAAATGTTTCTGGATCTAACCACTGCCCCACTGCAAACACTTGGAGACCCAAGTTTCCAGGCCTGTGAATTGTTTGAGCCTCAGGATCCGGACATGCGAGCAACCTGCTATAAAAATGGCTTTTTATTGAAACCATTTTCATCTTAATAGGAAACATCTTAGTTTTCGAAGTGTTGGAATAACTCTCCCACACAATTTTAAGCTTTCACTTTAAAGCTGTTACAGATTGTCACTTCAAGTAAGCAGGTCAAGGTGCGGGGAAGCAGCTTCACCAGCCGCCCTCCGGAGCTCTTTGCTCCCACCTGGGCTCCTTCCTCACCCCGCCCCTTAACAGTACCACTGTCCGGGTACAGCCTGGTCCCTTCAGGCACACTTCCCTCCAGAAGCAGAAACATAGTACATGGGGAGGTCACTCTGCAGAGTATATGTTTCTTTACTGGTGGGACCCTGTGCTGTGCTGTCCCCCTTATTCAGTCCTCAGGGTGTTGGGAGTGACTGTAGACCTGGTATCCCAGCACCCGGCCCTCTGCCTGCCAAATCCTGAGATTGTCATTGCAAGTCATGTATCTTTTTATTTGGGTTTGAAATCGCACTGAGGCTGCTCTCTTCCCTTCGCTTTTCTGCCTTTGGTCCACAGACAGCCTTTTGTGACATTTTCCATCGTAAAACCCTTTACTACCAGTAATTGTGAATGGAACAATTAATCAAAAGAATGAAAATAGTATTTATATGTGTATGATTCACACTTAGCTGCTGCCATTACATTTTGCTATAGTTTAATTCTGAATTAATTAAAATGGGTATCCTGTTTTAATTAATAAAATTCAGTCAGTTTTCATAACCCTGGGTGAATCATGTTTCCTCAGCCAGCACAGTTTGGTTCCACCTCAGTGCTTTATAACAGAAGCGCCATTAGGCTCTTAGGGTTGAAAGAATCTGTAACAATTTCTTTCCGTGGTGGAATCAAACAACATACAGTTTAGGAATTATATATTCATAATTTGTACCTGACTTATTTTCTGTAAACTCTGCTCCAGAATATTTATGCAGCTATAATGAAAATACCATAGGAGTTCATTTAAGGCTCTGCCTTCTGTTGAAGTACAAAAATTGAACCAAGTAAATTGGGTTTCTTGAGTGCTTCACGAATTGCGGTGCATCCCATTTGAAACCGAGCAGGACCCTGAGGGCCTCCTGGACATGGAAGCCTTTCTGTGTCTCTTGCTTCCTGTTTGTAGGGAATAGGCTTCAGCCTCCATGATCTTCCCTGAGTTTCAAAGGGCAGGTGGAAACAGTTGCTATCAGGGTACAGAGACAAAGGAAGGGCAGTCAAATAATAGTGCATCCTTGGGATAGGATCCTCCTGCCTCAAGGGATACACATAACAATATCTTTGATCTTTTCTGCAGAACAAAATTTGATGAAGCATTCTTCATTCCGGAAACATCAGGAGATCACCTGAGGCCAGATTAAAGGAAGCAGGCCCGCACACACCCTGATACTTATCAACAACCCTGCCCTTGAACAAGTGCTGTAAAACTCCTCACCATATCCCCCTCCCCCGCCTCTGCTTGGGACATACAGTTTTTTGCTTTTTTTTTTTTTTGGACATACAGTTTTGAAGGGCACGAGCCTGCTGTGTCCCCCTTTGGTTGGCAAAGCAATAAAGTTATTCTTTTCTACTTCACTCAAAGCTCTGTCTCTGAGATTTGATTTGGGACCATTGTGCAGAGGCTGAGTTTTCGCCATCACATCTAGATGATAAAGTGGTGCTCAAAGCTGTACAAGCCAGAAAGCTTTTATAGATAGAAGCTAGGCAGCATAAGAATTTTATTGCGAAGACCCAGCAATTCCACTACTGGGCATATACCCAGAGAAAACCATAATTCAACAAGACACATGCACCCCAATGTTCATTGCAGCACTATTTACAATAGCCAGGTCCTGGAAGCAGCCTAAATGCCCATCGACAGACGAATGGATAAAGAAGATGTGGTACATATATACAATGGAGTATTAGCCATAAAAAGGAACGAAATTGGGTTATCTGTAGAGACGTGGATGGACCTAGAGACTGTCATACGGAGTGAAGTAAGTCAGAAAGAGAAAAATATCGTATATTAATGCATATATGTGGAATCTAGAAAAAGGGTACAGATGAACTGGTTTGCAAGACAGAAATAGAGACACAGCTGCAGAGAACAAACATATGGGCACCAAGGGGGAAAGGGGGTGGTGGTGGTGGGATGAATTGGGAGATTGGGATTGACATATATATACTAATATGTATAAAATGGGTAACTAATAACTTGCTGTATAAAAAATAAAATGAAGTTTAAAAAATAGATGCAAATGACAACATACTATGCACACTGTTTTATACTTAAATTTTTCATTAGTATATATCTTAGAGATAATTCCAGGGCATATAATTTAAAAAAATTTTTTATTGCTAAGAGAAGAAAAATTTTTTCGTCGAGGTGACATTTTTCTGGGGGAGGTAAGGCAAAGGTCTTATCCTTTTGTTTACCTCAGTGGTATCATTCATGAAATTCCAGAGTGGTTGGTTTAAGGTCACATTTCTGGGAGGGGTGTAACTGCAATAAAGTCTTGTTTTGCTGTCTTTGGGGCAAATGACCACTTTGGGACTGTTTTATTTTTTTCAACACTCCCTAAAACCTGTCCCCCATTCATGAATATGCAGTACATGGCATGCACCTTGATTTACATTATGGGAAAATAGGAATATAGTAAGCACATGCGAAATATTAGAAAAATTTAAAATCATACAATCTCTTATGCTTGAATCGCTCAGGGAAATAATTTGAAAATATCAATGTTCATGAGTTTTAAAAACGAACAATATACAAGAGGAACTTTTTCCTTTGAGAGATAAAGTAGAAATTTCATACATTCACTACCCAAACATTCTTTATTTTTGGTAATGTGCACTTGTAACCATTCACTGGAATAGGGTGGAACCCCATCCAAGGTTTTGTTTCGTCATTGAGGCTGATGCTAACATTAAAGTGTTATGCGAATATTTGTTACATACTTCAGCTGTCCAGGGGGACAGGGGAGACTTCCAAGGTGTTTTAAAATGGTTTGAGAGAACAGGGAATGGTGACTGGCTTGGTGTGTTAATGTGATTACCAGGTGAGGCTTGATGGAGGATACACTTGCGATTTGAACTTTCAGTTTGTATCACAGGATGGAGCCATCGGGCTTCTTTATCAGCTTGCCCACATAGGCTGGATAGGAAGAGGTTGTGATTATTCGGTGTCAGTAGTGAAACATCAAAAACTGCAGTCAGATTGTTCAATTAAATGCAATATTTACTCTTGAACCTCCTGGTTTCTTGGTTAGGACACACTATACGCTTCTTCATGCTAATAATGTTATTACATTTTTTTTTTCTCCTGCAGCATATTGTTCAATTGGGTTGTTGAAAGTGCTTGTAAAATACTATTTTTAAAAATTGGCTAAATACATTTACCCTGTTTAATAAAAATTAATGTGTGTGGGGCTTCCCTGGTGGCACAGTGGTTGAGAGTCCGCCTGCCGATGCAGGGAACGCGGGTTCGTGCCCCGGTCCAGGAAGATCCCACGTGCCGCGCAGCGGCCCGTGAGCCATGGCCGCTGAGCCTGCGCGTCCGGAGCCTGTGCTCCGCAACGGGAGAGGCCACAACGGTGAGAGGCCCGCGTACCGCAAAAAAAAAAAAAAAAAAAAAAAATTAATGTGTGGAACTGTTTATTGGATAATATAACTAGGCAATTTAGTAGAAGAGCAATTATCCAAGGGCTATTAAAATTTTCATTTCAAATAACGTTACTAAGCAATATGTTACATGGTTTATTTTCTACTGTAATAATTTTTTTTTTTCTAAAAATATTTATTTATTTGGTTGTGCCGAGTGTTAGCTGAGGCATGGAGGATCTTCGTTGCGGCATGCGGGATCTTTTAGCTGAGGCATGCGGGATCTTAGCTGCAGCATGTGGACTCTTAGTTGCAGCCTGCATGTGGGATCTAGTTCCCTGATCAGGGATCAAACCCGGGCCCCCTGCATTGGGAGTGCAGAGTCTGGCTGTCCACTGGACAGCCAGGGAAGTCCCTGTTTTTTGTTTTTGTTTTTTCTAACATCTTTATTGGAGTATAATTGCTTTACAATGGTGTGTTAGTTTCTGCTTTATAACAAAGTGAATCAGCTATACATATACATATATCCCCATATCTCTTCCCTCTTGCATCTCCCACCCTCCCTATCCCACCCCTCTAGGTGGTCACAAAGCACCGAGCTGATCTCCCTGTGCTATGCAGCTGCTTCCTACTAGCTATCGATTTTACATTTGGTAGTGTATGTATGTCCGTGCCACTCTCTCACTTTGTCCCAGCTTACCCTTCCCCTTGCCCCGTGTCCTCAAGTCCATTCTCTAGTAGGTCTGCGTCTTTATTCCCGTCCTGCCCCTAGGTTCTCCATAACCATTTTTTTTTTTTTTAGATTCCATATATATGTGTTAGCATATGGTATTTGTTTTTCTCTTTCTGACTTACTTCACTCTGTATGACAGACTCTAGGTCCAACCTCACTACAAATAATTCAATTTCGTTTCTTTTTATGCCTGAGTAACTGTTGTGTTTTTTTAAATACACTTTTTCCTTAGCATTATTTTTTCCTTCCAGACATTTTCCAAAAATGTATTGCTTTTTTGAAAACTAAATTTATTTATTTATTTTTGGCTGCGTTGGGTCTTTGTTGCTGTGCGCGGGCTTTCCCTAGTTGCGGTGAGCGGGGGGTGGGGGGGTACTCTTCGTTGCGGTGCGCGGGCTTCTCATTGCGGTGGCTTCTCTTGTTGCGGAGCACGGGCTCTAGGCTCGCGGGCTTCAGCAGTTGTGTGGTTCATGGGCTCTAGAGTGCAGGTTCAGTAGGTTTGGCACCTGGGCTTTGTTGCTCCGCTACATGTGGGATCTTCCCGGAGCAGGGATCAAACCTGTGACCCCTGCATTGGCAGGCGGATTCTTAACCACTGCGCCACCAGTTAATCTGCATCTTCCATTTTTACATCAAGGGACGTATAAATCAGTGACTTGTTTTCCGATTCTTGTGACATGAATACGTACATAACTCAGTGACTTATATAAAGTAGGTGCACTGTAAACATGATAAAAGAGCATTTCTCTAGGCGATCAATTTAATGAAAGAACTGCAATGGGGAGATGGTGAGATGAAATGTTTTAATTTGGGAATTGGTATGGTAAAGTGCTTGAAAATCAATATTGTGGAAATGAACAAGGATGCAGTGAACTGAATGAGATTATAAGGATGAATAAGATAGAAAGACCCCACAATTCCAAGTATAGTTTGTGACAGTGAGACAGTCTCCATTGCCAAAATGCCTGGAAGCCATTCTGCCACTTCTCGGTGGATGGTATTCACATTCAGGGCCAGTACATTTTGCAGAGAAAATAAGATTTGTGCTACGTATATATAGCATGACAACTGACACCCAATATCCTCCACTTAGAACTTAATCCTGAGCAAAAAGAAAATATTTTCTTTGGAAAAGCGATCTTCAGTCTGATTTATATTATATTTCGTCATTATCCCACTTCAGGTAAGAGTTATTGTTATTAAGGATTTATGCCTAATAACTTACTAAATTTTCATCTCTCAGAAAAGCACTGATATTTATTCTCATTTCACAAATGATTTTAGGACAAACACAGATTTAGACCCATTCATTTGCATCCCAGCAAGTGGCAGAATCGGTAATTGAATCCAGGTTGTCTGGTTTCAGTGACAAATTGCTTAATTATGTTGCTACACTAACAAGACATTATTTCTATCCTTCCATAACTCAACATCTGTACTTAATTTGTTAGTATCTGTTGACTCTTAAATGACTTAACTGCAAATATAATTGTGGTTATGATAATGTTCTATAACATCTATACAGGCATACCTCATTTTAGTGCCCTTTATTTTATTTTTTAAATTATTTTTTTATTTTTGGCTGCGTTGGGTCTTCTTTGCTGTGCATGGGCTTTCTCTAGTTGTGGCGAGCGTGGGCTACTCTTTGTTGCAGTGTAGCTTCTGATTGCGGTGGCTTCTCTTGTGGAGCATGGGCTCTAGGTGTGCAGCCTTCAGTAGTTGCAGCACGTGGGCTCAGTAGTTGCGTTACGCGGGCTCTAGAGCCTATGGGCTTCCTTAGCTGTAGCTCATGGGGTCTAGAGCGCAGGCTCAGTAGTCGTGGCACATAAGCTTAGTTGTTCTCCAGCATGTGGAATCTTCCCGGACCGGGGCACGAACCCGTGTCCTCTGCATCAGCAGGCGGACTCAACCACTGCGCCACCAGGGAAGCCCTCTTCTTCATCTTGATTAATCTGGAAGTAATGCAATTTGTAACTTTCTTTGGTGATAGCACCTACCTAACCTACGTAACCAATCTCGGAGATTAGTCTTCTTCAGATATTTTTTGGTGAGATATTTCAAATACCTTTTGGAAAAAGACACCTCAGAAGTTGCGGTAATCTTGCTTTTGCTTTTGATTGTTACAACGCCTCCACTAAGATTCCCAGCTTTTCCATTCAGTTTGATTCTCTCCTGAAGAACCTGCTCAAAATCGGCAGCATCCATGAGTCCATCTTGTACAGGATGGGTACAGTCAAGAGTAAACTTCAGGACCTGCTCCTTTTGGTTTTTTAATTGCCCCCCTTTGCCACAAGCTTTTTCAGGGGCTCCAAGGCGGCCGCGGAGGCTGGAAGGTCGGAATATCCGTTCTTTAGGGTTTCAGTATGAAATAACCATTCTACATAGCTAGAGTTCTTTTTGTAATGCACATTTTCATTTGTAATACAAAGAAAAATCCAGTTTTTATTTCCTTAAAGTGCTTATATTAATTGTAACTGCAGCAAATGTTCCAGGCTCCAATCACCGCCCCACAGCTACCACTTGGAGACCCAAATTTCCAGAGCTCTGAATTGCTTCAGCCTCACTAGCGGGACGTGCGAGAAATCTGTTGGCAAAAAAAAGCTTTGTATTTAATCTGTTTTTAACTTACGAGGAATCTTCTTAGTTTTTGCAAAACCGGCCCATACAATTGTACGCTTTTACCTTAAAAGTATTATGGACAGTTAACTAAACAGGTCAAGGTAGGGGAACCTCGGCCCCTGCGCCGCACTCCCGCGCTCTCTCCGTAGACCTGCCCTCTCCCCGCCCCGCCCCTCGCACGTAGCGCTCCGCCCAGGCCCCGCCCCGGAAGCCCCGCCTCTTCTCTCTGAGTGTCCGCGGTTTCCTACGGAAGCAGAACCAGTGAGTTCGAGGTGACTATCGTGCGGCTGACCGTAAGTTTTCTCTTTGTAGTGTATATGTGCCGCGCCGTCCCCCTTACTCCATCCTCGGGGTCTCGGAGTCACTATGGACGTAAAATCACAGCAGCCGGCCCTCCACGCCAAGTAAATCCAGACGTCGCGGTCACAGGACGGGTGTTTTTTCCTTTGGGTTTGAATTCGCTCCGAGGCTGGTCCCTGACCTTGGCTTTTTTACCTTGTCCACGTAGACACCGCCTTTCGCAACATTTCCCTGCTTCAAAGCTGTTAATGTCTCTCCCTCGCAGTGTAAAGTCCTCTTCCGCGAGGTGGATTCGCGCCCCCAGCCTGGCCCTCTCGGCCCCTGGAGGGCAGCGCCGGCCGCCGCGCTCCCGGAGAGGCCGCGTCTTCTCCCCGGCCCTAGGGTTCTGGAGAGCCCGCCCCTCTCCGGAGACCCCCTCCCTCCCTCCCAGCCCCTCTGTCCTCGCGTGTCCTCAGGCCGGTGCTTCTGCTCCGCAGGCCTCTCCTTCCTAGTCAGCTCTTCCTTTCACCCCGCGTAGGGAGAGGTGACCTGGGCCAGCCCTGTGACACCCAGTGTATGTCTGTCCCCAGGTTCCACCCCGCTGGAATATAGTCTCTTCCGGTAGGGTGGCATCTTATTCAGTCACCATCCCTCATCCTTGTAAATTCGTCGGCGAGGGGGATCAGGAGAAGCAGAGACCGAGCGACTGGGAGAGAAGCAGAAAAACTGAGAAGGAGGAAAGAATGAGAGAGAACCGATGGAATAGTAACATAGGCAGGGGCCTTGTATCACCGGTAGGAGGGAGGCACTTCACACAGGGAGTGGGCGGAGAGCGAAAGAGTTGCAACCATGCCCTTCAGAGAACCGTGGTGCTGGGAGAGAAAGAGAGGAAAACTAGTGACTAGAAGAGCAGGAGAGAGAAAGCAGGAAGGAGGCATAGCCACCTGGGGTGCCAGAGAGTGCAGACTAAGGCATTGTAGCAGTTACAGAAAGGATGTAATCTGGATATCAGAGAGGGAGCTGAGTTTGGGAAAAAGATGGAGACATACATGGATATTTAGGACAATCATAAAGGTTGGGGAGAAAGCAGCAAGAAGGGGAAGAAGTCGCAGGACAAGGGTGAGGGAGAACTAGGAGGGGAGAAACAGCAGGAGTGTAGAGGGGAACAAAAAGACAGGTGAAATAGGAGACAGCTAAACAGAGTGAAGTGGAAACACATAGTGGTGCAGGTAGAGCTGAGAAACTGGGTCCAGATGGGTGGTGAGTTGTTTGGATATGGATGATTATGTTGATTTGTAGCTTTAGAATCTAATGAATTAAAATTTATTTGCTTCAATTAGACAGATGAGGATGGGAAGTGCAAAAAGTGAAAGGTTTGTGTATTTTGTAAGTATTTGTAAGAGAAGATAACTTCCATTTGCAGTTCCTGTTCGGCCAAGGCACAGTGACTTGACTCAGACAGTTGTGGGTCACCCCCTTCCATTTTCCTGGCATGAGATAGAGGAGAGGAGAGAGACTAGTGGCACAAGAAATGACTAGCTTTGTCACCACATGGTGCCTCTTTAAAGGAACATTAAAAGTTTTGGTTTCTGTAATGAATTTTCTTTCTTTCTTTCTGGTTTCCTTACATTGAATTCTTTGTGTAGCTTGGAATAAATCTTAGTGCATTCAATTTCTACTTTCCTGTGGGTAATTATTAACTTCTGGAATAAGTTTGGTTCCCTTAGGTAGTCTGCTCATGTCATTCTTTTCTAAATAAGGTAAATCCTCAATTTTTGAAAGACTTCGACACCAGCATTTTTAGATTAAAAATAATTCACAAATTATTTCTTTTTATTGATTCAGGTTTCTATGAGGCCTGAGTGCTTTTCCTCTTCATCTTATATATTGGAAAACTTCTTTGATAACTAGTAAATAATTTTAGACTATTTTGATGAGTATTTGGTAAAGAGGTCATTGGTCTTTTACATTAACAGTCAAAACCTAATTTAACCAGTTAGTCTAATATTTGTTTTTTTTCTCTTTTATTTGGTGTGTTAAAATAGCTGTGAGGTGACAGGAAGATGTTTCACTCAGGTCCCTCTTTAGTGTTCTTTGCAAATGGTGAAGGATGAGTTGGATTGACTTGGAACCTTCCTCCAACAGAGCCATCTATTCATGATGAAGAAGTTTGCTCACAGTTTATTTTTCAGCTGACCCCTTACAATGTTTTCTTCACCAGTAGCTGTATTTTTGCAAATCTGCATGTTTAAATATTTTACTGAGATCTTCTGGAAAGAAGAATTGAATACTCAATTGAATTGATCAGACCTCGAAAGAGAAGTTTCCTTTGGTCAGGAACATGAAGGTTGGTCCCGGTGTTTTAAATTCGACAGGTGATGAGGACAAAGTCTGCCCACTGGCCCTTCAGGATCCCATTTCAGACTTTAGTTCCACCTGATTCTCTGGATTCAACCTGGGCTTTCTCAGACATGTCTCCCCTCTGGGCCTCCTCAGGGAGCCCACCTGTAATATGGAGATGAGCGTCTAGACTCAGAAACTGTGAGTCTGAGGAATATTGACTCCTGAAGTGTTTGGCCAAATTGTGTGTTTGTGTGTGGGAATTCTTTCTAGTGAGAGTGTCCTGTGTTATTTAGAATTTTTCACGGTTCCCAGTCATCCTAGAATGAAAAGCAAAAATGCTAGGGTTTTATTTGTCCTCAGGACAAAATCCAGTTTCCTTCCTGTAGCTACACAGACCTGTATCATCCTCAGGGCCCAGCCGGTGTCTCCAGCCTCATCCTGGGAGCTGACCCTGTTCTCATGGTTCACTCTGTCCTGGTCACATTACCTTTTCTCTCTCACACCAATACCTTTCATGTTTCAGATCTTAGTTGCTCCTCTTACCTTCTTCTTTTAAATCAGCGTGATTTTGGCCATACACCCTCCTTCAGGTCTTAGTTCAGAGATGGCTCCCCATCCACCCCCCCGACAATCTCTGTGACATTAACCAGATTTTATTGCCTCAATATCAGTCCCCCTCAACAGAAACGCACTTCTCCATTGATTGTTTTGAGTCTCTTGTCTTTAACCTCCACCGAAGGACACAGTGTTCATCTTTTTCCCAGGGTCACTGCAACGCCTCACTCGTGGGATGTTTTCAGGTGCTAGGAATTTCCATTGGGCTGAGTACTCCTCAGGGAATACGAAGGTAACAGGGTAGGTGATGAGGGTGGTTCCCATATTTGTTCTGGATATTTCAGCGCTTATTGATCTTTACCTTGTGTGCCTACCTAATTACTCCAGAGCAAAAAGATGTAGGGAGGCCTAAGAAGCCCTGTACAACTGGTTTCCTCCTGCAGTGTTGTCAGGTGTCCTCATGTTTATTCTGCTGCATTACTGCTCTACTGTAGCTACAGGTGTTCCAGGTGTGCACATCCAGGGACCAGTCGCCACCTTGACAGGTGCTCTGCCTTCCAGCAGTTCACCTGCTCAGAGTCAGCGGTAGTGATTTCACTGTGCTAAGGTGGGGGGCAGAAGGTCCAGAACCTAAGGGGATGTGAAGGAGAGCGCCCTAAATAGGGACTGTATTTTCCAATTCGATGTGAGTGGGGAGAACAGGAGACAAGAAACTTAGGGATGCTCTCTCTTTGTAACTGTCTCACTGAACTCAAATGCCTGTGTAACTGGACTCCGTAACGTCCCTAGTTGCTGGCAAGTATTCTCCGGAGGGCCAGCTTTTTGATCTTCATACTGAACGCCCAGTGTCCTTTGGGCAGGAGCTTCTGTGTTCTTGTTGCAAGATCTTTGCTGAGAGGTCTTTGTGCCCTTTATCACGTTGCCTCTTGTTCGCCTGGAGGAGAGATAGAGAAGTCGGGGAAGTGAAGCAGAGCCTGTATGGGTCTGCACGAGGGATATGGCCGCAGGTGTGGGCATCAAGTTGAGCCCAGTGAATGTGTGCACCTGTCCCTTGTGGGATCAAGGGATGTGGGGAAGTTGGCAAGGGATGTCTTAATTCTGTCTGGAGCATCATGACACGGGTTTATGGGTGGTTGTGGGTTTGAGGTGCCATAGGCTCCTAGCTCAGCTTCCCTGTAACATAGATGCTGAGACTGAGGCTTGCACGTATTGGTTACATTGGGTCACACCTTCATTCCTGAGGAGGAATGAAGACAGTGGATTTAGAAAGAGAGAACCATTTTCCCCCAGTATTGTTAGAGCTGTGGCCTGAGATATACCCATAGGGAGCTCTGGGTATAGGAGGATGGCTGCCATGGTACCGCAGGAATGGATCTAGAGGGTGCCCTATAGAATCCACTCAAAGCAGTGACTTGTGTTGGCTTTTTTGGGAGGGTAAGAATCGTCGTGTAAACCTCCAAGTAATACAGGGAAAGTCTCATCATTTTTTGCATTACCTTTGCTATTTTTTGAGCATTTTGGGCTGTGAGTGAAGAATATTTCAGATGTACTATGAAAGATACAAAAGAGAGCACTTCATTGGGCATGTTGGGGTCTCACTGAGGCATGTGTATCATTGGAGACATCTTTTTAATTGGTAGGTTTTGGAGACGACAGTGTTTGTGCTGGAATCATTGTAAATGAAAATATGGGGTTTTGGGTCCACTGATCCTTGGGTGTCTCCATATGTGTTTTTTCCTGATGCATGAGTTTTGAAGAGCTTGGTTTGTTATTTGGTATTTTATATGAGGATCATTAAGAGAGGGCCTGGAGACTGTGTTGGACCCCATAAGAGTTTGTTAGTTTATTTGTGTCCATATGGGAAATTATGAGTTCTATGTCAGATGGCAGAATATTTTGAGCAGGGAGCTTCTGCTAGGTATGTGTCTAGCACGGACCATAAAGTCCTGTCATGTTTGGAAAGATTGTTTCAAGAATCAAAGGGCCCCAACACCACAGTGATCTAAAGTCTAGAGGCTCATCCTTGGGAAGAAATAACTGTTAACTTTCTTGCTGCCAGGCTCATGCTTGTTTCTGTACTATCCTCTCTTTATCTGTCTCAACACACAGACACACACATACACACACACAGGCCCAATACAGAGAACAGAGCACACTTAATGCCCTGTTGGTGGGAATGTAAATGATACGGCTATTGTGGAAAACAGTATGGTGGTTTCTCAGTAAATTTAATGTAGAACAGACACAATCTGTCAAACCCATCTCTGGCTCGATATCCAAAGGAAATGAAATCAGTATATTGAGTGAAATGTCTGCCCCCAATGAGCATTAATGCATTATTCGCAACAGCCAAGTTGTAGAAAGAACCATAATGTTGACGAATGAATAACGAAGAGATTTTATATATAAATATATATATATATGTATGTATGTATATACACACACACAAAATTCAGCCATAAGAATGAAGGAGCCTATCATTTGTGACAAAATGAATGAACCTAGAATGAATATGCTCACTGAAATAAGCCTGACAGAAAAAGATAAATTCTGTGTGGAAACTAGAAATGTAAAACTCACAGAGCTCTAGAGTAGAAAGGTTGTTACCAGGGGCTGGGTGGTGGAGAAAATGGGGCGATGTTGCCCAAGGGTTAGAAACTGTCATTTGTAGAATGAGTAGGTTCTGGGGATCTGTGTGTACCATGCTGACTACGGTTGATCATAGTGTGTTACTATATACTGGAGAATTGTTGAGGGAGTAAAATTTTAGTGTTCTCACCACACAGGCACAAAATGGTAACTGTGAGGTAATGGAAGTGTAAATTACTTGATGCTGATAATTATTGTACATTGTGTACATCTGCCAAATAATCACGTTGTACAGCCTGTACACCATTTTTATTCATCAATTATACCTCAGTAGTGCTTGAAAAGAAAAAGAAAGCGTGAGGTGTGCTGGGCTCACCTCCTCTAGGCGGTGCTCAGCCCAGGCTTCACATTGATTTGAGTAAGGCATCTTCATATGTTTTATACCCCCTGACCAGAGATGCCTTTTAAAGGAGCTGGGATGGGGCCCAACATGAATAATACTTAAGGTTCCCCAGGATGTTCCAATCTGGATCCGTCATTGAACATCAGGACTCTGGGTCCCCCCGTTCCTGAGGGCTGAGATCTGGGCTGAGGGTGAGGGCTCTGCTCTGCGTGGGGATGGATCAGGGCTGGTCTGTGACCTGCAGGGGATCGTCGGGTCCAGCTGAGGTGCCCGCTGCTGCTCGGTATGTGAGGGCCTCACCCGGAGGGGAGCCTGAACTGAAGGAAAGGGTGGGAAAACTCACTGGTTGGTCTGTGCGTGGGAGTCACTGTCCTGAGCCCCTCCTGGGACAGTGGGCAACAGAGGACCGTCTGTTCCACATGCTGAGGGCTTCCCTGTGCGTGTGGTGGTGACTCAGGAAGGGGGTGTGTTGATTCTAAGCATTAAACAGCCTGTTTCCAACTTTGAAGATCGACCTCTAAAGCCTCACATGGTCTGAGGAAGAAGCCCATAAGAAGAGGAGGAAGAGGAAAGAGAAGGAGTAAGAAATGGCTCTTTCTCAGGTGAAGTCATGTTCTCAGTTGATTCTTCAGTGTATCCATCCTGAAATTCCCTTCTTTGGACATGCTAATCCTCTCTGACTCTGAGGTGTTGTTCCTGACACCTAATGCATTCATCCTTACCTAGTGCCTTCCCTCAGTACGTGTTTATAATTGTTATATCTTCTTGGAGAATTGACCCTTTTATGATTACGTAATGTCCTTTGTCTCTTATGTCAGTTTTTCTGTTTACTTTTGCTGTCTGTGGGATAGAATGTCTTTTTCCTTCCTTTTGCTGTTTGCCTTTCCTGTCCTTAGATTTGTCTTTCACTCTAGCTCTCTGTTTTCCTCCTGTTACTTTCTTTAGTGGTCCCTGCTCAGGCACACTGTACAGTGGTGAAAGGCAGGAGACCTGGCCAGCGCCCTTCACTCCACTGTAACGTCAGAGGGAATGCATCGACCCTTTCCTTCTGATCCTGACATTGGTGAAATGTTCTTTCTTAATAACAATATATTTTTTCCATATTCTTTTTTGTTATGTTTTATAATTCTCCAGGAAACTTTTTACTTTACCATTGTGAGAATTTTATTCTTAATCTGTTAAAATAATATATAATAGTAATAACTTTTCTAATTAAGAAATTTTTTTTTTCTAATTTTGAATCAATGTTTTATTAGTGGAAAAACAGAGAAACCCTTTTTGGCTTTTGTTAATGCCTATCTGTATAAATTCAAATGGACAGATTTATATTTTTGAATATAGTTATTGAAATTGGAGTTAAAGTATTCTTGTTTTTTTTTTAATGTCTGTACTATTTTCTTTTTTCGTAGCCTATTATAAAATCATGTTGAGAAACTCAGTTTAGTACAGTTTGTACATTTTCATTTCTGTAAGAAATATCCTGAAATACACGTGAATAAATATGATAATGAAAAAATAGTCTGAAAATCTGTCAGGAGACCACTCTCGATTCAGTTAATTTATCGTTGACATGTGTGCATATGTGCATGGATGTGCAAGTCCATGGTTTAGATAAAAGACATCATGATTTTAAATCTATAGATATCTTTTTGCAGTTCATATTATATCTTTAATATATTCACTGGCCTTGAATTTTTTCTACAGTATCATGTTCATGGTTTAAATAGTAATAAGATTACTAACATTTTGTGTGTATGTGTGTGTGTACACGTATATAATGAACTTTTAGGCTGTTCCATGTTGTTTACCTTGAACTTCTTTAAAGTTTTCTCAGGTAATCGTCTGTCAATGAAATTTTAATGCTCTATGTGTTACTTAACTCTTTGATTTTTAAGCTTCAGTTCCAGAGCCCAACCATGGTGTAGCCCAACCAAGTTCATGTGCTTAGTGTATGATTCCTTAGATTGCTGAACTCAGTCGAGTTTTTCAGAGTGTCTCTGACACAGTTTTCTCCTCTGTAAGTTGGGAAAAGATCTTTCTTTAATGAGCTTTGATGTTGTAACAACATTTAGAGTAAAACATTTAGAGTAATGCATAGCATATAGGAAGTGTTCATATAATGTTCCTCTTTCTTTTTTTTTTTTCTTTCGCTGTACGCAGGCCTCTCACTGCTGTGGCCTCTCCTGCCGCGGAGCACAGGCTCCGGACGCGCAGGCCCAGCAGCCATGGCTCACAGGCCCAGCCGCTCCGCGGCATGTGGGATCTTCCCGGACCGGGGCACGAACCCGCGTCCCCTGCATCGGCAGGCGGACTCCCAACCACTGCGCCACCAGGGAAGCCCATAATGTTCCTCTTTGCTGCTGTTATCATCATCATAGTTGGAGGTCTTGAGCTTTCTTTATAGAGCCACTGTGGACTCTGTTGTCTCTGAAGACACCACTCATGTTCCTCCACCTCCAGGAGGATGATTATCCCTCAGTGTATAGAACGTAATATCTAACACTTCCACATGGACAACACGGTGTTGAATTTTTATTTGCATATATTTTATGTATTGCCCACAAGAATGAGAAGGGTAAATCGATTTGAAGGATATTGTAATCTCTATGACAAAGCATAAGAAATTAAAATTAGACACCCAGTTAGCTTCAAATACCTTTCCATGGATCTGTCAGAATACATACTTCAACCTAATTGATCTTTTACCTCTACTCATTTTGTATGGAAATAAGAACTCTCCTCACGTCCTCTTGGTGAAATGTTTTTTTATTTAAGGGACAGTTGACATTGAGTGATGTGGCCATCGAATTCTCTCCAGAAGAGTGGGAATGCCTGGACCTTGCTCAGAGGGCCTTGTACAGGGACGTGATGTTGGAGACCTACAGGAACCTGATCTCTGTGGGTGAGGATAACTTCCCTCCAAAAGTCGGGAGGGTATCTTTGCATTTTCCCTGGTTTGCCTTTTGGAATCCCCTGCCTTGCTTAACTGAGCTCAAAGCCACGTTGACTGAGGCATGGAAAGCTTCTTGATTTAGCATCGGGAGTTTAAACATGCCCTTTCTTCGGATGATCTGGCCACTTCGCGGTGCACCAGGAGTTTTTTAAGTGATTAAGTGTGTCTAATGCCCAAGTGGAAACTTTTAAAATATTTCATTCCCTGTGCTCTACCTCTGTGCTTTTGATTCAGTACCTACTGGAAGAGAGTTAGATGTCTGCATATTCCATCGTTCCCTCTGCATTGAGAAGGAGGCAAGCGGTCGATGAGTTTGTGAAATATGTTTCCAGACCCACCGCAGCATTAGTAGTGTCTGGGAAACTCTACCAAATGGGAGAGTTGTTTGCGAAAACAGAAATCTATTCGTTGTCAAGTCTGAGAGGAAATTTTTCTTCTCCCTTAGTTATCACTCGGTCCCTCAACATGTAAAATGTATTCTTCCCCCTCCAGTGGTGTGGGAGCCCCACCAGAGACAAAGGCAGCCTTTATCATGATCTGCTGCCCTCGGCTCTCTGGCCCCTGTGAACTTGTTGCTGCTTGATTTTGAGAGCGTGAACAGAGTTTTTTTTTTTTGCAGTACGCGGGCCTCTCACTGCTGTGGCCTCTCCCGTTGCGGAGCACAGGCTCCAGACGCGCAGGCTCAGCAGCCATGGCTCACGGGCCCAGCCGCTCCGCGGCATGTGGGATCTTCCCGGACCGGGGCACGAACCCGTGTCCCCTGCATCGGCAGGCGGACGCTCAACCACTGCGCCACCAGGGAAGCCCCAACACGGTTGTTTTAAAGGGGTCTGTTGCTCCCTCAGCTCTCCTTTTGGACTTGATTCCCTTGGATGCTCAGTTCTCAGTCCCTATAGATCAGAGCTGATGCCTCCAGACTCCAGCCCCTGAGCCTTTCTGGGTTCCACCCCCATCTTGTGTTCTTTGAAGACTTAATCAGAAGATGGGAAAACACTGGCTGCTCTTTCATTCCATCTGGCACCTCAGAACCTGCAAGGAGCTGTCTCAAGCCCTGTCTGCTTGTTTTGCTACCTCAGCCATTTACTCCTTTGACTAATATCTCCACATTCTGCTACCGGAGTTTGGTAACAGCTGTTCTACTTTAAGTTGCTCTTAGTATGCCTCTTTTTTAAATTTTACTTTATTTTTATTTATGTATTTATTTTTTTGTTGGCTGCACTGGGTCTTCATTGTGGCGCGCAGGCTTCTCTAGTTGTGGCGGGCGGGCTCCAGAGCTCGCGGGCTCAGTTGAGGCAGCACTTGGGCTTATTTACCTCTTGGCATGTGAGATCTTAGTTCCCCGACCAGGGAGCGAACCTGCGTCCCTTGCAATGGAAGGCGAATTCTTAACCACTGGACCACCAGGGAAGTCGCAGCATGCCTCTTTTTTAAAAAATATATTTTGCACATAAATGGAATCATTCAGTTTTATTCTTTCTCTGAATAATTTTACTGCGTATATACCCTCGTTGTCCATCTGTGCTGTTAAAAATAGCAGGACTTTTTTCTTCTTTATGTATAAATGAAATTGCATTCTGTGTATCTCCCAGATTTGTTCCCCATCCATCTGTTGGACAGTTAGGTTGTTTCAATGCCTGGGCAATTGTGATTACTGCTGTTATGAATGTGGGAGTGCAGGTATCTTTTTTTTTTTTTTTTTAATAAATTTATTTATTTTACTTATTTATTTTTGGCTGCATTGGGTCTTTGTTGCTGCGCACGGGCTTTTTCTAGTTGCGGCGAGCGGGGGCTACTCTTCCTTGTGGTGCGCGGGCTTCTCATTGCGGTGGCTTCTCTTGTTGCGGAGCACGGTCTCTAGGTGCGCGGGCTTCAGTAGTTGTGGCTCGCAGGCTGTAGAGTGCAGGCTCGGTAGTTGTGGCGCGCGGGCTTAGTTGCTCCACGGCATATGGGATCTTCCCAGACCAGGACTTGAACCCGTGTCCCGGGCATTGGCAGGCGGATTCTTAACCACTGCGGCACCAGGGAAGCCAAAAGTGTAGGTATCTTTTAAGACAGTGATTTCATTCTGTTTGATACATTCCCAATAATGTAATTGCTGCATTCTATTATAGTTTTGTTCTTTTTACAGTATTCTGGAGAGCTTTTGTACTTTTCAGTTTCTTTGTATCTGTATGTTTTTATATGGAAGAAACTCTTTTTGATGGCCTTATTGTAGTTTTTCCTTTAGGTTTCGGCTAAAACATTCTTTCACATCTCCTGGGATATTATGTATGTACTTTGTGATTATATGCATAGAAATGGGGCCTATGGAATATTCAATTTGATACCTTATGTAGCAAATAATGTAATAAATGTAAATCTGCTATATTGCTTCAGTGTCCCATTCTCTCTCTTTTTACATCCCTTTTGTTTTGGCCCCATACCCAGAGTATAATTTCCACAGTTATAAATGGAATCGTACTGGGACCTCCCTGGTGGTCCAGTGGTTAGGTCTCAGCTCTTTTCACTGCCGTGGGCTCAGGTTTGATCCCTTTTTGGGAAACTAAGAATCCAGCAAGCTGCATGGCATGGCCAAAAAAAAAAGGAATAGTGTTGTGTTACTTGCTGGGCCAATTCTTCTTTTCTCTTTTTTTTTCCTTAATCAATTTTTAAAATTTAGTTTAATTTTTTTCTTTTTGTAAATTTATTTATTAGTTTTGGCTGCGTTGGGTCTTCATTGCAGTGTGCGGGCTTTCTCTCATTGCAGTGGCTTCTCTTGTTGAGGAGCATGGGCTCTAGGCATGTGGGCTTCAGTAGTTGTGTCATGTGGGCTCAGTAGCTGGGGCTCACGGGCTCTAGAGCGCAGTCTCAGTAGTTGTGGCACACGGGCTTAGTTGCTTCGCAGCATGCAGGATCTTCCTGGACCAGGTCTCGAACCCATGTCCCCTCCATTGGCAGGTGGATTCTTAACCACTGCACCACCAGGGAAGTCCTCTTCTTTTCTTTTAACCTCATTATTTTTAGTTGCCTCATACAGTTTTATTCACACATATATGCAATCACAAGCTATGATACCCCATGTTTATTATTCCCTCTCCTCCACTCAGTCCCGTTATCAGTCCTGGTCTTTCTTTACATGGTCTCTCTCTGTCTCTCTTTTTGTATTATTTATTTATTTATTTATTTATGGCCACACCCCGTAGCATGTGGGATCTTAGTTCCCTGACCTGAGATGGAACCTGCACCCCCTGCTTTGGAAGCACATAGGCCTAACCACTGGACTGCCAGGGAAGTCCATTTACATTGTCTCTTGATGTGGATAGAATCACTGTCGTTGGTCACGTATTTAAGTTGTTCTCTTGATCTCCCCAGTTTCTGCAGCACTTCATCATCCATCCCACCACCTTCCTCATTACTCACACTGTAAAAATGATTCCCTTTCATCCACTTTTTCAGTAGATGACCGAAATCAATATGTGCAGCCGTGATGACTCAGAAACCATTTCCAGTAGGGATGCTTGAATAACAGTATTAGTTACATAGCTCACTTCTTCTTGCATATCCCTTAAGATTTCCTTTTTAAACTTCTGGTATTTGTGTGTTTACTGTTAGTTGGTATGTGCTTTGTGGTCACCGTGGAAAATACCCTTTTTTGAGAGCTAATGTAAGTTTTTCCATTTGAATGTTTTTGTCACAGTGGTTGAAATGATGCTACGTTGAACTTAATTTGAATTACGTGTAATCACTCTGTAGTGAAGAATCCTATTCTTTACTGTTCTTCAAAAATTTAACATCATGGTTGAAAAGTTTCATAACTCTGTTTGATAAAAGTGTTACTTTTGTTTAATATCATATATTCAACGTGAAACATTTATTCATGCAGTGTAATGAATAGGAAATATATGGTTCTTTATATCTTGTAGATATTTCTCATATACACGTGGTAAGGAAATTACAGCTAAAATCAAACATTGATAGAGGAGGAGTATTCCAAACAGTGATTTTGGGAAGACATGAAATCCAGGAACCTTTTTACCTCTCGGAAATACAGGAGAATATGTTTGACTTTGGATTTCAGTGGAGACATGATAAAAGAAATTACAGAAATATCCCTACATCCCATAACCAAAATGTCACTGATAGAAGAAGTCAACATGGTGGAAGGGATGTGGGAAAGAACCATATTGGAAATAGACTTGTGTTAAGCCTTCAGGATGAACTGCATATGTTTAAAAGTAAACAGAAAATTGATGATTTTAATAAAGCTAAGAAGAGTATCAGCAGTACTTCCTCATTTTCACCAGTTGAAGGAATTTCTCCTCCTGTCCAAACCAACATTTCTAATATATATTTTATGCATCCTTCAATACTGACACAAGACCAGAGCCCACACAGGGAAATACCTTACAATGAGTATGGCAAAACGTTTCATCAGGGCGCAAATCTCAGGAGTCATCAGAGAATCCATATGGGAGAGAAATTACATAAATGTGATGTATGTGACAAGGTCTTTAGCCGAAATTCAGATCTTGTAATTCATCAAAGAATTCATACAGGAGAGAAACCTTACAAATGTAATGAGTGTGGCAAGGTCTTTAGTACAAAAGGAAAGCTTTCAGTTCATCAGAGAATTCATACTGGAGAGAAACCTTACAAATGTAATGAGTGTGGTAAAACCTTTAATCAGAGCTCAGTCCTCACTCGACATCGGATAATCCATACAGGAGAGAAATTACATAAATGTGATGTATGTGACAAGGTCTTTAGTCAAAATTCAGACCTTGTAATTCATCAAAGAGTTCATACTGGAGAGAAACCTTATGAATGTAATGAGTGTGGCAAGGTCTTCAGTCAGAAAAGAAAGCTTTCAGTTCATCAGAGAATTCATACTGGAGAGAAACCTTACAAGTGTAATGACTGTGGTAAAACCTTTAATCAGAGCTCAACCCTCACTCGACATCGGATAATCCATACAGGAGAGAAATTACATAAATGTGATGTGTGCGCCAAGGTCTTTAGTCAAAATCCAGACCTTGTAACTCATCAGAGAATTCATACTGTGGAGAACATAGTGTCTGTGGGAAAATCTTTCTTTCTTCCTCAGGCATCCGTAGGCATGACATAATCCATCGAGTAGCAAAACCATATAAATATGATGTATGTGACAGTCTTTCATCAAAATGCTGTCCTTGGACTTCATCAGGAAATTCATACTAGAGAGAAACCTTAAAAATGTAATGAGTGTGTCTCAGTCTTTAGTCAAAACACAAACCTTGCAAGTCATCCAACAGTTCATAATAGTGAGTAATCTTACAAATGTAATGAGTGTGGCTAAAACCTCTCATCAGGGCTCACACCTCAGTAGGCATCAGATAATCCGTACAGGAGAGAAATTACATAATTGTGATGTATGCGGCAAGGTCTTTGGTTAAAATTCATACCTTGCAATTCATCGGAGAATTCATACTGAAGAGAAACCTTACAAACGTAATGTGTGTGGCAAAACTTTTCATCATGGCTTAACTCTCTGGCATCATCAGATAATCCATACAGGATCCAAACCATATAAATGTGATGTGTGTGGCAGAGTCTTTAATCGAAATGCAGTCCTTGCACTTCTTCAGAGAATTCTTACTGGAGAGAAACCTTACAGATGTCATGAGTGTGGCAGGGTCTTTTGTGAGAAGACAACCCTTACGAGGCATCAAGAAATTCATATTGCAGAGAAACCTTACAAATGTAATGCGTGTGCCAAGGTCTTTAGTCAAAAACCCCAACTTCGAATTCATTGGAAAATACATAACGGAGCAAATTACAAGAGTAATGATTGTGGCAAAGTGTTTAGTCAAAATGCAAACCTTGTACGTCATCAGAGAATTCATAATGGTGAGAAGGCTTACAAATGCAATGAGTGTGGCAAGGTCTTTCGTCAGAGTTCCGCCCTTCCAAGTCTTAGGAGAATTCATAATGGTGAGCAGTCTTACACATGTAATGAGCATGTCAAATTCTTCAGTGTGCTTTCAAGCCTGACTTAATGCCATCAGGCAATCCATATTGGTGAGAGACTTTAATAATGTAGTGATGTGACGAGGCTTTTAGCAGGTGTCCCCATCTTATGCTTTATTAGAAATTTCATTCCTGATTGAAACCAATAATTGTAATTATTGTGGCCTGGCCTTTTGACGAGGAATGTATTCACCGAAGAATTCATTCTGGAGATTACCTCATGAATGTATGAATGCGGAAAACCTTCACTTGGGGCTCACATCCTACTACTCATTAGACAGTCCATACAGAGCAGAACATTACAGCATTACTCTACCTTGGGATGCTATTTTTTTAAACACTCCTTAATACCTGCTCCCCATTCTTGAGTATGCAGTATATGAATGTATTTTTTCTTGTTCTTTTATGTGTCTAGATAAATGTCATGGTGTGCACCTTGATTTAGATGAAGAGAAACTAGGAAAATAGTAAGCATATGCAAAATAGAAAAATTAACCATGCAGTATCACATTTTTCCTTTATTGTGCTCAGTGAAATAACTTTTAGGGCTCTGTGTTCATGAGTTTTCTCTTCAAAATGAACCACATACAATGGGGACATTTTTGTTTGGTGGATAAACTAGAAATTTCATGTATTCACCCTTAAGACATGTTTTTGTTGTTGCTGGTTTGCACTTGTGACCATTCAGTGGAATAGGGTGGAACCCCACACAGAATGTGGTTTCGTTATTGAGACTGATATTTATATGGAAGTGTTATGAGAATGTTTGTTATATAATTCAGCTTTCCATGGGAAGGGTGGAGACTTCCAAGGTGTTCAAAAAATGGTTGAAGAGAACAGGGAATGGTCAATGGCTTCGTGTGTTAAGGAGATCACTTGATGAGATTTGAACTTCCAGTTTGTATCAAAGGAGGGAGTCCTCAGGTTGTTGTTTTTTTTTTTTTAATTAGTTTGCCCACATAGGTAGAATAGGAAGAGGTTGTCCTGCTGCCCAAAGCTGTCAGTAGTCCAACATCATAAAATGGATTCAGACTGTTTAACAAAACAGCGAATGTTTACTTTTTTTTTTTGCGGTACGCGGGCCTCTCACTGTTGTGGCCTCTCCCGTTGCGGAGCACAGGCTCCGGATGCGCAGGCTCAGCGGCCATGGCCCACAGGCCCAGCCGCTCCGCGGCATGTGGGATCTTCCCGGACCGGGGCACGAACCCGTGTCCCCTGCATCGGCAGGCAGACTCTCAACAACTGCGCCACCAGGGAAGCCCCGAATGTTTACTCTTGAAACTCCTGATTTCTTGATTAGGAAACAATACAGTTTTCTTCATGCTAATAATTTATTACATTTCTTTACCTGAGGCACACGTATGTTCCATTGTGCAATATGGTTTTTCAAAATGCTTGTAAAACACTGTTTAAATCAATTGCCCAAGGTGTTTTTACCCTAGGTTAATAAAAATTAATGTTTGGACAAGGAATTATATTCAGTCTCCTGGAATAAACCATAATGGAAAGGAATATTAAAAAGAATGTATATATGTGTATAACTAAGTCACTTTGCTGTACAGCAGAAACTAACAGAATGTTGTAAATCAACTATACTTCAGTAAAAAAATTAATGTTTGGAAATGTTTACCAGATAATATATGTAAGCAATTTTTTAGAAGAGCAGTTATCCATAGGGTATCAAAATTTTATTCTGCAGTGTTTTTACTAAATGTCTTGTTTAGTTTTATAATTTTACCTTTAAACCAGTGATTACCTTTGAGCTAATATTTGTACAGGTGTGAAGTTTAAATGGAGTTTTTCCCCCATTGTGAACATGTTATTGATTACTACCAGTTTTTGAAAATCCTTCGTTTATTGAATTGCCTTGGTACCTTAGTCAAAAATCTGTTGGAAGTACAGTGGCCCTTGAACAGTGCAGTGAGTTAAAGGTGTTGAGTCCCGAGTAGTCAAAAATCCACGTATAACTTAATATTGGCCCTCCATATGTTCTGCATCCTTGGATTCAACTGAGTTGTGACCTTGTAGTACTGTGATAGTGTGTTTTGGGAAACATGCACTTATAAGTGAATCCACACAGCTTAAACCTGTGTTGTTCAAGGGTACGCTGTACTCCTGTAGGGCTGTTTCTGGTTTCCTCATTCTGTTCTGTTGGTCTGTGTGTCTGTCACTCGACAAATCCCACACAGTCTTGATTACTGTCACTGTATTATAAATCTTGTTATTGTGTGGAGTGATTCCAACCACTTCAGATATATTTTTTGTCCACATAGTATTTTTCAGATATATCAGCTCTTCTATTTCTTTTGCCTTCCATATTTATTTTAGAAAAATCTTGTTTGTATCTTCAAAAATTTTGTGGAGAAATGCATTAAACCTGTATGTCAATTTGAGGTGATTTGTCATCATTTCTATGTTGTGTCTTACCTTCAATGAATATGCTATGTTTCTCTAGCAATTCACTGTGGTGTGTTTCTCTAAAATGACTTAAATTAAATGTCATCTTTGATTTCTTTCAGACCACTGTAGTTTTTCATATAAAAGTCCATGTTTTGTTAGATTTACACATTTTTCTTCTAGTTTTACTTTTCTGAGCATTTAAAGAAAATACTACATTTTTAATTTCAGTATTCATTTGTAAATTGCTACTATATAAAATTTCAATAAATTTTTGCATGGTGTACTTGTATCCTGACACCTTGCATCGTATACTCTTTCTAGAAATTTCTGTAGATTCTTTTTTTTTTTTTTTTTTTTTTTTTTGTGGTACGCAGACCTCTCACTGTTGTGGCCTCTCCCGTTGCGGAGCACAGGCTCCGGACGCGCAAGCTCAGCAGCCATGGCTCACGGGCCCAGCCACTCCACGGCATGTGGGATCTTCCTGGACCGGGGCACGAACCCGTATCCCCTGCATTGGCAGGCGGACTCTCAACCACTGCACCACCAGGGAAGCCCTGTAGATTCTTTTGATTTTCCATATACATCATTTCTTTAAAATTTCTATTTCTGCTGTAACAACTTACCACAAACTAAATGCCTTAAATCAATTATGCTCTTGTTGTTCAGGAAGGTAGAAGTACAAAATGAATCCAAAACATTGTGAGTCTGACTCCATTTTTGAGGTCTGACTACAGAAACCTTATGACTCGGTACAAGCTCTTCCTCTTCTGCCCATGTTATCAGGGCAGGCTGATAATAAAGCCTGAGCGCTCCATCCCTTGGCAGGACTTGTAGGTTCACACCACAAGCAAGTACCATCACCACAGCCCAGTCTTGTATCCACTGTAACGCAAGAACATCACCATTCTCTGCTCTGTTTTCTCTAGCCATTTTGGGAACAACTTGGTCCACCCTGGTCTCCACAGAAAGCCCTCCAAACTAAACTTTGTGTGGGGTTCCATCTTTTTCCAGCAGAGAAAGCAAAAGTGCAGGGACTTCCCTGGTGGCGCAGTGGTTAAGAATCCGCCTGCCAATGCAGGGGACATGGGTTCAAGCCCTGGCCCAGGAAGATCCCACCTGCCGCGGAGCAACTAAGCCTGTGAGCCACAACCATGAGCCGGCGGTCTAGAGCCCACGAGCCTCAACTACTGAAGCCTGCGTGCCTAGAGCCGGAGCTCTGCAACAAGAGAAGCCACTGCAATGAGAAGCCTGGGCCCCGCAACAAAGAGTAGCCCCCAGTCAGAGACTAGAGAAAGCCACGCAGCAATGAAGACCCATCGCAGCCAAAAATAAATAAATAAATTCATTAATTTTAAAAAAAAAGCAAAAGTAATTAACAACAAATAGGGCTTCCCTGGTGGTGCAGTGGGTAAGAATTTGCCTGCCAGTTCAGGGGACATGGGTTCAAGCCCTAGCCTGGGAAGATCCCAGTTCTGCAGAGCAACTAGTCCTGTGCACCCCAACTACTGAGCCTGTGCTCTAAAGCCTGCGAGCCACAACTACTAAGCCTGTGCACCACAACTACTGAAGCCTGCATGCCTAGAGCCCGTGCTCCACAACAAGAGAAGCCCGCACGCAGCAACCAAGACCCAACGCAGTCAAAAATAAATAAATGTATTTTTAAAAAAATACCCTTTTAAAAAATCCTTAAAAAAACCCCAACAAATATTTTGGAGAGTGCATACGTGAAATTTATAATTTATAAATCCCATTGTGTATGTTCATTCTTAGAGGAAACTCATGAACCTTGATCTTTTCTGGTTATTTCTCTGAGCACTGCAACACAAAAGATAGATTGTGTCCTTTTAATCCTTATTTATGAAATGTTCTTTTATTTCCTCATAGTTTTCATATGCTTACTATATTTCTATTTTCATGTAGATATGCAAACCATGGGTCTAACTTCAGCACTAAAAAAGGCATGTAAAAATATAATCTTGTGTATATTCAGGTAAGGAGAGGCAGTTTGTAGGGAGCTTGAATCTGAAGTTTCACCGACTTGGTATTTTCATAGCAGTCCTAGAAATAATCAGGGATACACTTAGGAGTTCATAAGTCAAATGCAGATTATGAATGTATATTTCCAAAGTTGAATGCCGTTTTATATATAACATGGAAAGAAATTGTTTAGATGCCCCTCAACCTAGAGAGCCTAACGACGTATTATGTGTTATGAAGTGCCCCAAAGAGGTGGGATACTCTGGGGTCAATAGAAAGCTTATGACTCATTCAGGATTATAAAGGAAAGATTACATTACATTAATTTTTGAATCCCTCACAAGCATGCTTTACTCTAGTTCCTTTCATTAAACTATCTTCTGTAACACCATGTCTTCAGTGTCTAGAAATAATACTAATTTTCATTAATAAATGATATACAACAGCTATTCCCTTTTAAGAGGACAGAAGACCATTGTTCCCCTCCATTTTTTCTGCCATCGTGATACTCATATGAAAACTTCATTCTCTCAGTGTCCAGTTGTACTGTGTTTCACGATCATCTGGTAGGGTAACCCTTTCCTATAATCATCAATAGCCCTCAGTCACAGCAAATCTAGAGAAGGGGCAATGAGCGCAAAAAGCACTATATTTTAGATAATAGTTTTATATCTATACTCTGCCCCTCCCCATGCTGTCAAGTTTATTTATAACATTGCACCTTAAAGTGAGTGTCCTAGTTTTTCACAGTAACCTGGATATGAGTAAATCCCACCTAATGAAGTAGGTCCTTTCATCTTACCCATCCCTTCCCTAAAACCATCATGGTCATGAAAGAATAGCGAGTAACGAAAGAATAACAGCAGATTTCAAACTTCAGGTTATAGGTCGTTAATAAGAATACACCGTTTTCAAGAAACTTCAAATAATTGAATAAAAACATTTAATAATATGCAGATAATTAGACTTTTCCACGGGTATCCTTGATTCATTGATAGACACCATCTCATGAGGTTTTTTTTTATACAGCAGGTTCTTATTAGTTGTCCATTTTATACATATTAATGTATACATATCAATCGCAATCTCCCAATTCATCACACCACCACCACCCTCCCCCCGCCACTTTCCCCCCTTGTCCATACATTTGTTCTCTACATCTGTGTCTCTGTCTCTGTCCTGCAAACCGGTTCATCTGTACCATTTTTCTAGGTTCCTATGACATATATGCGTTAATACACGGTATTTGTTTTTCTCTTTCTGACTTCACTCTGTATTATAGTCTCTAGTTTTATTATTTTTTTCAAGTAGCCTTTTTTTTTTTCTTCCTGTTGTTCCATGCTGCTTGCAGGATCTCAGTTCCCTGACCAGGGATTGAACCCAGGCCATGGCAGTGAAAGCACCGAGTCCTATCTGATCCTGGTTGATCTTAATCTTTTTTTTTTTTGGTTGATCTTCATAAGTAATGAACCTAGTTCCCCTGAGTGTAAACTTCCTTAGCGTTAAGTCCATTGAGAGCATTGTTTGAACATTTATCTCCATTACATTTGTCATTTCTTTCTAGTATGAATTCTTCGTGCCGTATGCTGAGGTAATTGCTGAAAGGCCTTGACTCACTTGTACCGTTTCCATATTATATGAATACTTCCATGACCACAAAGCTGTGTATTGTTTACAAAGTTGATCACACTCATTACATTTGTCAAATTTCTGGAAAGAATTCTATTATGTTCCAGAAGGCTTAAAATTTGGATCAGCTTTGCCATATATTTGTGTGTTTTTTTCTCAAAAATGTATATTCTGATACCAAGTGAGGTATGAGCCCTGGTTCCTGGCTTTGCCGCATACATTAGTTTTATATGGTATCTCTCCACAATGGAGTTTGTTTTTATTTAAAAAAAAATTTTTGTTTGTCTTTTTTGGCCATACTGCATGGCCTGTGGGATCTTAGTTCCCCAACCGGGTATTGAACCCGGGCCCTCAGCAGTGAAAGCGCCGAGTCCTAACCACTGGACTGCCAGGGAATTCCCTCTCTTTTTATTTCTAATTGGAATACAGGTGATGTACAATATAATGTTTCAGGTGCACTATGCGCTGTTTTAATATTTGTATACATTATGAAATGATCACCACAATGAGTCTAGTAGCCATCTTGTCCCCAAACAAAATTATTATGACGTTATTGACCATATTCTTTATGCTGTATGTTACATCACTGTGACCTATCTATTGTGCAGTTTTAAATGTGATCCTCTTAACTTTTCTTTTTTTCTTTTGGCCGTACCGCCTGGCATGTAGGATCTTAGTTCCCTGACCAGAGATCTAAACCGAACCCCCTGCAGTGGAAGCATGGAGTCTTAGCCACTGGACCACCAGGGAAGTCCCTGAAATATACCCCTCTTATCTCACCCCTTTACCCCTTTCTCAAAATCATATGTTTGTTCTACCAGTCTCTCTTCACTGTATTCCACTTTTTTTTTAATGCCATATATAAGTGAAACCGTGTGGTACTTGTTTTTGTCTGACTTTTTTCACTTAGCATAGTACGTTCTAGAGCCATCGGTGTTGTTGCAAATGGCAACATTTCTGAGCAATATTGCATTCTATATATATACACCACATTTTCGTTATCAGTTTGTCCGTCAGTGGTGCTCAACGCAGTCTTCACATTAGATGGATAAGGCATTTTGTAAATACATGTGTGTTCCCTGACCAGAGATCCTCTTTCATATTATCAGGGTGGGGCCCAACTTTAATAAATAATATTAAGGATCTCTAGTATGTTCTAATCTGTATGTACCATTGAGCATCATGACTGAGTCCCCCCGTTCCTGAGGGCTGAGATCTGGGCTGAGGGCTGAGATCTGGGCTGAGGGTGAGGGGACTCTGCTCTGCGTGGGGATGGATCAGGGCTGGTCTGTGACCTGGAGGGGATTGTTGGGTCCAGCTGAGCGTCTCACCAGAGACCACAGTGACTTGAAGGAAAGTGTGGGAAAACTGCCTTGCTGGTCTCTGTGTAAGAGTTTACTGTGCTGAATCCTTCCTGCCCTGCTAAGGTTCCCACTGTTGTATGGTGGATTCTGAAACAAAGGGTTCTGAGAAAACACACAAGTTGTCAAGTTGGGGGAGGAAAACACTCGCAGCATAAGGCTTCAGAAGCTATTTTGTTCATTTCTAGCTTTTTGGTTGGTTTGATCAGTTCAGAAAGTGTTTCACAAAGAGGCAATTTTAGAATTTTGTTCCTGTTTGGAAGCTTCCAGGTACCCATGAAAATAAATATACCATTCGTCTTGTTTAATTTTAGAACTGCAGTCTTCAGATTTAGTCTTAAGGGAAACGAGTGTTGGGAGATGGAATGATAGTCATAATGGCCACTGTAATTCTGGATTAATTTTAGTTTGTTCAACCCACTTGGTAAAAATGTGCATGTGTAGCGTTCATACTTTTGATGCAGGAAGGAAGACCCCTTCCAGGACCCAAGAGTGGGCCCTTGTCTAACACTCGGAAACGAATTGTCCGAGGAGACACACGTACTGACAAAGCAAAAGACTTTGTTGGGAAGGGGTGCCTGAGTGAAGAGCAGCAGGGTAAGGGACCCCAGGAGGACGGCTCTGTCATGTGGCTCTCAGTCTCAGGTTGATGGTCGTGGGGTTAGTTTCCGGGTTGTCTCTGGCCAGTCATCTGGCTTGCTCCATTTTTGGTCTGACTCAGGGTCCTTCCTGGGGTGCCTTTTCTGTGTCAAATCTTAGTTCCTGTTTTAACCTTTTGCCTTTAAGTTACCATGGCTCAGGCCCTTTGTCCTCCTTCAGTTCTAGGTTCTGAGAGGTCCCCACCATCCCCTCCAGCCAATCTCTGTCACATCCACCAGAGTTTATTGCCCCTGTATCAACCCCCCTCATCAGAAATGCCTTTCTCCATTGATCATTTGGAGTCTCCCCTTTTCCATTCGTTGAAGGGTGCACCGTGTTTCTCTTCCTCCCAGGATGGGAGGAAAAGATGTAGGCAGTCCTAAAAAGCCCTACAGAACTGGTGTCCTCATGCAGTGTCCTGAGTTGTCCCCATGTTTAGTGTGCTCTGTCCCTGCTTTACTGTAGCCCCCAGGTGTTCCGGGCTGTGCACATCCAGGGACCAGTCACCACCTTGGACAGGAGCTCTGCCTTCCGGCAGGTCATCTGCACAGTCAGCGATAGTGATTTCTCTGTGCTAAGGGTGCAGATGTTGGGAACCTAAGGGGGCATGTAGGAGGCCCCCCTCAATGAGCTAGGGTATCTTTTAATTACCTGTGAGTGGGGAGAACAGGAGCTAAAAACCCTGGGAACCGTCTGTCTTGGAGATTTCCTCACTATACTCAAATGCCTTTGTCACTGGACTTCATAACAACCCCAGTTGCGGGTCAGTTCTCCCAGGAGGGCCGACTTCTTAACCTTCATACTGAATGGCCAGTGTCCTTTAGGTGGCACTTTGTGTGTATTCCTGTTGTGATGGCTTTGCTGAGAGGTCCTTGTGTCTTTCAGCCTTGTTTGCCCATGAGTGCTTTGGGAACAGGTAGAAAATTGGGGAAATCGGAGGGAAGCCTGTAGGGCTCTGCAGCAGAGACATGGCCGTAAGTCGGGGCATCAAGATGTGTGCACCTGTCCCTTGTGGGCTCAAAGGGTGTGTGGAGCTGTTGGCGAAGGGTGTCTCACTTCTGGCTGGAGCACCTGGAATTGGGTTTATGGGTAGTTGTGGGGGGCGTTGCATGGTTTGAGGTGCCATAGTGTCTTAGCTCAGGTTCCCTGGGACCTAGCTGCTGACACTGAGGTTTACGTGCATTTGTTTATTCGGATATTTCATGGTCATACCTCGGGAAGAAAGAAGGCAGTGGATTTAGGCAGAGAAAAACATTTTTTCTCCAACGTTAGATGTGTTCCCTGAGCTGAGCCTGCAGGAATCCTTCAGTGCAGGAGGGTGGGTGCCTTGTCCTCAGGCGATGGAGCTAGAGGGTGCCCTACAGCATCCACTCCACAAGTGACTTGTGTCGGTCTTTTGGGAGATCAAGGATCATTGTACAGGGGCACTGCTTTGGGAAAGAACTCTGGTGTCGTTATTAATTACTGCAAGTAATAAATCCTTCCTTGTCCAGGGGCGGGCATGGGGAGGGAATCACTGCTATTTTTAGAGTAATATAGGGAAAAGTTCAGAGATCATTTTGTGGGTTACCTTTTGTATTTTTTAGTATTTTGTGTTGCAAATAAAGTTTCAGATGCACTGATACAAAAGGTAAGAAAGAGAGAATTTGGAGTGTTTCCTTGGGAAATGGTGGGGTCTCTCTGTGGCATGTGCAACACTGGATACATCTCTTTTATGTAGTTTTTGGAGATGACAGTGTTTGGTCTGTGGTCACTATGAATGAAAATATGGTGTTTTGCATGTAGTGTTTCCTTAGGTGTCTTCATATGTATTTTTTCCTCAGGCATGATTTATTAGAGTTTGGAATGTTTTCTGGTATTTTATAGCAGGATGGAGTGGATCATTATGGGTTGTATGGAGGCTGTGTTGGACCCCATGAGAGTTTGTAAGTTCATTTGAATCCTGAAAGGAAATCATGAGTATAAACTTCAAATGGCAGTATGTTTTCATTAGATAGATTCTGGTAGGTATGTGTCAGTGGACACAATTTGAGAGAGGCCAGTAACTTCTTGGATGTAGGGAAAATTTATTCCAAAAATCAGAGGGCCAGCAACACTACAGTGATCAGTAGTACAGAGGCACATTCTTGGGAAGCTGTAGCTGCTACTTTCTTGCTGCCAGGCCAGTGCTGGTGTCCTCTCCCTACCTGTGTGAAACCTTCGAGTGTACACACACACAAACACACACACACATGACAGAGAACAAGGAACAATATAATTGTATAGAATTACTGTTAATTATTCTTCATACATTTGATAGAATTGTCTAATATCCCTCTTGTGACTTTTTAAATTCAGCATTTGTTAACTAGAGCCTCTTGATACCGATGGTTGAGCCGCAACTCAGTAAAAGACTGCAAGGGAACATGAAATGGAGGCGTTTATTACTCACAGGTCCTGGAGGAGGTACAAGATACAGCTGGAAGGAACACGTCAGAATTCAAGGAAGGGTGCAGGCAGAGAGCATGGGGCATGCCCTGAGGCACGTACCTTCATTAGGGTCCATGGATGAAATGTTTTGGCTTCTTGGGTTCAGGCTGCATTTGTCAGTGCAAACCAAAAAAACAGGAATTGGTAGGCTTCCTTGTTGGAAGCGTGTCTCATCCAAAGAAGAACCAGGCGAAAGCCTTGGGTGACAGGGGAAAATGGTTATCACAAGGGCAGTTGGGGGAGTCAGTCATAACAGGAACTTAAACTTGCTGTGACTCTGTGGGCTCTTCCATAGGATGTGTTGTCAGGGGAAAGGCTTGAGTCAGATCGAGATCCCTGTTGGCCAGTTGCCTACACCAAATAAATGCTGAGATCACCGTATTATGGAGTACTTTACCTAGCCTCTCCTGGCCACCATCTGTGATTTTAGATTTGTTTTCTGGGTGGTGGCGATTTTCAAATTAAAAATGTAGTCTGGGGGCTTCCCTGGTGGCGCAGTGGTTGAGAGTCCGCCTGCTGATGCAGGGGACACGGGGTCGTGCCCCGGTCCGGGAAGATCCCACATGCCGCGGAGCGGCTAGGCCCGTGAGCCATGGCCGCTGAGCCTGCGCGTCTGGAGCCTGTGCTCCGCGATGGGAGAGGCCACAGCAGTGAGAGGCCCGCGTACCCCCCCCAAAAAAAAAATGTAGTCTGTAATTCAAAGTAATTACTCAAAATGATCTGTTTCATAAGGGTGAATTGTGGCAGGTTATTCGTTTACCTGAAAATATTGTAATTAGGTTATTTCCCTATGTAAATATCATCATGTAGGCGTGTGATAAAACATACATTGTAGGTGTTATCAAACAGTTATTTCCATAAATATATCGAGGGTTGAAATGAAGTTTTTGCATAGCTGATAACCTAGTTTTAATTTCTTTAGGGTTTGTATTATGAAAGAGAATATATCTCCCTATAAAATGCCCTTAAAACATTGTAAAAATGATGAGTCTTTAGATGAAACTAATCTTAATTTCCTCTGAAGACTGTATACTTTACAGGCTTTCTCATCCACACATAACAGAACTTTCAGAAATAGAAACAAAGACCTAGGGACTTCCTTGGTGGCAGAGTGGTTAATACTCGGCGCTTCCAATGCAGGCGGCCCGGGTTCGATCCCTGCTCAGGGAACTAGACCCCACATATATGCTTCAACTAAGAGTTTGCATGCCACAACTAAGGAGCCTGCAAGCCGCAACTAAGGAGCTGCTGCAACTAAAGACCTGGCACAACCAAATCAATCAATCAGACAATCAATATTAGGGCTTCCCTGGTGGCGCAGTGGTTAAGAATCCGCCTGCCGGTGGGTTCCCGCACGTCCGCCCGGCTCCCCCCTGACGTCAGCCTCGCGGTTCTATTTAAGGCCCCTCCCGCTCCCCACTCGGAGTATCCGAGCAGCTACTGCCAATTCCGAGTCCAGCCCGCCCGACGTGCACTCCTGATTCCTTTCGGTTCTAAGTCCAATATGGCAACTCTCAAGGATCAGCTGATTCAGAATGTTATTAAGGAAGAACATGTCCCCCAGAATAAGATTACAGTGGTTGGTGTTGGTGCTGTTGGCATGGCCTGTGCCATCAGTATCTTAATGAAGGACATGGCAGATGAACTTGCTCTTGTTGATGTCATAGAAGACAAACTGAAGGGAGAGATGATGGATCTCCAACATGGCAGCCTTTTCCTTAGAACACCAGAAATCGTCTCTGGCAAAGACTATAATGTGACAACAAACTCCAGGCTGGTTATTATCACAGCTGGGGCATGCCAGCAAGAGGGAGAAAGCCGTCTTAATTTGGTCCAGTGTAATGTGAACATCTTTAAATTCATCATTCCTAATATTGTAAAATACAGCCCAAACTGCAAGTTGCTTGTTGTTTCCAATCCAGTGGATACCTTGACCTATGCAGCTTGGAAGATAAGCAGCTTTCCCAAAAACCGTGTTATTGGAAGTGGTTGCAATTTGGATTCAGCCCGGTTCTGTTACCTCATGGGGGAAAGGCTGGGAATTCACCCATTAAGCTGTCATGGGTGGATCCTTGGGGCATGGAGACTCTGGTGTGCCTGTATGGAGTGGAGTGAATGTTGCTGGTGTCTCCCTGAAGAATCTGCACTCCGAATTAGGCACTGATGCAGATAAGGAACAGTGGAAGGCAGTTCACAAACAGTGCTTTTGAGGTGATCAGACTGAAAGGCTACGTACACATCCTGGCCCATTGGACTGTCTGTGGCAGATTTGGCAGAAAGTATAATGAAGAATCTTAGGCGGGTACATCCGATTCCCACCATGCTTAAGGGTTTCTATGGAATAAAAGAGGATGTGTTCCTGAGTGTTCCTTGCATCTTGGGACAGAATGGAATCTCAGATGTTGTGAAAGTGACTCTGACTCCTGAGGAACAGGCCTGTTTGAAGAAGAGTGCAGATACACTTTGGGGGATCCAGAAAGAGCTGCAGTTTTAAAGTCTAATATACCACTTCACTGTCTAGGCTACAACAGGATTTTAGTTGAGGGTTGTGCATATTGTCCTTTATATCTGATCTGTGACTAAAGCAGTAATGTTAAGACAGCCTAGGAAAAACATCAGTTTCCTAACATTAGCAATAGGAATGGTTCATAAAACCCTGCAGCTGTATCCTGATGCTGCATGGCACTTATCTTGTGTGTTCCTAAATTGGTTCATGCAGAATAGCTCTACTTCCTCAGGTGGTACCACTGACAATGTTGCAGATGCTGCAGTTGCCCTTCAAACCAGATGTGTATTTAACTCGTGTTATATAACTTCTGGTTCCTTTAGCCAAGATGCCTAATCCAACTTTTTTTCTCCAATTAATCACATTCTGGGATTGATTATAAACCCAGTATTGTATGTCTTGTGCATAACTGTTCTAAAGAATCTTATTTTATGTACTATATGTATCAGAATAGTATACATTGCCATGTAATGTAAAAAAGAAAAATCTACATAAATAATGCAGCCAACTATCTAAGTGTTATACCAACTAAAACAATAAAGAAACCTTGAACAGTGGGGAAAAAAAAAAAGAATCCGCCTGCCAATGCGGGAGACACGGGTTTGATCCCTGGTCTGGGAAGATCTCACATGCCACTGAGCAGCTAAGCCCATGTGCCACAACTACTGAGCCTGCACTCTAGAGCCTGCGAGACACAACTACTGAGCCTGCACTCTAGAGCCCGTGAGCCACAACTACTGAGCCTGTGTGCCTAGAGCCTGTGCTCCGCAACAAGAGAAGCCACTGCAATGAGAAGCCTGCACATTGCAACGAAGAGTAGCTCCTGCTTGCATCAGCTAGAGGAAGCCCGTGTGCAGCCATGAAGATGCAATGCAGCCAAAAATAAAGTAAGGTTTAAAAAATAAATATTAAAAAAAAGGAACAGCTAAAATACGTTACAATTTCAAAATAAAAATCTTTCTAATTACAATTAAATTATTGTTAGTTATGTTTGACTTAAGTGTACTATGATATAAAGAAGTTTTTCTCAAAGATATTTGAAGGAAATTATTAAGTGTAGAATAGAAGTATTTTAAAGAGTAATGCCTTCTCATCAAAGGAATACAACGTTTCTCTTTCTCTTTTTATTGTATCTATATGAAATGCTGGATGCTAACTAAACTTACTGTCCTAATCTTTTCACAAGATACGTTAAGGCAGAGAATTCTGTGGTACACCTTTACTGAATAGTGATGTATCTCAAGTATTTCTCTATTATACTCCGGGGGAAAGCAGGTTTTAAAAGGCAAAAAGAAGCAAAACAATCAAAAAATTTACCTAAAAAAGAATACTACAATTTATTGCTCTTTTTATAGCAACGGTTAGTGCCCTGAATTATCACATGCCTTAGTTCACCAGTCTCAGACCTCAGGTCTAGTCCCTGATTGTCTGGAAATGAGCAGAGCGTTGAGTTTGGCCTCCTGAGTGAGCAGGGAATAGAAACAGAATGTTCTGTAGAGTTTTCAGTGTGAAAAAGCCCATCCTACCCAGAGTTTTGTAATTCTGTCATTCTAGTTTGTAATAGAAAGACAAGTCCAGCTCTTGTTTCCTGAATTGCTTTTATTAGTTCTAACTGCAGGAAATGTTCCAGGCTCCAGTCGCCGCCCCACAGCTACCACTTGGAGACCCAAGTTTCCAGAGCTCTGAATTGCTTCAGCCTCACCAACGGGACTTTAGAGCAACCTGTTTTGGGGCGGAGTGGGGGAGCTTTTTATTTAAACCGTTTTTAAGTTAAGAGGAAACGTCTTAGTTTTTAATGAAAGTGACTGCCCTGCTCCCTGCTGCCAGCCCCGCCCTCTGGCCATCCCAGCATCTGGGCTCTCTCCTGGCCCCGCCCCTCGCACACAGCGCTCCGCCCAGGCCCCGCCCCGGGAGCCCCGCCTCTCCCCCCGAATTAGTAGTTACCTGCGGAACCGGAAACGGGCCGTGTTTTGAAGGTCACGGTACGAGGTAAGATGCAGAGGTAAGTTGCCCATCGCTAGTGAAGATCTGTGCTTCGCTGCTCCTCGTACTGCAACCTCCTGGCTTCGGAGCTACTATGAACCGTAAATCCCAGCATCCGGCCTCCTACCTAATAGATCCAGACGTCGCCGTTAGAGGTCGGGTATGTTTTCCTTTGGGCTTGAAATCGCTTTGAGGCTGGTCCCTGCCCTTCGCTTTACGGCCTTCAGTCCACGTAGACACGGTCTTTAGCGCCGTTTTCCTGCTTCAAACCTTCAGTGACCACCCCCCCAGGCCCACCCCGTAATGTCCTCTTCCGCGAGGTGGATTCGCGACCCCAGCCTCGCCCTCGCGGCCCCTGGAGGGCAGCGCCGGCCGCCCCGCTCCCGGACAGGCCGCGTCCTCTCCCCGGTCCTGGGGTTCTGGAGAGCCCGCCCCTCTCCTGAGACCCCCTCTCTCCCTCCCCGCCCCTCTGTCCTCGCGTCTCCAAAGGCCAACAGTTCTGCTCCCCCGGCCTCCCCTTCGTAGTCAGCCCTTCCCCTCACCCTGCGAAGGGGGAGGTGACCTGGGCCAGCCGTGTGACACCCAGTGTTGTTTCTTCCCGAATTCCACTCGCTGGAAAATATCTCTTTTCCGTTAGGCGGGTGTGTTATTCAGTCGCCATTTCTGGAAACACGTGGGCGATGGGAAGTAGGAGGAGTAGAGACGGAGCGACTGACGGAGAAGTAGGAATAACTGAGATGTTGAAGGAATGGGGGAGAACCCATGGCATTGCAGCGTGGGAAGAGGGGCCCTGGATCACCAGTAGAAGGGAGGACAATACAGTGGCGAGGCACTTCACGCAGAGAGTGGCCGGAGAGAATGGAGTTTGAACCTTGGCCTTCAGAGCCAAGTGGCTCTGGGAGAGCAAGAGAGGAACAACTAGGAACTAGAAGAGCAGAGGAAGAGAGAGCCGATGGGAAGTACAGCCACCTGGTGGTGCCACAGACTGGGGCGGAAGGGACTGTGGCCGGGATGGAAACGCCGTAACCAGGGGATGAGAGACGGGGCCGAGATTGGGAAGAAAGATGCAGAAAGATACGGATATTTAGGACAGTCAGAAAGGTTGGGCGGAGAGAGCAACAGGAGGGGAAACAGGTCGCAGAGTGGGGCAGGACTGGCGTGAGGGAGGAAACAGGGAAGAAAAAGATGGCCACAGAGAAAGGAATAGGGAGACAGGTAAACCTAATGAAATGTAAAGATGTAGTAGTGCAGGTACAAGGGAGAAACAGAGTCCAGATGGGTGGTGAGTTCTTTGGATGTGGACAATTAAGTCGTGATATGTTGATTTCTGGCTTTAAAATCTAATAAATGTAAATTTTGTTTGTTTGACTTACATAGACAAGGATCAGAATTGAAAAACTGGCTATAAGATTTGTGAATTTTGTAATTATTTGAATCATAAGATGACTTCCATATTCAGTTCCTATTCAGCCATGGGGCAGTGACTTGACTCAGACAGTTGTCCTTCACCCCCTTACATTTCTTGTCAGGGAGTAGGGGACTGGGTAAGAAAAAACTGTCAGCACATGGTACCTCTTGAAAGGAAGAGGCCCTTCGGGTGACCTTTTCAGAATTCATTTCCACCTGATTCTATTCAGTCAATTCAGACCTTCTCTGAAATGTGTCCCCTCTGGGCCTCAGGGAGCCTACTCGTAACATAGAGATGAGAGACTAGACCAGAAAATCTCAGTCTGAGCAACACTTAACCCCTGAATTCATTGGTGAAATTGGGTGTGTGTCTGTGTGTGGCAGTTCTTTTTCTTTGAGTATATATTTATTGCAAAGGTAATATCAAGCCTATGTGAGAATACAGACAAAAAGAAGAAAATGGAAATCATTTCTAATCCCACTCAAAAAAGATGGTATTAACCTTTTAGTATATATCATTATAGTCTTATTTTATGGATAAAGTTTTTTTTTTTTTTTTTTTTTTTTT
>NW_021703766.1:53686820-53694899 GCF_005190385.1 Monodon monoceros
GGTACGCGGGCCTCTCACTGTTGTGGCCTCTCCCGTTGCGGAGCACAGGCTCCGGACGCGCAGGCTTAACGGCCATGGCTCACGGGCCCAGCCACTCCGCGCCATGTGGGATCCTCCCGGACCGGGGCACGAACCCGTGTCCCCTGCATCGGCACGCAGACTCTCAACCACTGCGCCACCAGGGAAGCCCTGGATAAAGTTTTAATAAAAAGTATAAGGAGCACTTTTTATTTGGAGTATAGTTTCTTTACATTGCTAGACTGTTGGATTCTGCTGTACAGCAAAGTGAATCAGCCATATGTATACATATCCCCTCTTTTTTGGATTTCCTTCCCATTTGGGTCACCACAGAGCACTGAGAACATACTGTATAGCCTTCCCTGTGCTACACAGTATGTTCTCATTAGTTATATATTTTATACATCGTAGTGTGTATATGTCAATCTGAATCTCCCATCATCCCTCCCCACCTCCCACCCCCACCCGCTATGTGTGGCCATTATTTTTGAAGAGAGTGTCTAGTTGTATTTAGAAATTTAAATGGGTCACAGTCATCCCAGAATGTAAAAGTAAAACAAACCCTAGAAAGGAGACAAGAACATAGGCTCAGAGTTAAAGTGACCATAGTGAGATGTATTTCTCTGCAGAAGGTTTAAATTTGAAGAGAGTTTAGTCAGTCCTGGCACTCATATCTCCACTGGCTGTTATTTGTCTTTATGACAAAGTCCAGTCTCCTCACTGTGTCTACACAGCCCTGTATCATGCTCAGGGCCCTGCCAGTGTCTCCAGCCTCATCTCGGGAAGTGACCGTTTCCTCATGGTTCACTCTGCCCCGCACACGTTCACCTTTTTTCTGTTCCCAAACCCCAACACGTTTTCTGTCTCAGATCTTAGTTCCTGTTCTTGCCATTGGCCTTTAAGTCACCATGGCTCAGGCCCTTTGTCCTCCACATCTTACTTCAGAGATGTGTCCACTTCCCCTTCCTCCGACAACCTCTGTGAAATTACCCAGGTTTTACTGCCTCTGTATCAGTCACCCTCAACAGAAATGGACTTGTGTATTGATTATTGTTAGTCTTTCGTGCTTAACCTCCGTTGAAGGACGCAGTGTTCATCGTCTTCCCAGGGTCACTGCGACCTCACTCCGGGGATGTTTTCAAGGCTAGGATTATTGATTGGGCTGAGTATACCTCAGGAAATATCAAGGTGCCAGGGCAGGTAATGAGGACGGCTCTCACACTTGTTTTGGACATTTCCACTCTAATTGATCCTTACCTTATGTGTCTGTTTACTCAAGAGCAAAAAGATGTAGGGAGGCCTAAAAAGTCCTGTACAGCTGGTGTCCTCAAGCAGTGGGTGACGTGCTCCCATGTTTAGTGTGCTGTGTCAGTGCTCTGCTGTAGCCCCCAGGCGTTCCGGGCTGTGCACATCAGGTGACCAGTCGCCACCTTGGACAGGAGCCTTGCCTTCCGGCAGGTCATCTGCTCAGAGTCCAGGATAGTGGTTTCCCTGTGCTAAGGGTGGGCAGAAGTCTGCAGCCTAATGGGGCATGAAGGAGGCCTCCCTCAAAGAGCTAGGGTATCTTTTAATTACCTGTGAGTGGGTAGAACAGGAGTCAAGAAACTTGGGAACTGTCTGCTTTGAGTCTCCGTAAATGAACTCAAATGCCTTTGTAACTGGACTTGATGACGTTCCCAATCGTTGGTCAGTTCTCCCAGGATGGCCGACTTCTTGACCTTCATAATGAATGGCCAGCGTCCTTTGGGTGGCAACTTGTGTGTATTCCTGTTGCGATGGCTTTGCTGAGAGGTCCTTGTGCCTTTTAGCCCTGTTTGCCCATGAGTGCATGGAGGAGAGGCAGAACAGTTGGGAAGTTGGAGGGGAGTCTGTAGGGGTCTTCAGGAGGGATGTGGCAGCCAGTGTGGGCTTCAAGGTGAGCCAAGTGAATGGTGTGGGCACCTGTCCCTTGTGGGGTCAAGGCATCTGGAGAGCTATTTGAAAGGGATGTCTTAATTGTGGTTGGAGAACCTTGAGGTGGTTTGTGTAGTTGTGGGCTTCATTACACGAACTGAATTGCTATAAAGTCCTAGCTCAGGTTCCCTGGGACATAGATGCTGAGACTGAGGACTGCATGCATTGGTTGCATTGAATAACTCATGGTCACACCTGAGTAGGAATGAAGGCAGTGGATTTAGAAAGACAAACGTTTTCCTCCTGTGCTCTTAGAGATATGACCTGAGCTGTGCGAACAGCACGCTCTGGGTACAGGTGGATGGACACCATGGTCCTGAGGGAATGGATCTATAGGGTGCCCCACAGAATCCACTCTATACATTGACTCACATTGGGTCTTTTGAGAGTGGGAGAATCATCGTGCAACCCTTAAAGTGATACACAGAAAATTTTAGAGATCATTTTGTGGGTTGCCTTTGGTATTTTTGAGCATTTTATTGTGTAAGTGAAGACCATTTCAGATGCACTTTGAAAGATACAGTGGAGAATTTGGGCCATTTCATTGGGAGAGGTTGTGGTCTGACTGTGGCATGTGCATTATTGCATGTGTCTCTTTTTTAATTAGTAGGTTTTGGAGATGACAGTGTTTGGGCTGGAATTGTAAATGAAAATATGGTATCTTAGGTTTAGTGGGTCCTTGGGTGTCTTCACATGTAATTTTTGTGATAATTATTACACAGTGTATATATCTGCCAAATAATCACATTGTATATCTTATATGTACACCATGTTTATTCATCAACTATACATTAATAGAGCTTGGGTAAAAAAGAACGTGGGAGGTGTGCTGGGCTCACCCCCTCTAGGTGGTGTTCCACCCAGACGTCACATTGATTTGAGGAAGGCATCTTCATATATCCCCTTCATATAACAAGAGGGTTGCTTTCCAGTAGTATGGATGGGGCCCAACATCAGTAATCCTTTAAGTGCCCCAGGATGTTCCAATCCGGATCCCTCACTGAGCATCGTGACTCTGAGTCCCCCCGTTTCTGAGGGCTGAGGTCTGGGCTGAGGGTGAGAGCTCTGCTCTGCGTGGGAATGGATCAGGGCTAGTCTGTGACCTGAAGGGGATCGTCGGGTCCAGCTGAGGTGCCCGCTGCTGCTGGGTACGTGAGGGCCTCACCAGGAGGGGAGCCTGATCTGAAGGAAAGGGTGGGAAAACTCACTGGTTGGTCTCTGTGTGGGAGTCACTGTCCTGAGTCCCTCCTGGGACAGTGGGCAGCAGAGGACCGTCTGTTCCCCATGCTGAGGGCTTCCCTGTGCGTGTGGTGGTGACTCAGGAAGGGGGTGTGTTGATTCTAAGCGTTAAATAGCATGTTTTCAACTCTCAGGGTAGACCTCTAAAGAGTCCTGTTGTCTAACAAAGAAGCCGTTAAGAGAAGGAAAAGAAAAGGAGTCACGAATGGCTGTTTCTGAGGTAAAGTCATATTCTCAGTTGATTCTTCAGTCTTTCCTTTCTGAAGTGCCCTCAATTGGACTTGCTAATCTTGTCTCACTCTGAGGTATCCTTCCTGACACGTGTACATTCACCCTTATCTAGTGCCTTCCCTCAGTCCCTGTCATGTCCACTTAGATTTCATCTCCCCTGAGGTTCCAGTGGACATTGTCTTAGGCAGGGCTTCACACCTATGGATTGTGGATGGGGTCTCAGTGCTATTGGGCAGCAGGTATTGCTAAAGGGCTTCATCTGAGTGCACTGTCCGCTCTCTGTAAATTCCGTGACCCATCCTGTTCGTGGAATCATCTGAATATGCACAATACTTGGTAATTCTGGAAAACTGAACAATAACAAGAAATTTGTTCTGATTTTTTTTATAATACACTAGAAGCTAAACGAGTGAGTCACTGACTTCAAAATCTGAATGATTGGAAAATGGAATGGTAAGTTCAGAAAGAGACGTCAGTGATAGAGGGTGTTTTATTCCATCATCGATTTTAAACTAGGAAATCAACAAAATTCTCTGCATTCTTCAAGTCACTTTCTTCCCCTCCGTTTCTCAGGGGTTGTCTTTACACTCGGTTGATTGCCTTTTTCATGACAGAGAGGTTTTTCTGTTTTATGCAAGTAAGGTTCCTACTTTCTTCTTTTGCTGGTAGATACCCAGTTTCCCAGCAGCATTTGTTACTGAGACTGTCCTTTTTCCATTGTATAATCTTAACCACCCTTGTGAGTACATTTTACACACATGCCAAGGATTATTTGTGAGCATTCTGTTCTGTTCCTTGGCTTTATGTGTCTGTGTTCATGCCAGTACCACACCATCTTGATTAATTTGTATGTAATGTTTTGATATTCAAATGGGCCTTCTCCATCTCCCTCCTGTTTCAAGAGTATTTTGGCCATTTTGGGTCCTTTGAGATTCTCTTAGCATGTTTTTTTACCATGTTTTTTTGTATTACTGCAAAGCATGTTTTTTTGTACTATGTTTTTTTCTGTCACTGCAAATATTGCCATTGGAATTTTGACAGGGATTCTGTTGTATCTATAGAACACTTTGGGACTGTGGTCATTTTAAGAGTATTAAGTCTTCCAGTGCATGCGTACAGGATATCTTTTTATTTGTGTGTATCTCCTTGGATTACTTTTAACAAGTTTTGTAGTTTTCAGTGTACAAGTGTTTTACCTCCTTGGCTAATTTATTCCTAAGTATTCTGTACTTTTTAATGCTGTAGTTAATGGGATTGTTCTCTTAATTTTTTTTGACATTTTTCATTCCATATAGAAATTTGTCTGATTTTTGCGTGTTAATTTTTTTTTTTTTTTGCAGTATGCGGGCCTCTCACTGTTGTGGCCTCTCCCGTTGCAGAGCACAGGCTCTGAACGCGCAGGCTCAGCGGCCATGGCTCACGGGCCCAGCCGCTCTGCGGCATGTGGGATCTTCCCGGACCAGGGCACGAACCCGTGTCCCCTGCATCGGCAGGCGGACTCCCAACCCCTGCGCCACCAGGGAAGCCACATGTTAATTTTTTTATCCAACTTTTCTAAAAAAATTTTTTGACATAGTTGGTTTTTTTTTTTTTTAATTTAATTTATTTATTTTTGGCTGCATTGGGTCTTCGTTGCTTTGCGCGGGCTTTCTCTGGTTGCAGTGAGCGGGGGCTACTCTTCCTTGCGGTGCTTGGGCTTCTCACTGTGATGGCTTCTCTTGTTACGGAGCATGGGCTCTAGAGTGCACAGGCTTCAGTAGTGTGGCACACGGGCTCAGTAGTTGTGGCTCGCAGGGTCTAGAGCACAGGCTCAGTAGTTGTGGCGTGTGGGCTTAGTTGCTCCGGGGTGTGTGGGATCTTCCCGGACTAGGTCTCAAACCCGTGTCCCCTGCATTGGCAGGCGGATTCTTAACCACTACGCCATCAGGGAAGTCCCGACATAGTTGTTTTCTTGTAGTATCTTTGTGGTTTGTCCGTATAAAACTTGTCGCCCACAAGAAAACATAATACTTTTTTAGTTTGAGCATCTTTGATTTCTTTTTCCATTTAATGGCTTTGGTAGGATTTTCAGTACTTCGTTGAATAGTAGTGAGTGTGCATAGCAGAGAGTGTGCATGCTTGCCTTCCTCCTGATGTGAGAGGAAAACCTTTTAGTCTTTGACTGTAGAGTATAATGTTAGCTGTGTTCTTTTCATATTTGGTGTTTATTATGTCGAGATAGTTTACTGTTTCTGGTTTGTTGAGGGTTTATATCTTGAAAGGTTGCTGCATTTTGTTAAGTGGGTTATTTCTGCATCAATTGAGATGATCATATGTGGTTTTTTCCTTTATTCTGTCAATGTGTTATATCACATTAATTGATTTTTCTATGTTGAGTCAGCCTTGCATTATAGGAATAAAATGTACTTGGTGTTGATTTGAATACATTTTCATGTGCTGTTGAATTTGATTTTGTAGTATTTTGTTAAGGATTTTGCATCCGTATGTGCGGGTGATATTGGTTTTGTAGTTTTCTTTTCTTGCGTCTTTTTCTGGCTTTGTTATCAGAGTTAAGCAGGCTCCATAGAAGGAATTTGCTAGTGTTCCCTCTGAGACAATTCAAGAAGATTTTAGCAGGATTAGAGGTAATTCTTCTGTACATGTTTGGTACAATTCAGTAGTGAGGCTATCTTGTCCTGGGTTTTTCCTTGTTTGAGATTTTTGATTATTGCTTGAATCTCCCAGTTATAATTCTACTCAAAGTTTTTATTTTGTAATGATTAGGCCTGGTTAGGTTTGACTTTTGTAAGAATTTACCTGTATCTTCTAGATTATGTAATTTGTAGGCATTATTGTTCATAGTTCTCCCTTATCTTCCTTTAAAAAACATTTCTGTGACATCAGTTGCAATCTGTTTCCTGCCTAGTTTTAAAACACCAACTCTTGGTTGGTTGATTTTTATTTTGTTTTCCTACATTCTGTTTCATTTATCTCTCATCTAATCATTCTTCTCTGTTTCTAGTAATTTTTGTTTAGTTTTTTCTTTTTCTCCTTCCTTGTAGTGAATATATTCCTGATTTGTGTTCTCTTCTCTTCTTTGTTGTAGATGTTTAGTAGTGTAGACTTCGCTTTTTGTACTGCTTGACTGTATAATTTTTAGTATGTTGTGTTGTTACTTTCATTTAGATATTTAAAAAGTTTCCTTGTCTTCTTTCAAGTATTGGTTTAAAAATGAATTGTTTAATTTCTACATTTTAGAAATTTTTCTGTTTTCCTTCTGCTGGCTTTTTGAAGTTTGGTTTCATTATGTTTGGAGAAGTACTTTTTATGATCTGAGTCTTCTTGAATTTGCTAAGATTTGCTTTGTGGCCTAACATGTAGTCTGTGATGGAGAACGTTTCATGTGTGCTTGAGAAGCATGTGTTTTCTGCTTTTGTTGGATGGGGTGATCTCTGTGGTCTTGTGAGTCTATAGTGTTGTTCGGGTGCTCTGTTTCCTTTTGGTCTTCTCTTTGCTTCCACTGGTACTTAACACTGGGGTATTGAGGGGAACTCTGTTAGGTGTTTAACTGTTTATAATTGTTATATCTTGGAGAGTTACCCTTTTTTATGATAATATAATGTCCTTTCTGTCTTATGTCAGTTTTTCTCTTCAATTCATTTTGTCTGATATTATGCAGTCATCCCTGCTATCTTTGGGACGTAATATCTTTCTCCATCCTTTCACTTTTAGCTTTTCTGTGTCCTTAGATTTGTGAATGTTAACAGTTTCAACTCTCTGACATGCTGTTTCTGTGTCTTGCTCTAGCTCTCTGTTTTCCTTCTGTTACTTCCTCTAGTGGTCCCTGCTCAGCCACACCGTACAGTGGTGAAAGTCAGGAGCCCTGGCCAGCCCCCTTCACTCCACTGTAATGTCAGTGGGAACGCATTGAGTATTTCCCTCTTTTTTTTTTTTTAAATTTTATTGACATATAGTTGATTTACAATGTTGTGTTAATTTCTGCTGTATAGCAAAGTGACTCAGTTATACATATATATTCTTTTTTATATTCTTTTCCATTATGTTTTATCACAGGATATTGAATTTAGTTCCCTGTGCTCTACAGTAGGACCTTGTAGTTTCTCCATCCTATATATACTAGTTTGCATCTGCTGATCCCAAACTTGCAATCCTCCCCCCACCACAATCCTGCAACCACAAGTCTGTTCTCTGTGAGTCTATTTCTGTTTTGTAAATATGTTCATTTGTGTCATATTTTAGATTCCACATATAAGTGATAACATGGTATTTGTCCTTTATTTTTTTTTTTGCTGTACATGGGCCTCCCACTGTTGTGGCCTCTCCCATTGTGGTGCACAGGCTCCAGACGCACAGACTCAGCAGCCATGGCTCACAGGCCCAGCTGCTCCGCGGCATGTGGGATCTTCCTGGACCGGAGCACGAACCCGTGTCCCCTGCATCAGCAGGCAGACTCTCAACCACTGTGCCACCAGGGAAGCCCCGGTATTTGTCTTTTTACTTACTTCACTTAGTATGATAATCTCTAGATCCATCCATGTTGCTGCAAATTACATTCGTTCATTCTTTTTTATGGCTGAGTAATATTCCAGTGTGTGTGTGTGTGTGTGTGTGTGTGTGTGTGTGTGTGTGTGTGTGTGT
>NW_021703766.1:53694909-53703326 GCF_005190385.1 Monodon monoceros
TGTGTGTGTGTGTGTGTGTGTGTGTGTGTGTGTGTGTGTGTGTGTGTACACCACATTTTCTTTATCCATTCATTTGTCAGTAGACATTTAGGTTGTTTCCATGTCCTGAATTTTGTAAATAATGATCATATGTACATAGGGGATCATGTATCTTTTGAATTATAGTTTTGTCTGGATATATGCCCAGGAGTGGGATTGCTGGAACATATGGCAACTCCATTTTTAATTTATTGAGGAACATCCACACTGGTTTCCATAATGGCTGCATCCATGTATATTCCCATCAACAGTGTAAGAGCGTTAACTTCTCTCCGAATGTTTCCTTCTGATCATCATGTTTGGTGAAATGTTCTTACTTAATTGCAATATTTTTTTCCTTTTTTTTTTAATGGTTTTTAATTTTCCAGTAAGTTTTTAACTTTACTATTGCGATAATTTTTTTCTGAATCTGTTAAATTAATGTATAATAGTAATAACTTTTCTAATTTTGAATCTGTATTTTTTTATATATATAAATTTATTTATTTTATTTATTTATTTTTGGCTGCATTGGGTCTTCGTTGCTGCGCGTGGGCTTTCTCTAGTCGCGGCGAGCGGGGGCTACTCTTCGTTGCTGTGCGTGGGCTTCTCATCATGGTGGCTTCTCTTGGTGTGGAGCACGGGCTCTAGGAGTGCGGGCTTAAGTAGTTGTGGCTCGCGGGCTCTAGAGCACAGGCTCAGTAGTTGTGGTGCACTGGCCTAGTTGCTCTGCGGCATGTGGGGTCTTCCCGGACCAGGGCTCAAACCCGTGTCCCTTGCACTGACAGGCGGATTCTTAACCACTGCACCACCAGGGAAGCCTCTGAATCAGTGTTTTATTAGTGGAATACACAAATAAACTCTTTCACACTTGGTGAAATGTGTTTTTCTTTCAGGGTCAGTTGACACTGAATGATGTGGTCATCGAATTCTCTCAGGAGGAGTGGGAATGCCTGGACCCTGCTCAGAGGGCCTTGTACAGGGACGTGATGTTGGAGACCTACAGAAACCTGATCTTTGTGGGTGAGGATAACTTCCCTCCAAATGTTGGGAGGGTATCTTTGCATTTACCCTTATTTGCCTTTTGGAATCCCATGCCTTGCTTAACTGAACTCAATGCCTTGATGTCTCAGACCACAGGAGTTTAAAGGTGCCATTTCTTTAGATGGTCTGCCCACTTCATGATACATCAGGAGTTTTTTCCAGTGCTTAAGTATTTAAAACACCCAACTGGAAACTTTTAAAATAAAGGGGTCTCTTGCTCTCTCATCTCTCCTTTTGGACTTGATTCTCTTGAATGCTCAGTTTTCAGTCCATATAGATCAGAGCTGATGTCTCCAGACTCCAGTCCCTGGGCCTTTCTGGATTACACCCCCATCTGATATTTTTTAGAAGATCTAATTATAAGATGGGAAAACACTGCTTGCTGTTTCATTCCATCTGGCACCTCAGAACCTGCATGGAGCTTTCTCAAGCCCTGTCTGCTTGTTTAGATCTGTCGGCCATTTCTTCTGTTCTGACTTTGCCACACCCATCAGGGATGTGTGTAATAGGGAGGTGCATTAGATCTTCTGTTATTGTAACTTACGGAAACTCTAAAGACGGTGGACAGAGAGATCCTCGTTTTAATCCCCAGTCCTACATGAGGAGAACATATGAATCTTTCTGGCTTTATCTTGGAATCTATGGGTTGAGCTCATGATTCCATGTGAAGGACCCATAATATCTGAACCCCATATCTTATATTTTTTTCATTTCTTATTGCTGTACTTAGTCAGGAAATATATATTCTTTCTGATTTAATATTCTCCTAAGTTTGCATGATTTTGCCTTTGAAAGTTGCTTTTGAAAGACATGCTTCTAGGGACTGAAATTTTATCTTGTTTCTTGCCTTGATAATGTACCTGTAGTTAATGGACAACTTCTGGTGTATACTGTGGAATGGGTTTGCTGTGTAACAGAAAATTTTTGATGGAGAATACTTTTCCTCATATGTTGTAAGACCCTGATAAGTCTTTGCAGTTCTTTTTCTGGTTTTGAGGAATATCACCAAAACATGTCTCAAAGGCACTGTGACAGTGTTGTTCACATGTAATAATTACCATCGTTTGAGCCTCAAGAAATGGTATAGGAATTTCTCCTATATGTCTCAAAGGCAGTGTGACAGTGTTGTTCACATGTAATAATTACCATCGTTTGAGCCTCAAGAAATGGTATAGGAATTTCTCCTAGGGATAACATTGTCCAAGTTCACGTTCTCGTGTTAGGCTATTGACTCAACTGTCATGCCATATTTTTTGTTGCCTGTGCGTGCTGTTGTTCATGATACCGTCACAGCTAATTTTGAAGCATCTTAATGAGACAGTTTGTGGAGTGATAACTTCATCAACGGTGAGCTATCATTTTTTTGTTTACAGCACTGCTGCTTTCATTTTGTACATTTCTATGGGTAACAAGTGGTCTTGATTTTATTAATTTTATCATCAGGTCTATGTATTTGATGTTACTATTAGTGTTTTTGTTTTCTATTTTCCATGTGAGTGTTTGATTGGGGAAGAGCCCCCTCATGGTGGAATTTTTGTTGTATAGAAATACATTGATTTTTGCATGTTGATTAAATGTCTGGTAATTTATTATTTCTAGCAGGGTTTTTTGTTTTTTTCCAGAATCTTCAGGATTTCTACAAATTAGATCATATTGGTTTTAAACAGATAATTTTGTTTCCTTTTTATATTTAGATACTTTTCATCTTTTTTTCCCTACTTGTTCTTGTTCCTACTAGGATTTCCAGGAATAAGTTTTTAGAAGTACGAGCAAGTATCCTTGTCCTATATCTGATCTTAGAGGGAATGCTTTCATTCTTTCACCATTGAGCATAATGTTAGCTGTGTGCTGTCAATACATGTCCTTTATTGTGTTGAGGTAGCTTTTTAAAACTTTTTTGGTTTATTGAGTATTTTTATCATGAAAGGCTGTTGACTTTTTTCAAATGCTTTGCCAGCATCAATTGAGACCATCATGTAGGGTTTTTTTTATATTCTCTTTTTTGTATACATTTATTTATTTTATTTACTTATTTTTGGCTGTGTGGGTCTTAATTGGTGTGTGCGGGCTTTCTCTAGTTGCGGCAGGCGGGGGCTACTTTTCATTGCGGTGCATGGGCTTCTCATTGCGGTGGCTTCTCTTGTTGCGAATCACGGGCTCTAGGCGTGTGAGCTTCAGTAGTTGTGGCACTCGGGCTCAGTAGTTGTGGCTCGTGAGCTCTAGAGCACAGACTCCGTAGTTGTGGTGCACAGGCTTAGTTGCTCCATGGCACATGGGATCTTCCTGGACCAGGGATCAAACCCGTGTCCCCTGCATTGGCAGGCGGAGTGTTAACCACTCTGCCACCAGAGAAGTCCTTTTTTCATTCTCTTAATATATTGTTTTACACTGAATGTTTTCATATGTTGAAGCATCCTGATATTTCAAGAATGTATTCTCTTTTTTTATGGTATATAATCCTTTTAATTTGGTGTTAAGTTTAACTTACCATTGTTGTATTGATGCTTTTTGCATGATTATTCATTATAGAGATTTTAGTCTGTGTTTTTTTTTAATGTCTGTCTGGCGCTGGTATTAGGGTAATTCTCGTGTCATAGAGTTTGCAACTGTTCCTTTCTCTGTGTTTCTTTGGGGGCAGAGTTTAGGAAGAGTATTCTTAATTGTTTGGAAATGTTGTCTAGAATTCTGCAGTGAATGTATCTGGCCTTTCTTGTTGAATGGTTTTTGATTAGTGATTCCATCTTTTCTCCAGTTACTGGTTCATACAGATTTTAATTTCTTCTTTGGTTAGCGTTGATAGGTTGTTTTTCTAAGAATTTATTTACTACTAATAGTTTATCCAATACTTAGGAATAGAATTGTCTTAATATTTTGTTCTAATTTTCTTGATTGTTGTCGAATCAGTTGTAATGTCCTCTCTTTCATTTCTGATTTCAGTAATTTGAATCTTTACTCTTTTTGGTAGTTATTCTAGATGTAGGTAAGAACCAAGTTGTGAGCTTGCGATTTTATGTAGTTTTTATTCTCTATTTCATTGATTTGTAATCTAATGCTTTTTACATCTGCTAGTTTTGGCATATTTTCTACTTCAAAATCATTTATTTTTTAAGCTTCTTGAAATTTATTTACTTGGTAAACCACGACCTTTTTTGTCTACTTACTTGTATTTTCTCTTTCCTGATTTATTGAAATTTAATTAATATATATCATTTTATCAGTTTAAGGTGTACTGGGTAATGATTTGATCCAGTTGTATTGCAAAATAATTACCTTGGTAGGTCACTTAATACATTCATCTGTGACATAATTACAGTTTTTTATGTGTGGTGAGAACATTTAAGGTCTACCATCTTATCAACTTTTAGGCATATAGTATAGTATTGATAATTATAATTACCATGCTGTACATTAAATATGTAGAAATCTTTCAACTTAAAACGGTAAATTTACTCCTTTGACGAATATCGTCCCATTCTACTAACCCCTAACCTTTGGTAATCACTATGCTACTCTATGTGGCTCTTAGTTTGGCCCTTTTTTTTTGATATGTTTTACACATAAGTGAGATTATTAAGTATTATTCTTTCTCTGTGGATTATTTTACTGAGTCTATACCCTTGTCCATCTGTATTGTTAAAACTAGTAGGAATTTTTTCTTCTTTACGGGTAAATGTATATCTCACAGGGTTTTTCCCCATTCATCTGTTGGACACTTAGGTTGTTTTGATGCCTGGGCTATTGTGATTACTGCTCTGATAAATGTGGGAGTGCAGGTATCTTCTAAGACAGTGATTTCATTTTTTTCGATATATTGCCAACACTGTAATTCTTGCATTCTATGATAGTTTCGTTCTTTTTAAAATATGTTGAGGAACTTTTATAGTTTTCGATTTCTTTATATCTGTATGTTTGTGTATAGCATAAACTCATTCATCTGTTTTTGATGGCCTTCTTCTGGCTTTTCCTTCAAGTTTCAGCTAAGAACATTCTTGTACATCTTACAGAATATTATGTGTGCTCTTTGTGAATATATGCATGGAAATGGGACTTATGGAATATTCAGTTTATGCCTTACATAGGAAACAATGTGATAGATGTAAACCTGCTTTGTTTCTATAATACTTCATTTTCTCTGTTTTTAAATGTCTTCGGTGTCTGTTCCATACCTATACTATAATTCCCACTGTTAAAAATGGAGCAGTATTATGTTACTTGCTAGGCCAGTTCTTTTCTTTTAACTTCAGTATTTTCAGTTGCCTCATTACTCACACTGTAAAAATGATCCCCGTTCATCCATTGAACAACTTTCTCAGGACACAACCTAAATCATTATGTGCAGTTATGATGACTCAGAAACTATTTCAAGTAGGGGTGAGTGAATAATGTTTTTAGTTCCATGGGTCACTTCTTCTTGCATCTCCCCGGAAGTTTTTTCTCTAAACTCCTGGTATTTGTGTGTTTAATGTTAATTGCTATGTCCTTTGTGGTCATGGTGGAAAAACACTTTTTTTGAGAGCTCATATAAGTTTTTACAGTTTGAATGTTTTGTCATAGTGTGTTTCAAATTAGGCTACCCTAAACTTTTTTTTTTCTATACAGCAGGTTCTTATTACTTATATATTTTATACGTATTAGTATATATATGTCAATCCCAATCCCCTAGGCTACCCTAAATTTAATTTGAATTACGTGTTATCACTTTCTTTAGTAAGTAATCCTATTTAGTGTTTCTAAAAATTTGAACATAATGGTTGCACAGTTTCATAACTGATTGTTTATAAGTATTACTTTTGGTATAATATCATGTATTTAACATGAAACATTTACTCATGCATTGTAATGAGTAGGTCATGTATGTTTCTTTATGTCTTGTAGATATCTCTCATATACATGTGATCAAGAAATTACAACTAAAGTCAAACACCGATAAAGGTGGAGTATTCCAAACATTGATGTTGGAAAGACATGAAAGCCAGGGAATCAAACATTTTTACCTCCCGGAAATTCAGGAAAATACGTATGACCATGGTTTTCAGTGGAGAGATGATGGAAGAAGTTACAAAAATATCCCCATATCCTGTCACCAAGATGTCACTGATAGAAGTCCACATGGTGGAAGGGATGCAAAAAACAAGCCTACTGGAAATAGACTTGTGCTAAGCCTTCAGGATGAACTGCATATGTTTAAAAGTAAACAGAAAATTGATGAATTTAATAAAGCTGTTAAGAGTATCAGCAGTAGTTCCTCATTTTCACCACTTCAGGGAATTTCTCCTCCTGTCCAAAACAACATTTCTAACAGATATGGGAGTGATTTTATGCATCCTTCAATGCTGACACAAGACCAGAGCCCACACAGGGAAGTACCTTACAAGTGTAATGAGTGTGGCAAAACCTTTCATCGGGTCTCAAATCTCAGGAGTCATCAGAGAATCCATATAGGAAAGAAATTGCATAAATGTGATGTATGTGACAAGGTCTTTTGCCGAAATTCATACCTTATAATTCATCAAAGAGTTCATACTGGAGAGAAACCTCACAAGTGTAATGAGTGTGGAAAGGTCTTTGATAAGAAAGGAAGTCTTGCAGTTCACCAGAGAATTCATACTGGAGAGAAGCCTTACAAATGCAATGAGTGTGGCAGAACCTTTCCTATCGGCTCATACCTCAAAAGACATCAGATAACACACATTCAAGAGAAATTATATAAATGTGATATATGTGGCAAAGTCTATCGTCAGAATCTATCCCTTCAACGTCATCAGGGAATTCATACTGGAGAGAAAACTTACAAATGTAGTTTTTGTGGGAAAACCTTTCTTTGTGGCACAGACCTCAGGAAACATGAGATAATCCATCCAGGAGCAAAAGCATATAAATGTGATGTATGTGATAAAGTCTATGGTCAAAATTCATACCTTAAATGCCACCAGAGAATTCATACTGGAGAGAAACCTTACAAATGTAATTTGTGTGGGAAAACCTTTTTTTTTAAAACAGGCCTCAGGAAACATGGGATAATCCATACAGGAGCAAAACCATATAAATGTGATGTATGTGGCAAAGTCTTTAATCAAAAATCAGTCCTTGTGAATCATCAGAGAATTCATACTGGAGAGAAACCTCACAAATGTAATGAGTGTGGCAAGTTCTTTCGTGAGAAGCAAACCCTTAGAAGGCATCAACAAGTTCATACTGGAGAGAAACCTTACAAATGTAATGAGTGTGGCAAGGCTTTTAGTATGAAAGGAAACCTTGCAGCTCATCAGAGAATTCATACTGAAGAAAAACCTTACAAATGTAACAGCTGTGGCAAAGTCTTTCGTGAGAAGCCAGCTCTTAGAAGGCATCAACGAATTCATACTGGAGAGAAACCTTACAAATGTAATGAGTGTGGCAGAGCCTTTCGTGAGAAGCCAGCCCTTAGAAGGCATCAACGAATTCATACTGGAGAGAAACCTTACAAATGTAATGAGTGTGGCAGAGCCTTTCATGAGAAGCCAGCCCTTAGGAGGCACCAACGAATTCATACTGGAGAGAAACCTTACAAATGTAATGAGTGTGGCAAAGCCTTTAGTCAGAGTTCAACCCTATCAAGTCATTGGAGATTACATACTAGTGAGCAGTCTTACAGATATAATGAGCATGGCAAATTCTTCAGTGTGCTTTCAAGCCCAAGTTAATACCATCAGGTAATCTATATTGGTGAGAGACTTCAATAATGTTTTGATGTGACAAGGCTTTTAGCAGGTGTCCCCATCTTAGGCTTTATTAGAAAATTCATTATGGATAGAAACCAGATAAATGTAATTATTGTGTCCTGTCTTTTAAACGAGGAATTTATTCACCGAAGAATTCATTCTGGAGATTACCTCACAAATGTTGTGAATGGGAGAGAAAACTTTACTCGGGGCTCACATCTCACTAATCGTAAGACAGTCCATACTGAACAGAATGTTACAACTGTTCTCCACCTTGGGACCGTTGTATTTTTTTTTAACGCTCCTTAATACCTGCCTCCATTCTTGAATATGCAGTATGTGAATGTATTTTTTCTTGTTCTTTCATGTGTCTAAATACATGTCATGGTGTGCACCTTGATTTTTATTTATTTATTTATTTATTTATTTATTGGCTCTGTTGGGTCTTGGTTGCTGTGCGGGCTTTCTCTATTGGCGAGCAGGGGCTGCTCTTCGTTGCTGTGTGTGGGCTTCTCATTGCGGTGGCTTCTCTTGTGGCAGAGCACAGGCTCTAGGCGCTTGGGCATCAGTAGTTGTGGCACGCAGGCTCAGTAGTTGTGGCTCGAGACCTCTAGAACACAGGCTCAGTAGTTGTGGTGCTCGGGCTTAGTTGCT
>NW_021703766.1:53703426-53704779 GCF_005190385.1 Monodon monoceros
GAAAATACCTCATCAGTATGGACTACCCTAGCTCCTTAGGTATTACTATATCCTCATATTTAATGACCTGGGTCCAGTCCCAGCTGACATAAAATCCACTTTTTAAATAGTGCTCGAGAGTGAATGGATGAGGATGATTATAATTTTTGTGACTTTCTGTTTGAATTAAAAAAAGAAATCCCACAAGGACTCAGAGGCAAAGAATATTCAAATAAATTTTCACTGCAAAGTAAAGGAGCTGTTACAGTGGAGGATTCCTGGACTGAATGTCAACATTATGACATAGTGTGAGCGTGCTTCGTGTTTGGTAATGCAATCATTGTTGCTTCTGTTGTGGTCATCCATTTCCCATGCCTGGTGTCAGTTTATTTATCCCTTGTAAAAATAAAATACAGTGTGTGTGTGTGTGTGTGTGTGTGTGTGTGTGTGTGTGTGTGAGTGTGTGTGTGTGTGAGTGTGTGTGTGTGTGAGTGTGTGTGTGTGTGTGTGTGTGAAAAATAAATAAAAATAAATAAATAGTGCTCGAAGTTGCACCAGTGGATGTGTTGGGAGCCACATACTTGTACCTTCCGGTATACAGAAAAATTTTAGCACTAATAATCCAGTAGGAAGGTAATAAAATGATATTCATAATAAAATGATATTACTATGAAAGTAATATTGCTGTAAACGCAATGACATCTGCCAACTGGTATATGCTTACTTCTGCTTCTGCAGTTATACCTCTGCTCATTCAATGTCAACAACTTATTTTCAGTAAGACACTGAAACACAGATATTTCTTTCCCAATAATTATGCTTTCATCAAGTGTTACATGATTAAGGATATCGTCTCGGGAGTTCCCTGGTGGTCCAGTGGCTAAGACTCCGCACTGCCAATGCAGGGAGCCTGGGTTCAATCCCTGGTCAGGGAACTAGATCCCACTTGTTTCAACTAAACCTTTTGCATGCCACAACTAAAAAGATCCCACGTGCCGCAACTAAGACCCGACACAGCCAAATAAATAAATAAATACAATTCTGAAAAAAGGATATCGTCTTACCACTCAAGCGCCTTGTTTCAAATGGCCTATAAGCAGACCCCACCGAATGATGAGGAGCTGGGTAAGTCAGTTACCATAAGGTGGGCTTTCAAATTATGTTCAGAAGAGATCTCAGGAGGTGGCTGCCAGCATGTGGAACCGAATGCAAGCTACCAGAGTGGAAAACATGTTCCCCGTTACACAGAGCTTACATTCTTTTAGGGAAAATAGATATGTGAATATTTTAAAACGTACCTTGTTAAATGAAATAGCAGAAGCATGCATAAACTGCAGAGGTGAATGATTCCTTCTGGGTGGGATTAAATGGGGC
>NW_021703766.1:53704879-53728057 GCF_005190385.1 Monodon monoceros
CTGTGTCATGTGGACCAGGGCTTGAACCCCTGTCCCCTGCACTGGCAGGCAGATTCTTAACCGGTGCGCCATGAGGGAAGCCCCCTGCACCTTGATTTAGATGAAGAGAAAATAGGAATGTAGTAAGTGTATGCAAAACACTAAAAATTTAGAAATCATGCAATTTCACATTTGTCCTTTACATAAATGTCGTGACATGCACCTTGATTTACATGATGGGAAAATAGCAATATAGTAAACACACGCAAAATATTAGAAAATTTAAAAATCATACAATGTTTTTGTCCTTTTTGAGCTCAGTGCTTTCTTTTTTTTTTTTTTGCCTGCATGCAGTCTACATTGCTGACCGCAGGCTTTTTCTTGTTGTGGCGAGCAGGGGCTACTCTTCATTGTGATGCATGGGCTTCTCATTGCCGTGGCTTCCCTTGTTGTAGAGCACAAACTCCAGGCACATGGGCTTCAGTAGTTGCAGCCTGCAGGCTCTAGAGCACAGGCTTAATAGTTGTGGCACATGGGCTTAGTTGCTCCATGGCATGTGGGATCTTCCCAGACCTGGGATCAAACCCCTGTCCCCTGCATTGGCAGGCGGATACTTAACCACTGCACCACCAGGGAAGTCCATCAGTGTATTAATTTTAAAAGATCAGTGTTCATGGATTTTCTTTTAAAAATGAGTATTATACAATGGGAATGTTTTTGTTTGAGAAATTTCATATATTCACCCCTAAAAAATGTTTTTATTTTTGCTAGTTTGCACTTGTGGTCATTCACTGGAGTATAGTAGAACCCCACCCCAAGTTGGGTTTGGTTATTGAGGGTGATATTAACATTGAAATGTTATAAGAATGTTACATAATTCAACTTTATAGGCACATGTTAGAGACTTCCAAGGTGTTCAAAAAATGGTTTGAGAGAACAGGGAATGGTGATTGGTTTGGTGTGTTAAGGAAATTACTTGATGAGGCTTGACGTTTGAACTTCCAGGTTAAGTCAAAGAAGGGACCCTTCAGGCTTTTTTTATCAGCTTGCTCAGGAGGAATGGGAAGATGTTGTCCCGAAGATTAAAAGGGGTCAGTCATCAAACACTGAAAAATGGAGTCTAACTGTTTGACAAAACAGTGAATATTTGCTCTTAAAACTCCTGATTTCTTGATAAGGAACACCACACTTTTCTTTATGATAATAATTTATTATATTTTTTTGTTTGCAGCACACATTCATCTCATTGTGCAATATGGTTGTTGAAAATGCTTATAAAATTTTAAATAAATTGCCTAAGGTATTTTTATCCTAGATTAATAAAAATGGGTGTTTGGAAGTGTTTATCAGATAATATAAGCAATTTACTAGAAGAGCAATTATTGATAGGCTCCTAAAATCTCAATTTCAAATTGTGGTATTAAGCAATGTGGTCTTACATTGTTTTCTACTGTAAGATATATATATATTTTTTTGGCTGCACCATGCAGCTTAGGGGATCTTGGTTCCTTATCCAGGTATCGAACCCGGTCCCTGCATTGAAAGAGCAGAGTCCTAACCTCTGGCCTGCCAGGGAATTCCAGAAAAAAAATTTTTTTTGAATACAGTTTTTTCTTAGCATGACTTTTTTCTTTCCCCACATATTTCCCTTGTTTTAAACCAAAGGATCTCTAAATCAGTGGGTTGTTTTAGGATTTCTGTGAAATGAAACTGAACATAACTCAATGAGAGGTAGAAAGTAGAGGCACTGTAAATATGAAGAGAGTTCCTTTAGGACTTTAATTCCATGGAAGCCTTTAGGACTTTAGTTCATTTTAGAATGTCACGAGGGTAAACTGAAATCTTTTAATGTGGGAGCTGGCTGTGGTCAGGTGTTTCAAAATCCAGTATGTGGAGTTTAGGAAGCACACAATGAAACCAAAAGGATTAATGAGATAGACCCCAAGAGTCCAACTATAGTTTGTAACAAGGAGACAGTCTCCATTGCCAAATGCCTGGAAGCCATTCTGCCATTTCCCAGTGACGTATTGACATTCAAAGGCAGAGCTCCTTGCAGAGAAAATAAGATTTGTGCTATTTTTAGCATGACAACTGATACCCATTATGCTCCACTTAGACTTTGTTACTAACCAAAATAATACAAATTCTTTGATAAGTGATCTTTAAAAAAAAATTTTTATTTAGTCGGTTGTGCTGGGTCTTATTTGCGGCAGGCGGGCTCCTTAATTGTGGCATGTGAACTCTTAGTTGCGGCATGCATGTGGGATCTAGTTACCTGACCAGAGATCCAGCCGGGGCCCCCTGCATTGGGAGCATGGATTCTTAACCACTGCACCACCAGGGAAGTCCCCTTTAATAAGTGATCTTAATTTTTATTTCTATTGTCTTTCATATTACACTTCAAATACAAGTCACTGTTATTAGTGCGTTATGCATAGTAACTTACTGAATCTTCATCTCTGAAAAAAGTACGTATTCTCGTTTCAGAAACGAAGGAATTTAGGACAAAGACAGGTTTAAGGACTCGTTCAGTTCCGTCCCAGCAAGTGGCTGGATCAGGATACGGAGCGGGTTGTGTGCTGTAATCGTGAGTAATGATTATTCAGTAGTAAAGCTGTTTCCTTTCCGTATTGCCCAGGTGGAGGGAATTTATTGGTCTTACATTTTGGTTTTGTTTGTAATTGTATTTCCCCACAGTGTTGATGTGAAAGAAAGATGATTTATTGGATAATTCAGGTCAGTTATTGTATACTCATTTAGATTCGATACATCCTCAATTGGTCCTCTGCAGGATTACATGAAGACTTACCAGCAGGTAGGTCTGCATTGGAAAAGATTTAACATAATATCCAGTTCATCCACATGTGTGTACTGTCTCCATGCCCAATGCAAATGACAAGTCACATGTGGTTCTCTTTCCCAAGTAACAGAAAACAAAAGACCCTTAATCACATCAATAAAGAGTAGCTTAGGGACTTCCCTGCTGGTCCAGTGTTTAAGACTTAACCTCCCAATGCAGGGGGTGTGGGTTTGATCCCTGGTTGGGGAGCTAAGATCCCACGTACCTCGTGGCAAAAAAATCAAAACATAAAACAGAAGCAATATTGTAACAAACTCAGTAAAGACTTAAAAATGGTTCACATCAAAAAAAGTAAAGAGTAGCTCATGTCTCAGCAGCTTTGTTTTTTTTTTAAGTTGAGCCTTTATTTACTTATTTATTGGCTGCGTTGCATCTCGATGCACGCAGGCTTTCTCTAGTTGTGGCGAGCAGGGGCTACTCTTCGTTGTGGTGCACAGGCTTCTCATTGCTGTGGCTTCTCGTTGCAGAGCATAGGCTCTAGGTGCGCAGGCTTCAGTATTTGCAGCACGTGGGCTCAGTAGTTGTGGCTTGCAGGCTCTAGAGTGCAGGCTCAGTAGTTGTGGCTCACGGGCTTAGTTCTTCACGGAATGTGGGATCTTCCCGGACCAGGGCTCGAACCCGTGTCCCCTGCATTGGCAGGCAGATGCTTAACCACTGTGCCACCAGGGAAGTCTCCACCAGCTTACTTCTATGATAAGAAGATAAACTTTGCATGCCTTAGTCCTCCAGTCTCAGATGCTAGGTCTTGTCCCTGAGTCTCTGGAACTGAGCAGAGTTTGGCCTCCTGCTTGAATGTGAAGAGAAAATGGAAAAGCTGTTCTTTAGGGTGTGAGTAAGAAGTAGCACTTACTACTTAGGGAGAGTTTTGTATTTGTTATTCTAGTTTGTAGTACAGAGAAACGCCCAGTGCAGGAAATATTTCTGAATCCACTGCCCCACAGCAACCACTTGGAGACCCAAGTTTCCAGGCCTCTGAACTGCTTTCTCCTCGCTAGCAGGGTATGGGAGCAGCCCGCTGGCTAAACAGCTTTTTTGTAACCGTTTTCATCTCGCAGAAACAGCTTCCAACGTAAGTGGCCCACAAAATTTTAAGCTTTTACCTTAAAACTGTCACAGAGGACTTCCCTGGTGGAGCAGTGGTTAAGAATCTGCCTGCCAATGCAGGGACACGGGTTCGAGCCCTGGTTTTCGAAGATCCCACATGCCATTGAGCAACTAAGCCCATGAGCCACAACTACTGAGCCTGTGCTCTAGAGCCCGCGAGCCACAACTACTGAGCCTGCGTGCTGCAGCTACTAAAGCCCACGCGCCTAGAGCCCATGCTCTGCAACAAGAGAAGCCACCACAATGAGAAGCCCGCGCACTGCAAGGAAGAGTAGCCCCCGCGACCCGCAACTAGAGAAAGCCCGCCCGCAGCAACGAAGACCCAATGCAGCCAAAAATAAATAATTTTTTTTAAAAAGCACCAAAAACTGTCACAGATAGTAATTTAAAATAAACAGGTCAAGGTCCAGGGAAGCACCTTCCCCGGTTAGCCCTACAGTCCTCTTTGCGCTGATCTGCGCTCCCTACTCGCCCCACCCCCAGCCCTGCTTCTCTCCGCCCACACTTTCCTCTGGAACCGGAATTGGAGTACACGGGGTGAAGTCCACACTTAACAGTCTCCTTTTCTGTAAGTCTGTTCTGCGTGGTCCCCCTTGTTCTGTCCTCAGAGTCTTGGGAAAGGCTCGACCGTATATCCCAGCATCCGGGATACAAGTAAATCCAGACATCACCTACAGGTCCGTTGCAGGTCGTGTATGTTTTCCTTTGGGTTTAAATTCACCCTGAAGCTGGTCCCTGCCCTTGGCTTTTCTGCCATTCGTCCACGTGGGAGCTGCCTTTCGACATTTTCTTGCTTGAAACCCTTTACCAGGACTTCCCTGGTGATCCAGTGGCTAAGGCTCCGTGCTCCCCATGCAGGGGGCCTGGGTTCCATCCCTGGTAAGGGAACTTGATCCCACATGCGGCAACTGAGTTCGCATGCCACAACTAAAGTTCCCTACATTCCGCAACTAAAGATCTTGCATGCTGCGAGGAAGATCTCGCAGGCAGCAAGCAAGATCCCGCACGTGGCAACGAAGATCCCGTGTGCTGCATAAATAAGTAAATACCCTTTACTACATCTACCCCCCAGCCTCGACCTCTCCGCCCCTGGAGGGCAGTGCTGGCTTCCCTGCTCCTGGAGAGGCCGCGTCCTCTCCCTGGTCCTGGGATTCTGGAGAGCTCGCCACGCCCCCTCCACCCTTCCTCCCAGACCCTTGCGTCTTCCTGTGGGTGGTCCTTCTGGTCTGCAGGCCTCCCCTTTGTAGCCAGCCCTTCCCCTTATCCCGTTGTGGAGGTGACCTGGGTCAGCCATGTGACAGCCATTGTTTTTCTGTATTCAGCGCAATTGGAAAATGTGCTCTTCTGGTAGGCAGCCATCTTTTTCAGTCGCATCCTTGCAAATAGGTAGGCGAGGTGGATCGGGGGAAGCAGAGACAGAGAAGGACTGAGAAGGAGAAAAACTGAGGAGAGAAGAATGTGGGAAAACGGATGAGAATATAGATGATGGCTGAGGATCTTGCAAAGAGACAGTAACATAAAAGAAATTTAGCCTTGAAAGTCACAGTTCTCTAAAATTAAAAAAAGTAATTAAAACAGTATCTGCAGGGGTAGGAGAGTAACATAGGGAGAGGAGTCCTGAGTCTGCTAGGAGGGGGAGCAACAGTGGTGAAGCACTTCGCACAGAGCGTCGGGGGCAAGGATAAAGGAGTTGGAAACTTGGCATTCAGGGCATTGTGATGCTGGGAGAGAAGCAGGAAAACTAGTGATTGGAGCAGCAGAGGAAGAGAGCGAGCAGGAAGGACGCATAGCCACCTGGGGTGCCAGAGAATGGGGTGGAAGTGAGCATAACAGGGATAGAAGGGGTTTACCCCCAAAGGCACAGAGGGAGCAGAGATGGGAAAGAAGGGCAGAAAGACATAGAGATTTAAGGCAGTCAAAGATTGAGGGGAAAGAGCAATGAGAGTGGAAACAAGTTGTAGAGCAGGCATGACATGTGTGAGGGTCGAAATAGGAGGGGAGAAACACCAGTAGAGCAGAGGGGAACAAAAAGAGAAAGAAATAGGGAGATAGATAAACAGAATGAAATGGAAATACATAGTAGAGTATTTAGAGGGGGGAAACCGGATTCAGGTGGGTGGTGTATTTGGATATGGATGATTAATTTGTGATAAATTGATTTGTGGCTTCAGAATCTGATTTCAAATTTGTTGCCTTAGGTTAGTTATACAGATGAGGACCTTAGGTTAGTTACACAGATGAGGATGACAATTGCAAAACTGTCTATAAGGTTTGTGCATTTAGTAATCATTTGTTTCAGAAGATAATACCCTTTTGTAATTCCTATTCAGCCCGGGGGCAGTGACTTGACTCAGACAGTTGTCGGTCACCCCGTTCCCTTTTCCTGACATGGGGTAGAGGACAGGGGAGAGGAGAAGTGGGGAAAGAAATGCCTATCACCACAAGGTGCCTCTTTAAAGAAATGTTAAAACTCTTGGGGGTTTTTTGGACTGAATTTACTTTTTTTTTCTTTTTTACAGTTAATTATTTGGAGTTTGAAATAAATCTTAATATGTCCAATTTCTACTTTTCTATAAATAATTACTGACTTCTGAACTTAGCTTTGGTGGCCTTCTATAATTAACTCATGTCGTTCTTTTCTACATATGATAGATTCTCAATAATTTAAATCTTTGACACCAGCATTTTTATCTTTTTATTTTTATGTTTTTTTGACCACGCCGCATGGCTTACGGGATCTTTGTTCCCCGACCAGGGATTGAACCCGCTCCCTCGGCAGTGAAAGCGCAGAGTCCTAACCACTGGACCGCCAGTGAATTCCTGACACCAGAAATTTTAGATTTAATGTAATTCACAAATTATTTCCCATTAAATATTTTTGACATTTTTGTTTGATGTTTGTGTGCTTCCTCCTCTTTATCTGAGACCTTGGAAAAGTACTTCAGTAAGTGATAAATAATTTTAGTCTATTTTGATGAGTACTTGGCAAAGATGTCAAATACCTTTTATATTAACATTCAAAATCTAGCTTAACCAGTTCCCTTCTATGCCATTTTCCTCCTTTTTCTGTGATCTGTTGAAATGGCGAGATGTGAGATGACGTTTCCATCAGGTCCCTCTTAACTGTCCTCTGCAAATGATGAAGGAAGGACTGGATTGACTTGGTACCTTCTTCCATCAGAGCCCCTGTATTCATGATGAAGAAGTTTGCTGATAGCTTCTTTCTAAGCTGACCCCTAAAAAGGTTTTCAGCTATGTTTTGCTATTCTGTATTTTTAATGTACACGGGGTGAAGTCCACTTCACATTAAAAATACATTAAATACATTAAATAAATACATTAAGAATACACTCACGTTACTGTGATTTTTCTGGAGAAGAATTACCAGAATTCTTCCTGTCATCACTGCACCCATGTTCTCCAGGACTCCATCTTCTCTCGGCTGGACAGTGCAACAGCCCATCACTATCTCCTTGTCTTGGATCTGCCCACGCTCCCATTTGTTCCCTGTAAGAGGCCTTCACTCCTCCACGTACAAACCTCCCCTTCTCCCTGTAGCCCTCAACCTGAAGCCTAAGCTCCTGGAATGCCATTCAAGCTTGGTAATCAGTGTGATCAGTTCTTGAACGAGAAGTTTCCATTGCTGAAGCATCTGAAAGATGGTGTTTTAAATGAGAGGGGAAATAAGGACAAACTCTGTCCACTGGCCCCTCAGGTGGCCTTTTCAGAATTCCATTACACAGGGTTCTATTCACTCAATTTAGACCTCTTCAGAAATGTCTCCCGTCTGGGCCTCAGGGAGCCCGCTTGTAACATGGAGATGAGAGACTAGACCAGAAACTCTCAGTTTGAGCAACAGTGACTCCTGAAATGATTGGCCAGATTGGCTGTGTTTCTGTGTGTGGCAGTTCTTTTTGGAGAGAGTATCTAACTGTACTTAGTATTTAAAATGGGTCTCAGTCCTCAAAACTGAAAAAGAAAAACAAAAATGCTAGGATGGAGGCAGGAATAGGGGGGGTCAGAGTAAGAGAGACGATAGTCAGATGTCTTCTGCAAATGAGCAGTTTATTTATAAAGCTCAATGGCACACTTTTAACATACCCACTTTCCTGTTTTCTACCCATGTGCTTTCGATTTAGGAGTTCTAGGAAAAGAGCTTCATTTCTGCATATTATACTGTTCTCTGTGTATTCAGAAGGAGGCAAGCAGCGGGTGAATTTTTGAAATATTTTTCTAGACCCATTGGTAATGTCCTCAATCCTCAGGTGAACAAAGAACTAGTTTTCAGGAAAAGCCACAGCAAATCATGTTTCTTTTTTCCTACGTGGAAGAATTTCTGCGTTTCATCTGAATATTTTACCCACTTTGTAGCAAGAGAAAGAGTCCTAGGCTGTAGACAGTGAGGTGAATACCTTTGGGGATGTACTGAAGTGTGAACACAGGTCAGATCTCAGAAGGGCTGACGGGAAGCCTCCTTATTAATAGTGTTTGAGAATCTCTCCCCTCTTTGAAGAGTTCTATGGGAATACAAAAGCTTATTTATTATTTGAACTCTCATAGGAAATTTTCTTGTCCATAACTTATCACTTTCTCCATCCATATGTAAAATAAATGTGTTCTTTCATCCTCCATTGGTGCTGCAGCTCCACCAGAGACAAGGGAAATTCTTGGTCATGAACTGCTACACTTGCCATCCGGCTCCTGTGAACTCATTGTTGCTTGACTTGGAGGAGCCTGAGGCGGGCTGATTTTTGTTTTTTGCTTTCCTTCATATATTACCGTATTTTTATTAGTTTCATTTATTGATGTCTCTTTGTTGTGGTGACAGCCGGGGTCGGGGGAGGTACTCAACTTGCTCATGTGCAAAGGGTGTGATACTGACCGAAGATGATGGTGAAAATTCTTCAACGTGCTCCGGCGGACTTAGGCAGCATGTGGTGAAACTTTGAAGCCAGTTCCCGTGCCTAGAACCAGCCCAGCACGGACCAGGAGGTGCTCTGTGGAGGGAGGAAAGCATCCCCTCCCCAGCAGTGGTACCTTGCCTGGGGACTTTTAGAAAAAAGAGTTGAAACACCATAATTCGAAAAGACACATGCACCCCAGTGTTCATTGCAGCACTATTTACAACAGGCAGGACATGGAAGCAACCTAAGTGTCCATCAACAGAGGAGTGGATATGGAAGATGTGGCACATATATACAATGGAATATTACTCAGCCATAAAAAGAATGAAATAATGCCATTTGCAGCAACATGGATGGACCTAGAGATTGTCATACTGAGTGAAGTCAGACAGAGAAAGACAAGTATCATATGATATCGCTTATATGTGGAATCTAAAAAAAAGTGTACAAATGAACTTACCTACAAAACAGAAATAGAGTTATAACAATTTTGGTCTTAAAATAACCTCTAGGGTTTTTTATTCAGTTTATAGTTCACAGACCTCTGACTTGATGATTTAGAGCAACATCTTTCAACACAATGATTTCTCTTGCACGTGACAGGGACAGACACAGCAGAGGCCCAATGAGCATACAGGGTCCTTCAATACCATCCAAACTCAAATGCTGAGGTTCCTGGGCAAGTTTTTTATTATCATTATCGGTTTAAATTTCTAATATTCCATTTTTCAAATATAACGTGTATTTATTATGTTTTGAATTTTGCTTGATATCATATTATGTAGAGACAATGTTAGACTTTACTCCAAGTCTGTAACTCTGGAAAATATTGAAGGTTAAAGACCTCCCTTTCTTCTTTTGCGCGGAAGGAAACAGTTTATTTGCTAAGAAGTACACTTCCCCGTTAATTTCAGTAAGACTCCTGATAGCCCCCTTGTTTACTTAGAAACCAGCCAGATGAGAATCCTCCAAATTCCCATCCATTGCCTTATTGTTTGTCTTCAGTTACCTCTGGATATAATGGCAGTTACCATGATTTAATCAAAAGTTACTTATGCTTTTCTCCTCTCCCAGGGGGCCTATGTTTTGAACCCCTTTTAAGCATGGTAATTCAGAACAACAGCGCTGCCGGAACTTAACCAAGCATAGGTGACTTTAGTGTAAAACATCCCCCAGGTATGTAAGCTCGTGCCACCTGGTCATCCACTCCACCATATGGGAGTTTTCCCACTTGTTGACCTCTTGGTGTAAAAAAAAAGTTCTTTTCTGGTCTGAATTTTAAGGCTTTACAGATTTTATGGCTGGAGCATTCTCTATATTGTAATAATCATTTGGAATAAAACCTGTCCCTACCTAAGTCTGACAGTGGTAAATATTTCAGTCATTCCATCTGAACTCAAAAATGTGTAATTTTTAATTTTCTAGGACAGGGTTTGTGTGTGTGTCTCAAACTATATCCTTGTGTTTTTTACATTTTTGAATTGTTTGCATCTGTTTCATAATGAAATACAGGGAGACATATCAAAATCTTCCTGTGATTTAGAAATTTAGGGGTTTTTTTTTCCCTTGTGAATATATTTATCTTCCTGCAACAAAACTCTCCATTCAAAAAATGACTTTCCCCTATAATTGGCTTCTCCTCTATTCTTCTGTGTTTAATGAAAAGTTCCACTATCGACTCATTTCTTTGCTTGGAATCATGGAAGTCCATGCTGAAATGGCTTTTTTGCCAACATGGCTAGTTAGAAATATTGTATAATACAGAGTAATCTACCTAATAGGGTTCACAAAATGAGTCACTGCAACTTTTAAAATATGATATATCTTCTTGTATTTATATATGTGCTACACCAGGACATTCTCCTTACTAAATACCCTTAGAAATATTGCAACTTAATTATTCTTTAGATGGAAATAAATCCCAATGTCTTCTAAAGGCTGTATATTTTATAGGCTCTTTTATCCACACTTGACAGAACTTTTCGAAATAAAAAAACAAAGAGCTAAAATATATTACAATTTGAATATAGAAAGTGAAACTTTCTAATTACCCTCATAATGAACATATAGTCAGTTTGAAATTACATTGTTTATTATATACTTAACTATAATTTCATAAATAAGTTTTTCTGAAAGATATTTAAAGGTAACTCACAAAAGTGTGGAATAGGATTTCCCTGGCGGTCCAGTGGTTAAGACTCCACACTTCCAGTGCAGGGGGCTTGGGTTTGATCCCTTGTCAGGGAACTAAGATCCCACATACCCTTGGGAGTGGCCAAAAATTAAAACAACAACAACAACAAAACAAGTGTGGAATAGAGCAGGTATTTTAATGAATAATGCAGTTTTTTTTTTTAAGATTTATTTATTTAATTTATTTTTGGCTGCGTCCGGTCTTAGTTGCAGCACTCGGGATCTTCGTTGAGGCTTGCAGGATATTTCATCGCGGCGCGCAGGCTCTTTGGTGCAGCACGCAGGCATCCCTCTAGCTGTGACGTGTGGGTTGTTTTCTCTTCTCTAGTTGTGGTGCGAAGGCTCCAGGGCGTGTGGCCTCTGTAGTTTGTGGCACGCAGGCTCTCTAGTTGAAGTGCACCAGCTCAGTAGTTGTGGCGCGTGGGCTTAGTTGCCCCGCGGCAAGTGGGATCTTAGATCCCTGACCAGGGATCGAATCGGCGTCCCCTGCCTTGTAAGGCGGATTCTTTACCACTGGACCACCAAGGAAGTACCAATAATGCAGTTCTAATAATATATATATATATATATATATATATATATATATATAGTCTTTTTATTGCATGTATTTGAGATGATGGGATACTCACTAGCCTTATTTTGGTAATTATTTCAATATATGTAAGAACATTATGCTGTACAACTTAAACTTATACAGTGATGTATGTCAAGTACATCTCAATAAAACTGGGGGAGGAGGGGGGGTGGTTTTAAAAGGCAAATAAAACATTTTAGCCGAAAGAAAGAACAATGCAATTTATAACAATTTTAAAAAATGTATTGCTTTTCCAGAACAATTGTTAGTGAGGAGCATTATCACATGCCTTACTTCTCCAGTCTCAGACCCCAGGTTTTGTACCTGAGTCTCTGGAACTGAGCAGAGTTTTGAGTTTGGTCTCCTGGCTGAATGAGGAATAGAAACGTAAGAGCGCTTCTGTAGGATGTCAGTATGAAATGGAACGTTCTACCTAGGAAGAATTTTGTATTTCTCATTCTAGTTTGTAATACAGAGACAAACCTAGCTTTTGTTTCCTCAAACTGCTTCAGTTAATTCTAACTGCAGGAAATGTTCCCAGATCCAACCACTGCCCTACAGCTACCACTCGGAGACCCACATTCCCAACCTCTGAATTGCTTGAGCCTCTGGAACGCGGCATGCGAGCAAACTGCTGGGAAAAACAGCTTTTCATTGAAGCCGTTTCAACTTGTTAGGAGGAAACGTTAGTTTTACGACATCAGTGGCTCACACAGCTGGAAAGCTTTTACCATAAAACTTCTAGATGATAGTTGTAAGGTCGGATCTTAACAAACGGCACCGCGAAACAGAGGAAAGCTTCAAGTGAGCTTTATTAGGGAGCGCTCCCGGGCGACGTTCACTGGTCCGAGAGAAAGGGGCCAGAGAAGTCGCGCCCGGTTCTGGATGAAGGTGATTTTTATTGGGGTAAAAGCAGAAGGCGGCTTGCAAGGGGAGGGGGTGGTTTGCTATACAGGGTAATTCCTTATTTGGTGAGGATACAGCAGGGCCAGGTGTCGGTTGGCCTGTTGTGGGGCGTAAGCCCCACTTCCCGTCAGCCACATTGTTTTCTGGGCAGGAAGTTAGAGTCTCTTGTTGATTCCCAGAACAGGTGAGGTCGTTATGTCCCGATGTCTCTCCTACCTCATACTGGTCGATGTTTTCTCTTACCCCCCGGGCCAACGGACCTTACAATAGTAACTTAAAATCGGCACTTTCAAAAAAAAAAAAAAAATCGGCACTTTCAAAGCGCCGGGAAGTAACATACCTCAGCCCCTTACTACGCCCCTGGCGATCTCCGCGAGGTTGTGAGCTCCCTTGCCCCGCCCTTCGCGGTCGCGTTCCACTCGTTCACGTCCCTGGAAGCCCTGCCTCTAACTCTGCGCGTGCGCAGTTTCTTAACGGAACCGGAAGCAGAGAGCTCGGCGTGGAGCTCGCGCTCCGTTAGGTAAGTTTCTCCTTTCTAGTGTGAATTTGTGCTGCGTGGTCCACCATACACCACCCTCAGCGTCTTGGGAGTCACGCGCTCCAGTAGGTAAGTTTCTCCTTTCTAGTGTGAATCTGTGCTGCGTGGTCCACCATACTTCACTCTCCGCGTTTTGGGAGTCACTATGGACTTAAAATGCCGGCGCCTGGCCTTCGCCCCCAGTAAATCCAGACGTCGCCGTCACAGGTCTGGTGTTTTCCTTTGCGTTTGAAATCGCTCTGAGGTGGGTCCTGGAGCCCTTGGCTTTTCTGCCTTAGATCCAGGTAGACCCCGCCTTTCGCTTCTTTTTCCTTCATAAAGCCCTTTACTGCCTCCGCCCTCCCCCTGTAAGGCCCTCTTCCGCGAGGTGGATTCGCGGCCGCGCAGCCTCGCCCTCTCGGACCCTGGAGGGCAGCGCCGGTCGCCCTGCTCCCGGAGAGCTCGCGTCCTCTCCCGGGTCCCGGGATTCTGGAGAGCCCGCCCCCCTCCTGAGACCCCCTTCCTCCCTCCCAGCCCCTCTGTCCTCGCGTCTCCTCAGGCCGGTCCTTCTGCTCCGTAGGCCTCTCCTTCATAGTCAGGCCTTCCCCTCACCCCGTGTAGGGGGAGGTGACCTGGCCAGCCGTGTGACACCCAATGTTCTTCGGTCTCCCCGCTGGAAAATGTGTTTTTCCGGTAGGCGGGTATCTTATTCAGTCGCCATCCTTGTAAATACGTGGGCGAGGGGGACCAGGAGAAGCTGAGACAGAGAGCGACTGAGAGAGCAATAGAAAAACCGAGATGAGAAAAGAATGAGGGAGAACCAATAGAGACGTAGAGGATTGGCTTAGGGACTTGTAAAGAGACAATAAGATGAAAGAGACTAAGCCTTGCAAGTAACAGGTGGATAAAGTAAAGAAGTGAATTATACAGAGGGATTGCCACAGATTAGAGGAAAACATAGAGGGGCCCTGATTCAGCGGTAGCAAGGGAGGCAACAGTGATGAGGCCCTTCACACAGAGAGCGGGGGCAGAGGGTAAATGAGGTGGGACCATGGCCTTCAGAGCATCAAGGTGCTGGGAGAGAGAACAGCAGAGGAAGAAAGAACAACACCAAGGAACCATAGCCACCTGGGGTGCCAGAGAGTGAGGAGGGAGGGAGTGTATCACGGACAGAAGGGATGTAACCCGGAGGGCAGAGAGGGAGCAGAGGTGGGGGAAGAAAGAGCATCAAGGGGGGGAACAGGTTGCAGAGTCGGGCAGGCCAGGTGTGAGGGAGGAAATAGAGAGGAGGGCAGGAACAGCAGGAGAGCAGAGGGGAGCAAAAGGACAGACACAGACCGAGATGATATAGGGAGACGAATAAACAGAATGAAATGGAAACACCTAGTAGTGCAGGTAGACCGGAAACTGGATCCAGGTGGGTGGTGGTGAGTTGTTTGGATGTGGATGATTAAGCTGTGATGTATGATCTGTGGTTTCAGAATGTAGTAAATTTAAAATTTGTTTGCTTAAATTATACAGATGAGCGTGAGAATTGGAAAACTTCCTTATAAGGTTTGTGCATTTTGCAGTTATTTGTATCAGAAGATAACTTCCATCTCCAGTCCCTATTCAGCCAGGGGGCAGTGACTTGACTCAAGACAGCTGTGGGTCACCCCCTTTCCTTTTCCTGGCATGAGAGCACAGGGGAGAGAAGTGGAGCAAGAAATGACTGACTCTGTTACTGCATGGTGCCTCTTTTTTTTTTTTTTGCGGTATGCGGGCGTCTCACCGCTGTGGCCTCTCCCACCGCGGAGCACAGGCTCCGGACGCGCAGGCCCAGCAGCCATGGCTCACGGGCCCAACCGCTCCGTGGCATGTGGGATCCTCCCAGACCGGGGCACGAACCTGCGTCCCCTGTATCGGCAGGCGGACTCTCAACCACTGCGCCACCAGGGAAGCCCCATGGTGCCTCTTTTTTTTTTTTTTTTTTTTTTCATGGTGCCTCTTTGAAGGAACATTAAAAGTGAGTTTTTTTCTAATGGATTCACTTTTTTCTCTTTCCTTTTTCATTTTTTTTACATTTAATTCTTTTTATAACTTGGAATAAATCTTGGTGCATTAAGTTTCTACTTCTCTGTAAGTAATTATAAACTTCTGAAATAAGCTTTGCTGGTTTTGTATAATCAACTCATGTGATTCTTTTCTAAATATGATATATTCTTAGTTTTTTTAACTTTCACACCAGAATTTTTTTAAAATTCACAAAATATTTCTTTTTAAAATGTGTTTAAGGTTTGTTTGAGGCCTGCCTCCTGTCTCCTCTTTATCTTGTGTATTGGAAAAATTCTTTGGTAACTATTAAATAATTTTAGACTGTTATGATGAGTTAAGATGATGTTAAGATGTCAATTGTCTTTTATATTAACAGTCAAAACCTAGTTTAACCAGTTAGTCTGATATTCAGTTTTTTTCCATTGTATTTGATCTGTTAAGATAGCGAGCTGTGAAGTGATAGGGAGATGCTTCCCTCAGGTCCCTCTTGTCTGTTCTCTACAGATATTGAAGGATTGGGTATAGTGACTTGGACCCTTCTTCCATCAGTGCTCCTCTATTCATGATGAAGTTTGCTCAGAGCTGATTTCTAACCTGACTCTTAACAATGTTTTCTTCACCAGTGGTATATTTTTGCAAATCTGCATGTTTAAAAGATTTTACTGCAGTCTTCTGGAAAAGAAGAATTAAATGCTTGGTACCAGATCAGACCTTGAAACAGAAGGTTCCTTTGCTGAGGCAAATGAAAGATGGTCCTGGTGTTTTAGGTTGGAAGGATGATAAGGACAAACTCTGCCCACTGGCCCTTCTGGATCCCACTTCAGAATTCAGTTCCGCCTAATTCTGTTCACTCAACCTGGACTTTCTCATACGTGTCTCCCCTCTGGGCCTCAGGGAGCCCACTTGTAACATGGAGATGAGAGACTAGACCAGAAACTCTCAGCCTGGGTAACTCTGAGCCCTGAAATGATTGGCCAAATTGTGTCTGTGTGTGGCAGTTCTTTTTAGAGAGGAGTGTCCAGTTCTATTTAGAATTTTGAATGGGTCCCTGTCTTCCCAGAATGAAAAACAAAAGCAAAATGCTAGAATGGAGACAAGAACATAGGGTCAGAGGGGAAGTGACCATAGTCAGATGTATTTTTCTGCGTTAAGTGTAAATTTGAAGAGTTTATATCAATTCTGGCACTCAGACCTTCACTGGCTCTTATTTGTCCTCAGGACAAAATCCGAACTCCTCACTGTTGCTACACACCCCTGTAACATCCTCAGGGCCCCGCTAGTGTCTCCTGCCTCATCGTGGGATCTGGCCCTTTTCCCATGGTTCACTTTACCCCAAAAGTTCCCAAACACCAAAACCGTTTCTCTCTCAAATCTTAGTTCCCATTCTTACCTTCTGCCTTTAAATCCCAGTGGCTCAGGCCCTTTGTGCTCCTTCAGGATTAGGCTCAGAGAGGTATCTCCATCCCTTCCCGACAATCTCTGTCACGTTGACCAGGTTTTATTGCCTCTGTATCAATCAACATCATCAGAAATGCCATTTTCTTTTCTTTTTTTTTGAATTTTGTTTTATTTATGTATTTCTTATACAGCAGGTTCTTATTAGTTATCTATTTTATATATATTAGTGTATATATGTCAATCCCAGTCTCCCAATTCATCCCACCCCCCCTCCCTCCCAAGAAATGCCATTTTCTATTGGTTTGGGGTCTTTATTGTGTTTCCTCCATTGAAGGAGTACAGTTTCTCTTCCTTCCGGGATAGCTGCAGCATCTCCCTCTGGGGATGTGTTTAGATGCTAAGACTGTGGGTTGGGCTAAATAATCCTCAGGGAAGACCAGGTGAACAGGGTAGGTGATAAGGATGGTTCCCATGTTTGTTTTGAATATTTCAACTGTAATTGATCCTTACCCCATGTGGCTACTTAATAACTCAAGAACCAAAAGATGTAGGGAGTCCTAAAAAGCCTTACAGAATTGGTGTCCTCGTGCAGTGTCCTGAGGTGTCCCCATGTTTAGTGTGCTGTGTGACTGCTCCGCTGTAGCCCCCAGTGTTCCAGGCTGTGCACATCCAGGGACCAGTCGCCACCTTGGACAGGAGCTTTGCCTTTCAGCAGTTCATCTGCTCAGAATCACGGATAATGATTTCTGTGTGTGTAAGCACACACACGCTTAGTGTGCTAAGTGGGGGCAGAAGTCTAGAGCCTAATGGGGCATGAAGGAGCGCCCCCTCAGACAGCTAGGGTATTTTTTAAATTGCCTGTGAGTGTGGAGAACAGGAGACAAGAATCCTGGGGGCCAATTTTTGACCTTCATACTGAAGGTCAAGTGAATGCCCAGTGTTCTTTGGGAGGTAGCTTGTGAATATTCCTGTTGCGACTCCTTTGCTGAGCAGTCCTTATGCCTTTTAGCCCTGTTTTCCCATGAGTGCATGGAGAAGAGGCAGAAAAATGGGGAATTAGAAGGGAGCCTATAGTGGTCTGCAGGAGGGATATGGCAGCAAGTGGGAGCTTCAAGATGAGCCCAATGAATGGTATTTGCATTTGTCCCTTGTGGGGTGTGTGGAACTGCTGGCAAAGGGTGTTTCAGTTCTGGCTGGGGCACCTGGAATTGGGTTTATGGGTAGTTGTGGGGTGCATTGCATGGTTTGCAGTGCCATAGTGTCTTAGCTCAGGTTCCCTGGGACCTAGCTGCTGACACTGAGGTTTACATGCATTGGTTTAATTGGGTATTTCATGATCCTACCTGAGGAGGAATGAAGACAGTGGATTTAGGCAAAGAGAAACATTTTCCTCCATTGTGGTTAAAAAAAGTGTGGCCTGAGCTGAGTGCACAGGGATCTTTGGGTGCAGGAAGATGGGTGCCTTGTCCTTAGGTGATGATGACTCAAGAGGGTGCCCCACAGCATCTATTCCACAGGTGACTTGGGTGTTATGGAGGTTAAGAATCATTATGCAGTTTTTAGAGTAGTAATATAGGGAAAATTGCAGAGATCATTTGCCCACTGTCACAGGAGGGATTCAGGATACTTCAGTGTTATTTAGTATTTGGGATTGCAAATGAAGAAAGTTTCAGATCCACTGTGAAAGATACAAAAGAGAATTTGGAATGTTTTCCTGGTAGATGTTGGGTTTGTTACCTAACCAAACTTGGGTCCCCTTGCTTGCGTGCAATGAAGCCAATCTATTGACACCAGGTTGTGGTGAAGGAAAGTGCAGCGTTTATTGTAGGGTGCCAAGCAAGGAGTCCAGGTAGCTTGTGCTTAAAAGGCCTGAACTCCCTGAAGGCTTTCTGGGAACTTTTTTTTTTTTTTTTTTAAGCCCTGAGGAGGGGCTGTGCCCTTTTATTTATTTATTTATTGTTTAATTTATTAAATTTATTTTATTTTTTGCTGTGTTGGGTCTTTGTTGCTGTGTGCGGGCTTTTCTCTGGTTGCGGCGAGCAGTGGCTACTCTTCATTGTGGCACGTGGGCTTCTCATTGCAGTGACTTCTCTTGTTGCAGAGCACGGGCTCTAGGTGCACGGGCATCAGTAATTGTGGCTCATGGGCTCAGTAGTTGTGGTTCACAGGCTCTAGAGCACAGGCTCAGTAGTTGTGGTGCACGGGCTTAGTTGCTCTGCAGCATGTGGGATCTTCCCGGACCAGGGCTCAAACCTGTGTCCCCTGTATTGGCAGGCAGATTCTTTTTTTTTGTTAAATCTTTATTTGGTTGTGCTGGGTCTTATTATTGCTGCATGAGGGATCTAGTTCCCTGACCAGGGATTGAACCTGGATCCCCTGCATTGGGAGCACAGAGTCTTAACCTCTGGACCACCAGGGAAGTCCGAGGCAGGAGGAGTCTTAACCACTGCGCCACCAGGGAAGCCCCAAAGACTTTTAAAGACAGGATGAGGGAGGGGCATTGTGGGGTGCGTGGTCAGCTTGTGGACATTCTTCTGATGGCTTGGTGAGGTAACTGGGAGTCAACATCATCAAACTTCTGGTTCTAACCAGTCTGGGGTCTACGTCCTTATGGGCAGCAGACAGTTAACTTTCTTCACCTGGTGGGGGTTTCAGTATCTGCAAAACAGCTCAAAGGACAGGGCTCAGAATGTTATCTATAGTCCTTGAGGAGGAACTAAAGGTCCTTGATGTTGTTTAATGGCTAAAGTATTCTTATTTTGTCTTGCTTGACTGTTTTCCTTTCTTTCTGCATTTTCTCACTTCTATGATTAAATTTTTTCTTTGACTAAAGTTTTCTACAGATAAAAGGCAGGGAGAGAGAGCATTGGGGGGGGGGGCTCTGTTCTGGGAAGTTCCCATAGGGTCCTCCTTGGTTACAGGTTCTCATTGGGGCATGTGTATCCTTGGAAACATCTTTCTTTTATATATAGCTTTATGAGATCAGTGTTTGGTCTGTGGCCACTGTGAATAAAAATATGGTGTTTTGTGTCTGGTGGTTCCTTGGGTGTCTCATATGTATTTTGCCATCAGGCATGATTTATTAGAGTTTGGAACGTTTTCTGGTATTTTATAGCAGGATGAGTGAATATGGGTCATATGGAGACTGTGTTGGATTTATGAGATTTTGTAAGTTTACTTGAGCCCAGAAGGGAAATTATGAGTAGTAAGCTTCAAATGGCAGAACATGTTCATTAGAGAGATTCTGGTAGGTATGTATCTGTGGGCACAACTTGAGAAGGACCATTAAGTTCTTTGATGTAGGAAAGATTGTTCCAAGAATCAGAGTACCAGCAACACCACAGTGATCTGCTTTCCAGAGGCACATCCTTGAGAAAATGTAGCTGCTACCTTCTTGCTCCCAGGCCAGTATTGGTTCTTCTACTGTCCTCTCCCTACCTGTCTCAACAAAACACATGCGCGCACACACGGTATAGAGAACAGGGAGCCCTTATGCTTTGTTGGTGGGAATGTAATTGGTTCAGCTCTTAGTGAAAGCGATATGGAGTTTCCTATAAATTAAACAAAGAACAGGCACACAATTTGTGAAACCCACCTGTGACTAGATATCCAAAGGAAACAAAATCATTCCAGTGAAGGAAATATTTGCACTCCAATGAGCATTATTGCATTATTCCCAACAGTCTAGATGTAGAAAGAACCAAAATGCCTGTTGACAAATGAGTGTATATAGAAATTTATATCAGCCATAAATTATTATTATGACATTCTGGCATTACTGTTATTATTTCTGACATAATTTTGGTTGAAGAAGACACACATTTTTTATGGAAACTAGAAATGTCAAACTCATAGAACCATAGAGTATAAAGGTTGTTATGAGGGCTTGGGTGGTAGGGCAGTTGGGGAGATGTTGGCCAAAGGTTACAAATAGTTCAGTTGTGAAGTGAATAAGTACAGCATGGACATCTAATGTACAGTATGCTGACTGTAGTTAATACTGTGTTACTATATAGTTGGAATTTGCTGAGAGAGTAAAACTTAAATGTTCTCACCACGCAGACACACTTGGGTAATTGTGAGTTGATGGAAGGGTAAATTACTTTATTGTGATAATTATTAAACAGTGTATACATCTGTAAGATAATCACATTGTGTGCCTCACATGTACAGCATTGTTATTTATCACCTATACCTCAGTAAAGCTGCAAAAGAAAACTAAAGTGCAATGGTGTGCTGGGCTTGCCTGCTCTGAGTGGTGCTCAACCCAGGCTTCACATTAGATCGCTGAGGCGTTTTGTATATACATGTTTTGTACCCTCTGACCAGAGATTTCCCTTCATATAGTTGGTATGTGGTCCAACCTCAATAGTATTTAAAGTGTCCGAGGTGATTCCATTCTGTATCCATCACTGAGCATCGTTATTCTGAGTCCCCCCATTCCTGAGGGCTGAGATCTGGGCTGAGGGTGAGGGCTCTGCTCTGCGTGGGGATGGATCAGGGCTGGTCTGTGACCTGCGGGGGATCGTCGGGTCCAGCTGAGGTGCCCGCTGCTGCCGGGTACGTGAGGGCCTCACCAGGAGGGGAGCGAGATCTGAAGAAAGAGTGGGGAAACTCCTGTGTTGGTCTCTGTGTGGGAGTTTACTGTCCTGAGCCCCTCCTGGGACAGTGGGCAGCGGACTGTCTGTTCCACATGGAGAGATCTTCCTTGTGTTTATGGTTGTGGTACAGGAATGGGGTCTTTTGATTCTAAGCATGTTTTCATCTTTCAAGATTGTCCTCTGAAGACTCATGTTGCCTGAGGAAGAAGCCCGGAAGAGGAGGGAGAGGAAAGAAAAGGAGTCAGGAATGGCTGTTTCTCAGGTAAAGTCATATTTTCATTTGATTCTCAGTCTGTTCTTTCTGAAATGCCCTTCTTTGGACTCCGCTAATCTTGTCTGACTCTGAAGTATCCTGGTTGACACTTGTACTTTCACAGTCATCAAGAGCCTTCCCGCAGTCCCTGTCAGCTCCACTTAGATTTCATTTCCCTATGACAGAGTGATCTGGACGAGGAGAGCCAATGGTTTCCACTGGGCATAGTCCTGGGCAGGATTGGAGATGTGGTGTCAGAGCTGTTGGGCAGCAGGAATTGTTCTGGGGTCCCATGTGGATGCAGTGTCCGCTCTCTATAAACCAGGATAAAGAAGCTGCATGTAGGAGGGTGGGAGGGAGACACAAGAGGGAGGAGATATGGGGATATATGTATATGTATAGCTGATTCACTTTGTTATAAAATAGAAACTCACACACCATTGTAAAGCAATTATACTCCAATAAAGATGTTATTAAAAAAAAAGCTGCATGTAGAAGTCAGGTCTTAAAATGCACAATACCTGGTAAAATCTGGATATCAGACCAATTAGGAGAAATTTGTTCTGGCTTTTTCTAAGGCAATTGAAACTAAATGTAGCTGACTTCAAAATCTTAATAATAGGGGATGGAAATGGTCAGTTCAGAGACAGACGTCAGTGGTAGAATGTGTTTTAGTCCATCATCGAATTTAAACTATGAAATCAGCCTAAATCTCTGACAGTTGGAAATTCTTTAAATCACTTTCACACCTCCATTCCTCAGAAATTGTCTTTTCATTCTTTGGATTGCATCCTTTGACACACAGTTTCTACCTTTGATGCAGGCAGTGTTCCAGCTTCATTCTTTTGTTAGTAGATATCTAGTTTCTTAGCACCATTTGTTATTGAGACTCTCCTTTCCCTGTTGTACAGTCTTGGCATCCATGTCAACACATTTTGCATATATACCAAGGAGTATTTCTGGTATTCTAATCTCCTCCATTGTTTTATGTATCTGCGTTTCTGACAGTACAACATCATCTTGATTACTCTGTAATATGTTTTTGTTTTTTTTTGTTGTTTTTTCTTTTGCGGTACACGGGCCTCTCACTGTTGTGGCCTCTTCCGCTGCAGAGCACAGGCTCCGGACGCGCAGGCCCAGCGGCCATGGCTCACGGGCCTAGCTGCTCCGCGGCACGTGGGATCCTCCCAGACCGGGGCACGAACCCGTGTCCCCTGCATCGGCAGGCGGATTCCCAATCACTGCGCCACTAGGGAAGCCCTGTAATATGTTTTGAAATCTAAAAATGATGGCCTCCATCTTCTTTTCCAAGAGTATTTTGGCTCTTGGGGTCCCTTGAGATTCCCTATGAATTTTAGCATTATTTTTTCTATGACTGCAAAAATTGCCATTGAAATTTTAATAGGGATTCTATTGCATTTATAGAACACTTTGGGTAATACTGTCATTTTAAGATTCATAAGTCTTCCAGTCCATGAGTACAGGGCATCTTTTAATTTATATGTATCTCCATGGATTTCTTTTAGCAACGTTTAGCAGTGTTCAGTGTACGAGTCTTTTACCTCCTTAGCTAAGTATTCTATCCCTTTTGATGCTATAGTAAATAGCATTGTTTTCTAATATTTTTTGATATTGTTCATTGGGTATAGAAATGCAACTGATTTTTCTGTGCTGATGTTTTTGTTTGTTTGTTATTTGTTTTTTTTTGCCGTACGCGGGCCTCTCACTGTTGTGGCCTCTCCCGTCGCAGAGCACAGGCTCCAGACGCACAGGCTCAGCGGCGATGGCTCACGGGCCCAGCCGCTCCACGGCATGTGGGATCCTCCCGGACCGGGGCACGAACCCGTGTCCCCTG
>NW_021703766.1:53728067-53760754 GCF_005190385.1 Monodon monoceros
TATTTCTATCCTTCAACTATTCAACATCTGTATTTAATTTTGCATCTCTTGCCTTTTTTTTTTTTTTTTTGCGGTACGCGGACCTCTCACTGTTGTGGCCTCTCCCGTCGCAGAGCACAGGCTCCGGACGCGCAGGCTCGGCGGCCATGGCACACGGGCCTAGCCGCTGCGCAGCATGTGGGATCTTCCCGGACCGGGGCACGAACCCGTGTCCGCTGCATCGGCAGGCGGACTCTCAACCACTGCGCTACCAGGGAAGGCCTGCCATTTTTAAATGACTTAACTTCATATGTAATTGTGGTTATGGTAACTTCCTATTATGTCATTACTTTTTTTTTTTTTTTTCCCCTCCTAAACTGAAGTTTTGTGGCAATCTTGTGTGGAGCAAGTCTTTGGCACCATATTTCCAACAACATTTGGTCACTTCGTGTGTGTCTGTCACATGTGGATAATTCTCAGTGTTTCACACTTATATTTGTTATGTTGTCTGTGACTAGTAATCTTAATAATACTAAGTTGTGGAATGAAATGCCTGCTGCTTGGGAAGGAGGCCGCCCCACTGGCAAAGGAGGAGCCTGTGGACGGGTCTTATTTGATCTCTTTCTTGGGACAGGTTGCTGGCGTGGGCACAGTTCTTCATGGGGCAGTTGACAGGGATGCAGGCAAGAATAACAAGAGGGGCAGGTCCTCGTCTCAGTTGTATTTCTGGGCGAGCTGCTGAGGGAAGGCTCCATGAAGCCACCCCTCAGGCAAAGCACCAAGTGCAGGGTAGACTCTGGATATCGTATTCTGAGAGTACGACCCTCCACCAGCTCTTTGCCCACAAAAATCCAAGGCTGCTGGCCAGGTGGAACGCCCTCAGGGTCTTCACAGAGATCTGTATGTCTGCATCCACTTGGCTGCCTCCTTAAAGAGATGGCAGCAATAATGTATCTTTTATTTAACATTTTGTACTGCCATTGCACAATTTATAGTCTACAGTAAAGTATAAACATGAGTTCATAAGCACTGTGAATGTACAAAATTCATGTGACCGATTTAATTGCAGTATTTTCTTTATTGGGGTGCTCTGGAACCAAATTTCCAACATCTCCAAAATATGCCTGGGGTTTTGTTTCAGGAGATTAGTTTCTCCTCTAGAGAAATCCTTGTTTGACGTGGGAATGCTTTCCCAACTCACAAACCTGTTTCCCTTACAGACTCTGCCACTCAGACTGAAATAGGTAGTTACTCATGTGAGCCCTTCCTGCTGCCAGGATTTTCGTGTGGTGTATCGGTATCAGTCGGGGAGGTCGACAGCCAGTCTCTGAGATATGTCTGTGATTCTGACATACCATCTCCTAGAACTTCATATTCAACATCAATGCAACTGTAGTACAACTACAGTGTACAGCTGGTGAGCTGAGAATGTTTTTGAAAAACTTTGTTCCCATTTGCCAATCTTGTGAACAATTAAAAGTTTCTAATGAACGTCACCAGTGTATATTAGAGACGCTTCCTTTTCTATGACGCTTTTCTATGGCAGACTGGTGTTCTCATGGCAGAAACAGGAAATGCTGAAGTCTCATACTTGCTAGATAGTGATGTTGAAAATATTTTCCATGGGTGCTTTTTCAAAAATTTCTGCTCTCGTGGCAAATTATAAATGTTGACATATTCAGTTTTCATTTTCACTCAATTCAGAATACATTCGAATTTCCTCCTTTTCCCAAACTTACAGGTAGATAATTATTTTCCAAATATTTGATTTCCAGGAGAGTTTTCTGTTATTGATTTCTGTTTTAATTCCATTGTGGTCATACAAACATTTGGTATAACTTGAATTCTTACAATTTATGAAGATGTGTTTGGTAGCCAGAAATATGGTTTGTCTTGCTGTTGCAGAATGTGCACTTTGAAGACTGTAAAATTCTCTCATTAGGTGGGTTGTTTTTGAAAAACAAAAGAAAACAAAAACCCTCAGTTTTCTTCCTCCTGTGGAAGGAAAATTCAGACCTTCCTGCTGTGTGTTTCTTTCCTCTGTATCTCCTTTATGCTGACACTACAACCACCCTTACACAGAGCACTTTTGACAATTTTGGTCACCAGTGTGTGGGGATTTTCCCCACAACAAGCAAGTCCGTACAACCCCAGCTGGGTGTCCTGCAATGCAACTCAGTTCTGATCCTGTCTTCACAGAAATAACATGGAGACCCCACAAGACTTCCTCTCCAGCACATTTCATATGCTAGTCACGAGTTCAGGTTATCCACCTGTGCTTCGTATTAACTGGTTATGTATCACAGTTTCCAACAACTCTCTTTTTCAGTTCAGTGAATTGGCTGGAGCACCTCACAAAACTCAGGAAAACACTTCCATTTACCAGTTTATTAGAGGATATGATAAAGGATACAGATGAATAGCCACATGAAAAGATACATGCGTGAGTTCTGGGATGGACCCAAGTGCAGGACCTATCATTGTGGAGTTGGGGTGTGTCACCCTCCCAGCGTGGAGCTTTCTGAACCAGCTAGTGTTGGGATTTTATGGAGGCTTCCTCAAATAGGCCTGATCAATTATTACCTCCTTTTCTAGCCCTACTCCTCTCCTCTGAAAATATGGAGGGTAGGGTTGAAAATTCAAAGCTTCCAGTCATGGCTTGGTCCTTTTTTAAAATTGAAGTATAGTTGATCTACAATATTGTGTTAGTTTCTGTACATCAGCAATGAATTCAGTTATATATATAATTTTTCAGATTCTTTTTTCATTATCGTTTATTACAAGATATTGAATATAATTCCCTTTGCTGTAATGTAGGACCTTGTTATTTTTCTATTTTATATATAGTAGTTTGTATCTGCTAATCCGAAACCCCTAATGTATTCTTCCTCCCCCTTTCCCCTTTGGTAACCATACGTTTATTTTGTATGTCTGAAGTCTGTTTCTGTTTTGTAAATAAGTTGATTTGTATAATTTTTTAGATTCCACATATAAGTGATATCATAATATTTGTCTTTCTCTTTCTGACTTCACTTAATCTGATAATCGCTAGGTACTATGCATGTTGCTGCAAATGGCAATATTTCATTTTTTTGTGGGTAATATTCCATTGTATATAAGTACCACATATTCTTTATCCATTCATTTGTTGATGAGCAGGTTGCTTCCATGTCTTGGCTATTGTAAATAGTGCTGCTGTGAACATACAGTTGCATGTATCTTTTTGAATTATAGTTTTGTCTGGGTATATGCCCAGGAGTGGGATTGCTGGGTCAGATGGTAACTCTGTTTTTAGTTTTTTAAGGAACCTCCATACTATTCTACATAGTGGCTGCACCAATTTACATTCACACCAACAGTCTGAGGGTTCCTTTTTTTTTTTTTTTTTTTCTTTTTGCGGTACGCGGGCCTCTCACTGTTGTGGCCTCTCCCATTGCGGAGCACAGGCTCCGGATGCGCAGGCTCAGCAGCCATGGCTCACGGGCCCAGCCGCTCCGCGGCATGTGGGATCCTCCCGGACCGGGGCACGAACCCGCGTCCCCTGCATCGGCAGGAGGACTCTCAACCACTGGGCCACCAGGGAAGCCCTGAGGGTTCCTTTTTATCTAATGTGGGCTTCAATGGCTGTTTTTATGTGGGAACATTCCTGTGTAGCCCACGTGAGTCTAATATTTTTGGTGTGAGGGCTGATTTTAGTATGGATGCCCGCCATGTCTTTTCTCACTGTGTGCTGGCTGTTATCCCCTTGATAGGGGATGTGATTGGAGTGGTGGTGACCAGAGGCTGCACTGGATGTTGAATGGGGCCTCCTCTTTGCTCTGTGGTTGTCACAGCCCTTTCGGGGGCTGGGTCTGCTCCCCAGTTGTTGGAGTAGAAGCTCCATACCCACTCTGAGCTTCAGCGTGAGGTTAGGTGGGACTGGAGCACTCCTGCTGGGAGAGGAGCCAATGAGTATTCCTCCGCAGGAGCTGCCCAGCAGAAAGTGCACTCTGTGGAGTCCCCTGTCAGTCCTGTGTGCTCACAGAATTGTTGGCAATGCCCTCGGCCACGCCTCAGCCCCGGGAACGCAGGCAATTGGCCTGGATGTCCCTCAGGCGCTGTACTCACAAAGCCACAGGAGCAGATCTGCCTAAGTCAGGCTCCGGGACCCACCATAGTGGCGCACCTGGACCCGCCTTGGGAGCTATGGAATCAACCCACACCCCGGCCTCACCTCCGTGTGCGCTGCTAACATCAGACCTACCCCAGCCACTGGAGCCCCAGTAATACTCTCAGATATCCCGCAGGCGCAGAGTTTACAAAGCCACCAGCGGGTGCACATCCTCCAAAGTTGCAGCGTTCCCAGACCCGCTCAGATTTCAGCCCCGTGTGTGGGCAACCCGCTGACGTTAGGATCTCCTAAGCTCGTGGAGGCGGAGCCCTGGGTGTCTCGGCAGCTGTCCATGCCCCGCCCCTCTCCTGTAGCGCTCCGCCCAGGCCCTGTCCCCGCCTCTTCACTCCGCACAGGCGCAGTTCCCAACTGGGGGCGGAAAGCGCCCAGCAGAGGTCACACTGCTGGGGGTAAGTTTCTTTCTAGTGGAAGTCACTTCACGGTCGCCCTATACGTCCTCAGGATTTGCCCGTGACTTCTGAAATCTCCACACCCGCCCTTCCTCTCCAACTAAATCCAGGCGTAGCCGGTACAGTCCTTCCCTTTTGGCTTTGAAATGGCTCTGAGGCCGGTCCCTGCCCTTGGCTCCTTGGCTTTTCCGCCTTCTGTTCACATAGACACCGCCTTTTGCGACATTTTCCTGCTTAAAACCCTTTACGACCTTTCTCCCTTTCCCCCATGGAAAGTCCTTTTCCCCGAGTTGTATTCCAGACCCGCAGCTTCGCCCTCTCGGCCCCTGGAGGGCAGCGCCGGCCGCCCCGCTCCCGGACAGGCCGCGTCCTCTCCCCGGTCCTGGGATTTTGGAGAGCCCGCCCCTCTCCTGAGACCCCCTCCCTCCCCGCCCCTCTGTCCTCGCGTCTCCTCAGGCCGGTCCTTCTGCTTCGCAGGCCTCCCCTTCCTAGTCAGCCCTTCCCCTCACCCCGCGAAGGGGGACTTGACCTGGGCCAGGCGTGTGACACCGGTGTTCTTCAGTCTCAGATTCTACCTCGCTGGAGAATGGCCTACAGAGCAACATGGTATTGGGAGAAAGAGGACAATGGTCACAAGAGGAAGGAAGAGAGAGCGGGAAGGAAGCATAGCCACTTGGGGCGCCAGAGAGTGGGAAGGAAGGGAGTGTAAAGGGAATAAAAGGGATGTGGTCGAGGGAGAGAGGAAGCAGAGATGGGGGAAGAAAGAGGCAGAAATATATGGAAATTTAGGACAGTCAGAAAGGTGGGGAGAAAGAGCAATAAGAGGGGGAACAAGTTGCAGAGTGGGCATCACAGGTGTGAAGGGAGAAATAGGAGGGGAGAAAAGGCAGTAGAGGGGGACAAAGAGAAAATAGGGAGCTAGACAAAAGGGAATGAAATGGGAGCACCTAGTATAGTGCAGGTAGAGGGGAAACTGGGTCCAGGTGGATGGTGGGTTGTTTGGACATGGATGATTAAGTTGTGATGTACGATTTGTGGCTTTAGAATTGAATACATTTAAAATCTGTTTAAACTATACAGATAGAGGATGAGAATTGCAAAGTGTCTACAAAGCTTGTACATTTTGTAGTTATTTGTATCAGAAGATAGCTTCTTTTTGCAATCCCTGTTCAGACAGGGGGCAGTGACGTATCAGTCAGTTGTGGGTCACCCCGCTTCCCTTTTCCTGACATAGGGTAGAGGATGGGGGAGAGAAGTGGGATTAGAAATGACTGACTTTGTATTGCATGGTGCCCTTTTAAAGGAAGATTAAAAGTGTTTTTTCTAATGCTTTTACTTTTTTCTTCCTCGTTTCTTTACACTTAATCCTTTTTGTAGTTTGGGATAGATCTTAGTACATTCAATTTCAACTTTTTATAAATAATTGTTAACTTCTGAAAAAAGCTGTGGTGGCTTCCTACAATCGACTCATGTCATTCTTTTCTAAATAGGCTATATTCCCAAAATTGTTTTAACTTTGAGACCAAATTCTTTAGATTAAAAAAAAAATTAGAAATTCTTTTCAGTTTGTTTCAGGTATATTTGAGGCCTGCATTTTACCTGAAAACTGGATTTGCCTCTTGATGGTTCTTGAGCCAAAAGACACAACAAAGTCAAAGTCTAGGAGAAGGAAGGATGTATTACTTACCCCATGTAAGGAGAACACCTAGGATCTTTCCCAAAGCAGTATTTCCTGGAACAGCAAAATTAGGGAAATTTTAAGTTAAGGGTGCATGCATATTCATGAAGGGACTCGGTGGATATATGCAAATTAATCATGGGGCTTGAGCAGAGGAGAATTCAGCATAGAATTGGGGCAAAGCTTGACAGAGTCTGGGTCTAGTTGACTGAAGTCAGTACGGTTAGCAAAGGTTAGCATTATCATTCTTTATGTCCAGTTAGTCTGGTGGTTGAGTGCTTGAGGAGGTTTGGATCCTGCAAAACAGCTCAAGAATATGCTTCAGGTTAATCTTTACCTTCAAAACAGGACTGGGAGTCTTTACAACTGATTTTTTGTCTCTGATGTGGTTAAGTTATTTCCCTGGCCTGGCAATAGCTGTTTATTCTACATTCTATTGTTCCCTTAAAATCAGTAACTACTGAGGCCTATTCTTTTGTAAGGGCAAGAATTGTGGCCAGGTGTAGATCACAGAATGGCTTAGGCTTAAAATGGCTTCTCTTCTGTCAAGGAAACTATGTCTGATTCTCTTTCTCCAGGGACCCTCTACCCTTTTGCCTACAAAATTCCCCCTTGAGAAATTTCACTCATTTTTGAGCGGTACAGGGCTGAAGGTCATTCTTCTGTAGTTGCTTCTTGCTGAGACTGGGCGTTGTAGTCTCCTTACTTAGAGGAGTGAAACTCTCGCTTCTAGAGCTAGAAAAGCTTTGGGGCCCACAGGAGTAGCATCTGAACCTTGCTTAAAAGTCATTATTCTAGCAGGTGTACGAGAGGCACAGCGAGAGAGACAGTTGACAGTGACCTTGTAAAACACACAGCTGGTTATCAAGAGTACCAGTAAGAGAAGCAATGTCATTAGCAGAAACTTGAGCCAAGAGCCCCCTGGTATAACAGATATATGATTTGCAAATAATTTCTCCCATTCCATAGATTGTCTTTTTACTATGAACGTGCTTTAATGCACAATAGTTTGTAATTTTGATGTAGTCCAATTTTCTCTGTTTTTACTTTGCTACCCTACCTTTGCTTTTGTGGTCATATCTGTTCAATTATTGCTGAATCCAATGTGATGAAGGTCTTCCCCTATGTTTTCTTCTAGGAGTTATATACTTTTTTAAGTCTTATGTTTAGATTTTTGATCCATTTTGAGTTAGTTTTTGATTAGGGTGTGTGTTGCATAATGGTCCAATTACATTCTTTTGTATGTGGATATCCAGTTTTCTCAATACATTTTTTTCAGTAGACTACCCTTCCCCTATTGAGTGACCTTGACACTCTTGTGGAACATCATTTGACCATATATGGAAGAGTTTACTTCCAACATTTTTATTCTATTGCACTGGCTGGCTGGCTGTCTTATGCAAGTTCCACATTGTTTTGATTAATTTAGGTTTGGAATAAGTTTTGAAATAAGGAAGTGTGAGACCTCCAACTTTGTTCTTTTCAAGCTTGTTTTTGCTATTCGTGGTCTGTTGACATTCCATGTGAATCCATGTTTATTTATTTCTTCAAAAACGCTGTTGGGATTTTGCTGGGTATTGCTTTGGATCTGTTGATTGCTTGGGTACTATCGTCATCTTAACAATATTTTCTTTCAGTGCATGAATTTGGGATATCTATGCATTTATTTTCGTCTTTTCTAATATTTTTCAGCAATGTTTTTAGTTTACAGTGTGCAAATCTTCCCCTTTGGCTAAGGGTATGCTTATGTATTTTATTCTTTTTGCTATTATAAATGGAATTGTTTTCTCAATTTCCTTTCTGATTGCTTATCATTAATAGAGAAAAACAATTGATTTTGCATGCGTTTTTTTTTTTTTTTTTTGCGGTACGCGGGGGCCTCTCACTGTTGTGGCCTCTCCCGTTGCAGAGCACAGGCTCCGGACGCGCAGGGTCAGCGGCCATGGCTCACGGGCCCAGCCGCTCCGTGGCATGTGGGATCTTCCCGGACCGGGGCACGAATCCGCGTCCCCTGCATCGGCAGGCGGACTCTCAACCACTGCGCCACCAGGGAAGCCCCTGCATGCGGATTTTATACCTTGAAATTTTTCTGAATTCATTCGTTTGTTATATCAGGGTGTTTTTTGCGGAATCTAATGGATTTTCTACTATTAGATTATGCTGGCTCTAAGCAGAGATATTTCTGCTTCTTTTCCTAATTACCCAATTTCCTAATTACCTTTTATTTATTTTCTTGCCTGTTTGTCTTGCTGGAACTTCCTGTTGTGTGTTCTTTTTATTTATTTTTTTTTTTGGTTGAGTTGGGTATTGCTGCGTGCGGGCTTTCTCTAGTTGCGGCGAGCGGGGCTACTCTTCATTGCAGTGCGCGGGCTTCTCATTGTAGTGGCTTCTCTTGTTGCGGAGCATGGGCTCTAGGTGCGCGGGCTTCAGTAGTTGTGGCACGCGTGCTCTAGAGTGCAGGCTCAGTAGTTGTGGTGTACTGGCTTAGTTTAGTTGCTCCGTGGCATGTGGGAACTTCGAGACCAGGGCTCGAACCCGTGTCCCCTGCATTGGTAGGCAGATTCTTAACCACTTCACCACCAGGGAAGTCCCCTATTATGTGTTTTATAGAAATAATGAGAGCAGGTGTCTTGTTTTGTTCCTGATCTTAGAGGAAAAGTTTTCAGGCTTTCACCGAGAGTGATGTCAGTTTCAGGCTTTTTATATATGTTCTTTTTTGTTCTGAGCTAGATTTTTTTTTTCTGTTTTTAGTTTATGATTGTTTTTATCATAAAGGCTTTTAACTAGTCTAATACTTTTCTGCATCAATTGAGATGACCATGTATTCTTTTCCTTTCATTCTTTTGATATAATTATAATGAAATATTTCCATATGTTGAACCATCCTTGCATGCGAAGAATATGTCCTCCTTGGTCGTGTTGAATAATCCTTTTAATGTGCTGTCAAATTAGGTTTAATATTGCTTTATTGATAATTTTTGTATAAGTATTCATTAGAGATATTGTACTCTGGTTTTCTTGTAGTGTCTTTGTCTCGCTTTGGTATTAAAGTAATTCTGGCACTGTAGATTGAGTTTGGAAGTGTTCCCTCCTATTCAATTTTTTTGGTAGGGTTTGAGGAAGATTTGTCTTGTTTTAAAATATTTGGCAGAACTCTGCAGTGGAACTCTCTGGGTTCCCTTTATTTTTGATTAGTGATTTTCATGACTCAGTCTTGGTAGGTTGTGTATTTCTAGGAATTTATGCATTTCTTCTAGGTTATTCAACATTTTGGCCTATAACTCTTTGTAGTATTCTCTTCTAGTTCTTTTTATTTCTGTAGAATCAGTTGTAATCAGTCCCCTCATTCATTTCTGATTTTAGTTATTCAATCTCCAAGACCCCCTTCAATGAGGATTTTATTCAGTTGCTTTAGCAGCAGTCATGGGTCGGTTAGGGTCTCAGACCGCTAGTCTTTTCCACACACTCAAACTGTGCCTGAAGAATTATTCCTCCTTCATGTATGGTATTGTCCTTGGACTGCTGCTCCAGACATGCCCACCTACCCAGATTCCTGATACATCTAACTATACAGAATCTGTCTCTCAGTCTGAAATAGAAAACACTTACAAACTGCTTCCGGCTGCCCAAACTGAGCTCAATATAATGATCAAAACAGCCGAAGCATGTGTGTGAGGGAGGATGCCAGAGCCTGAGATATGGGGTAGTGTTCCTATGACCTCATCTCCTCAAAGAATTTCAATCATCTTTTCACCTTTTTAAAAAAAATATTTATTTGGCTGTACCACGTCTTAGTTGCGGCATGCAGGATCTTTTTCTTGTGGCATGTGGGATCTAGTTCCCTGACCAGGAATTGAACCCAGGTCCCCTGCATTGGGAGTGCGGAGTCTTAACCACTGGATCACCAGGGAAGTCCCAATCGTCTTTTCAACTTGCGTGGCAATGGCGGTTCACACTTGAGCATAGGAGCTGGGAATAGTTTTGAAAAACTTAAATTTCTTGAATCTATTAGGAATTTCTAGTGAGCATATCCAAAAGGGGAGAAATTCTTCCTTTTCCATTATTCCTGGTGGCAGACAGGGTATCATGTGGACAGAGGAGGTACTGAGGTCTGAGCCATGGAAGACCCACAGAGAAGCACATGTGTCTCAGTGGATTCCCTGCCTCCCTGAGAATTTCCTTTACCCCAAATCTAACGCTGTCTGAAATCTCTGAGGACCCCTGAAATACCACCATTTATGGGCAAAGAAATGGAATCACACAATCAAGGACTTTCAATTTTTAAATTTTTCAGTAAGTTCAATGAATTTTTAATTAGCACAAAAGAAAGACAGTCAATAATTGAGATTAGACAATATTTGCCCCATTTCTCCAAATCAATACAAATCAACTGTGAAGCCTAGATGAAATGGACATTTTCTACGAAAATATATTCTACCGGTATTGACTCCAGTAGAAATAGGAGTCTAAACAAATGAATATCCATAGAGGTAAGGGAGAGTTTTATGAGTCCCATACAAATAAAAGCACCAGGGTCAGATTAGCAGGTAGATTCTTCCATTCTTTTAGAGAACAGATAAGCCAATGCTATGTACTCAATTCAAGCCTTAAAGAGGAAGTACAATTTCCAAATAGTTTACATAAATCAAATAAAATGCTGATACTCAAATGTCCTAAAGTTTGTACCAAAAAGAATACTATGGAAAGATCTCACACCTGCGTACAGATGGCAATATTTAAAATAAAATATAGCAAAATAATAGATGACTGAATTTTATGTCTGGAATTCAAGCATGATTCAGTGTTAGGAAATCCATTAATATAGTACATCGTAGTAGTGGGTATAAAGAGAAATCAGGGGATCTTACTCATAGTTACAAAAACATCTATTTGGAAGAATTGAACTTGTACTTACGTTAACTTAAACTCAACACTGGGAATTGATGCATTTTTTCTAACATGTCAAAATGAAGTGATTATCTTGCTCTTTGGGAAGCACTAGAGTTATTCCACTAAGGTTAGAAAACCACACTAAAAAAAGCATATGATCACCTGTTCAATTCATTTCTCATGTGTTGGAGGTTTAGCCAGGGCGATTTAAAATGGCATGAGAATGGGAAAGAAAAATATAAAACTATGTTTGCAGATCATGCAATCATACATCTGGAAACACAAAGGAATTGATAGAAAATCTACAAAAGATAAGTCAGGAAGATCATATAAATATACAAAAACAGTAGCTTTCATAGGTGCAAAAAAGAATCATTTTACAAGTTATAGTGCAAGAAACTTTAATTAGAAAAGCATAACCAGAAATGAAATAAACTAATTGGGAGTAAATCTAACAAACTTAAACCTATGTGAAGAAACTATAAAACATTCCTGAAATATATGAAAGCAGATATAAACAAATGGAAAATCACATCACATTCCTGGGTAAAAAATTCAGTATTATAACAAGGGCAATTCTCCTTAAGCTAATTTATAAACTTAACCTGGTCCCGATATAGACACTCAGTTCTGAAGCTAGCAATGTTATCGAGAAAATCTTACAGAATAAAGAACAAGTAAGAATAGCCACAAAAGAGAAGCAAAAAAGAGTGGCTATCCGTAGACCTGTTTATTCATGACTGGTAGATCAATGAAGTTAAAAATTCAGAAATATGCCAAAGTGCGTAACAAAAGTTAATAAGTAGCAAAACCTACAGTGGAGATACTAGTATTCGGGAAATGGAAATTCCTATCAGAATGGCAAGAAATGGTTTTATTTGTCACATCCTATAGTCAGACAAAGGTCAAAGAGTAAAAAATAATTAAAATATGGTTGAATTATTTAATAAGGCTTGATTCTCAAGCACCTGAGTGCAGCCAACTCCTTGCTCACAGTCTCCAAAGGAGTCCCTCATACAATGACACATTTGGGGTTGAAAATTTTCCTCTGATTTTTTTTCCCGTGCTGCCTGGCTTGCGGGATCTCAGTTCCCCGACCAGAGACTGAAACCCGCCAGGCAGTGAAAGTCCAGAATCCTAACCATTAGGCCACAGGGAAATTCTGATATTTGATGCCTCCAAGTGAACGGGGAACACAAGAAAAAGTTATGCTCTGAAGGGAAGTAAGTATAAAATTGCACATTCCGCACAGGCACAATTTTGCATTTCCTGTCACACTCCAGTTTCCATCACCTACTCTAAAACTCAGGCTGTCGCTTAATTGAAATAAGTTGTAACTGCTCTGCACCTAACCTGGGTCCAGAGGACACCAGACACGTTCAAAGGATCCGAAGTAGAGAAGCAGAGCCTCTCAGGAGAGAAGAGGAACAGACCAGAATCTCCTAGGAGTGGGTCCGAGGGCTAGACCCGGCGTCCGCAGGGCGGCACCACCAGAGACAAGGCCTCCACCCTCCGGAGCGTCCGAGATGCGCCCCTAGGCGGCTCCGCCCCCTGGCCCGGTGGTGCGCATGCGCACGCGCAATTACCTAGGGACGCGGAAGCGGATCCTCCGGTCAGACTGGCGCCGGCGGGTGAGTGAGTCGGTTCTTTGCCTCGTAAGTGCGCTATGCGATCTCCAAGCCCCGCTTCTCCATACCTGGGTTTCGAGGGTGTCCCAGCAAATTAAAACCCCTGAAGGCGGTCGTCTCTCTTGCTCTGAGTCCGCCCCTTTCGCCTGTCGCGGCGTCGCCAGAAGACTCGGTTCGGCCCCGGGAGTCTGGGTCCGGTTCCGGTTAAAATCGTTCTGACGCAGGTACCGGCCCCAACTTTTTGCCTTCGGTCCGTAGAGACACTGACCTCCTGCAGCGACGTTTTCCTAGTCTGACTCCCTTTCTCAAACCTTTGTATGACTCCCGGCTCCCCTCCTTCTCCCACCGCCCCCCCGCCCCATTCCATTTTGTTAAGTCCTCACTCAGGAGGTGGATCGCCCTTGACCTCCCTCCAGGGAGAGCAGAGACGGAATACAAAGGCAGAAGTATATGCAGTCAGTGAGACATCAGAACGTTTGGGGAGAAAGAACGACAGGGATTGCAACAGAGATTTCAACAGAGCGAGGCCTAACAGTCTGTGAGAGGAAGAATAGAGAGGGAGGGAAACAAAATGATGCGTATGAACAGAGAGGAGGAAACACAGAAATGGACACAAAAGGAGAGGAGAGAAACAGAGGACCCAGGGAGACATACAGGAAACAAAGCACGTGGTGGTGGAGAAAGCGGGAACCCAAACCCAGGTGAGTATTGAGTTGATTAAATATGGAATATTAAGTTGTGAAATACTAAGTGGTGTCTCTAAGCTAATCTATTTAACATTTTTTGACATGTTTAAATTATGCAGAAGAGAATGACGGTTGCAAAAGCAGGTGTTTGAGGCGTCTGCATTTTCTAATCATTGCTTCAGATGATAGCTCCATTTGCAAGCCCCGTTCTTCCAGAGGGTGGATTCTTAGGTCAGTCAGTTCAGGGTCATTCTCTTCCCTTCTAAGAAATGGGGGGAAGTATTTGTGCCACCACACAGTGCTTTTGTACTGTTGCCTTACTATGGCTCATGTCAATCTTTTTAAGATTTGATATATCCTCACACTTGTTTTAACTTTAATCTCAGAAGCGATTGGGCATGTTTTAAATGTCCAAATTATTTTCACTCTAAATTTCATTGTTCAGATTATGAGGTTTATACGCTTTCTACTGTATCCTGTATTGGAACTATTCTTTGATGTCTGCTAAATAACTTCACTATGCATGTGGTAAGGGTGTTGATCGTCTTTTAACACTCAAAACCTAGTTTAACCAGTTAGTTTAGTACTCAGTAGCTTCTTTCTTCCCTTAGGTGATCTGCTCAATTAGTGAGCTCTGAGTTTAAGTGTCCAACTAAGTAGATTGTCCCCCCAAGTCCCCTTTGTCCTTTCTGTGCAGATGTTAACTGATGGGCTGGATTTGTTACTGACCTGGGTTCTTGGACTCTAATCAGTAGAAATTGATAACAGGCCAGACGAAGAATTCAGGCAAAGCTTTACTGGGACTCGTGCTGCAGCACAAGTGAGCGAGAACGAGAAACAGGTGCCCTGGCTCGCCCCCTGATGGGGGTGTGTGGTGCGAGCTGGTCCCTTAAAGGGGGTGAGGGTAGGGGCAGATGGGTGGGTCGGGCCTGAGGTGTAGCTTGGGTGGTCTGCCCACCCCCTTGGTGGTGCTGGGTGCAGGGATCATGTGCAGTACCCTGCTTTTGCTCTCAGCACCTCAGAAGTGGCGGTTGGGGTTTGGCCTTTTTGTTTCTTATTGTTCATAAGCTGTTTGCCCAAGCTGTGCATGTGTGCAGTTATTTTTAGTGCCTTATGGCTTCTTTGTATTCTGTGTTCAGGACACATCTGTCCAGGTGCAGGCACTGTAGTCAGGGGCCCCAGGTTCCAGCCTTTTCTAGATTGATGTGAAACTTTGTTCCCACAGAACCCATGTGTGCATGATGAAGAGATTGTTAGGGCTCATGTCCACGGGTGACCCTCTTTCTTGTTTTTCTGGAGGAATAACTATTTGTAATTTCATATTTTTTGACTATAATGTTTTCTGGAAAAGAGGAATTAAACGTTTGAATTTGATTAAACCATGAAAGAGAAGCTTCTCTTGCTCAGGAATATGAAAGGTAATCTGGAATTAGGACAAACCTTTTCTATTTAAACCTATCCAGGCTGCCACTTCCACCTAGTTCTGTTCATTCAACTCAGACTTCTTCAGGGTAACTTGGTAAAATTACTCCCCCTCCGAGCCTCAGTGTACCCACCTGTGACATGGAGAAGATAGAGGAGAGCAGTTTGCCTGGTTATAATTGAAATTTTAAACATATTCCAGTCCTCCAGCAATTATGGAAAATGCTTAAAAAAGAGGCCAGGGGCATAGGCCCAGAGATGGAGGCATACCTTTTTCTCAGCTTGTCTGTAGCAGGAGTAAATCATAAGTTTGATTGCATCATCTCTTGGCATTAAATCTTTTATGGTTTCCCATCACCCTCGGGACAAATTGTTCAATATCGCTCCAGCAGGGAGCTCTGGAGCTGGGGTGGCCCCTCCAGAGTTGCTCCCAGTTAACAAAAGGGGCAAGCTTCCACATCCTGTGTCAACCAGTCACTGGATGCTGGCTGCCTCCGGAAGAGAGCAGAAGCTGGAGGAGGCACTTTCCTTTGGATTAGTGCCAAATGGACAAAGGACGGAGCAGTTGCAGTCAAGTGGGCCTTTTGGCAGCAGGGAGGGCTTCCTGAAGAAGTGGGTGACAAGCTCACTAATTGATCTTCGCGTAGGAGTTTATTGTCCCTGTATCCCTCGTGTTAACAGTTGGCAGCAAAGGACTGTCTTTCCCCCACGTTAAGGTTCTCCTTCTGGTAGCTTTGTGGCAGTTGCCAGAAGGGGGGTATGTTGGTTGTAAGCATTAAACAGCATATTTCGCTCCCACAGAATCATCTTACCTGAAGAATCTAACAAGAAATTCAGAGGAGGAGGAAAGAAGGAGGAATGGAGCTTTCACAGGTAAAAGTCATATTCTTTGTTGATTTGTTCTCTCCTTCCTAAAATGACGCAGTTTGGGCTCATTAATCTTCTCTGTCTCTGAAATGTCCGATTTACTCACACACAGGGCCTTCCCTCAGTCTCCCGTCACCTCCCTGCAGATTCCATGTCACTGTGACCCAGTGAAAGGGGAACTTGGGCAGAGCCCCCTTTCAGGTGGTCACCCCGTGAAAGGTTTTATACTCAGGCGTGGATTGGAGATGGGGAGTCGGCTCTGCGGTGTCAGTGAGGTAGGGTGTGAGGATTGTGTAGTGCACCCTTCTGGGTGCCCCTTCATCTCCACGTGAACCAGGATGAAAGCGACTACGTGTGTAAGTGATGTACTGCTGTGCACGAATACCTGAGGAGGTCTGGGAAGGAAGACTGACATGGGGAAACTTGCTTTGTCAGATTTTATAAGTGTGTTGGAAGTTAAGGAAGTCAGTCAGTGTGTTTCTGGCTCTAAAATATGAACACTTTAGAATGGGAAGTTTCGAAACAGACGTAAGGAATGGGTAGGGTGTCATCTAACAATAAGGGTTCTTTAAATTATTTACAAAACATTATCTCACAGAGCCTGTAGTGTTCACATAGGGACTCTCATGCAGCAGGTGTTTTAGATAAAAATGGTTATAATTTAGCCAAGACATAAGAGCAGAACTTTCTGTCATCATAAAGGCTGGAGGCGAATTATAATTTTACTAGTTCTTGTTCAGTGTTATTTTTTTTGTATTAAACATCTCATGTATATATTTTCATGGTTCAGCTACACACAGCGATGCAGTTCAGAGACTAAGAAGTAAAATATCCCCTTCCCTGTCGCATCTTACACTGTCACTTACTGTCTCCATCAGAAACCACTGTTAATCCCCACTACAAATCTTACAAAAATGCATTTATATATGGTAATGTGATTTTAGAAAGTACTCCTTAATAAAATTTTGTTATGGTATTTTATTCTGCACATTTAAATGTTTACATACCATATATCTTAGACTTGTTTTCGTGTTAATACACTTAGAGTTGACTTTCTTTTTTTTGTATCCTCATGGAGCATTTTCTTAATGAAGACACATTGGTCCTGTACAGTTTTTACTGTGATAAAATAAAAGGTCATAGTGGCTGCTTCTGAGCATGCCAACTTTACTACAGATTTCTAAGAATTTCTCCAGAATCGGAAGCTTGAGCATGATTATCGGGTTAATGATGGTGTTCATAAGGAAGCACAGATACTGCAGTTACTAAACAGGATTTTAAATCAACTGTCTTAAATGTACTAAGAGACTTAAGGGGAACCATGGAGAACGAACTAAAGGAAAGTAGGAGAACATTGTGTCAAGAAACAGAAAACATCAATAAAGAGATAGAGTTAGAAATTCTAGAGCAGAAAAGTACCAAAACTGAAATTTGTCAACAGCAGATTCTAGAGCTCAAAAGTACCAACAGCAGATTGACAATCAGAATAAACAGTTAGTGAACTTGGGGCTTCCCTGGTGGCGCAGTGGTTAAGAATCCACCTGCCAGTGCAGGAGACACAGGTTTGAGTCCTGGTCTGGGAAGAGCCCACATACTGTGGAGCAGCTAAGCCCATGTGCCACAACTACTGAAGCCCGTGCACCACAACTGCTGAAGCCCGCGGGCCTAGAGCCGGTGCTCCGCAGCAAGAGAAGCCACCGCAATGAGAAGCCTGTGCACCGCAACCAAGAGTAGCCCCCGCTCTCCGCAACTAGAGAAAGCCTGCGCACAGCAACAAAGACCCAATGCAGCCGAAAATAAATAAAATAAATAAATTAAAAAAAAAAACTAGTGAACTTGAACATAGGTTAATTGGAATTATCCACTGTAAACTGAAGAAAGGTGAACTCCTTTACCTCCTATACCTCAAGAACACCTGTACCTCAAGAACCGAAATACAAAGAATCTAATTATAAAATAGACAGAGGACTTTAATAGACCTTTCTTCATAGAAGATATAGAAGTAATCAACAAGCAAATGAAAAGATGTTCAACGAAATTCGTAAAATGCAAAATCAAAACCACCATGAGATATCATTTTACACATGATAGGATGCCTATAATAAAACAGAAAAGAACAAGTTTTGGTAAAGATGTAGAGAAGTTAGAATCCTGATACATTGCTGGTAAAATGTTGTAGCCACTGTGGAAAACAAAACCATGTGACCTAGTGATCCCACTCCTAGATAAATACCAAAAAGAATTGAGAACACGTATTCAAACACATACTTCTATGTGAAACTTCCAGCAGCACTATTAATATTAGAGAAAAGGTGGTTATAACCCAAATGTCCATCAAAGGATGAGTGAATAATCTGTGGTTTACTCATACGTTGGAATATTACTCGGCCTTGAAAAGGAAAGCAGTACTGATACCTAACTATAGCATGGCTGAGCCAAAAAAATTATTCACAGTGAAAGAAACCAGATAAAAGGTCACATTTTATACCATTACAGTTACATGGAAATATCCCAAACAGGTACATCCATTGAGACATTGCATTACTGGTGTCCAGGGACTGAGGCAAATGGGGGAGAAAGAAGCAACTGCTTAATGGGTAAAGGATTTCCTTTGGGGATGATTGAAATATTTTTGAACAAGAAAGATGATGTTTGTTCAACATTATAAATGTACTAAGTGCCACTGAATGGTACTTTAAAAATGGCTGACTTTATGTTATATGCATTTCACCTCGGTTACATAAAGAGAAGCATAACTTGCTCAAAATTATCTTACATGGATCAGTCAGAACATTCACCCCAGACAAGTCAATCCTTACACGTGTCTTGTTTCTGTAAGTTTGTGTCAAACTCAGAAATCTCTCCTTGTCCACTTGGTGAAATGTGCTTTCCTTTCAGGGACTGTTTACGTCCAAGGATGTGGCCATCGAATTCTCTCAGGAGGAGTGGGAATGCCTGGACCCTGCTCAGAGGGCCTTGTACAGGGACGTGATGCTGGAGACCTACAGGAACCTGCTCTCCCTGAGTGAGGATAACTTCTCTCTGGAAGTCGGTAACTATGGGAGCACCTAACATGCTTTTGGATATATTTCCAGAAGTGGTATTGCTGGGTGATATAGTAGTTCTATTTTTAGTTTTTTGAGGAACCTCCATACTGTTTTCCACAGTGCCTGCACCAATTTACATTCCCACCAACATCATAGGAGGGTTCCCTTTTCTCCACATCCTCACCAGCATTTGTTATTTGTGTTCTTTTTGATGATAGCCATTCTGACAGATGTGAGGTGATATCTCATTGTGTTTTGCTTTGCATTTCCCTGGTGGTTAGCCATGTTGAGCATCTTTTCATGTGCTCATCGGCCATCTTCGCTTCCTCTTTGGAAAAATGTCTACTCAGTTCTTATGCTCATTTTTTAATTGAGTTTTATGTTTTTCTGATGTTAAGTTGTATAAGCTGTTTATATATGTTGGATATTATCCCTTATTGGTCATATAACTTGCAAATATTTTGTCCCATTTAGTAGGTTGTCTTTTCATTTTGTTTATGGTTTCCTTTGGTATGCAAAAGCTTTTAAGTTTAATTAGGTCCCTTTGGTTATTTTTACTTTTATTTCCATTACTTTAGGAGACAGATCCAAAAAAATACTGCTGCAATTTTTCAAAGAGTGTTCTGCCTATGTTTTCCTCTAGGATTTTTATGGTTTATGGTCTTATATTTAGGTCTTTAATTCATTGTGTTTATTTTTGTATATGGTATTAGAGAATGTCCTAATTTCTTTATTTTACATATAGCTGTTCAGTTTGACCACCATTTATTGAAGAGACTGTCTTTTCTCCATTGTATATTCTTCCCTCCTTTGTCATAGTTTAATTGACCGTAAGTGCGTGGGTTTATTTATGGGCTGTCTATCTTGTTCCATTGATTGGTGTGTCTGTTTTTTTGTCAGTGCCATACTGTTTTGATGATCTTATAGTATAGTCTGAAGTCAGGGAGCACAATTCCTCCATCACTGTCCTTTCTGAAAATTGTTTTGGCTATTTGGGGTCTTTTGTGTTTCCATAGAAATGTAAAAAATTTTTGTTCTAGTTCTGTGGCAAATGCCATTTGTGCATTGAATCTGTAGATTGTTTTTGGTAGTATGGTCATTTAAAAAATGATTCTTAATATTGATTCTTCCAACCCAAAAACATGGTATATCTTTCCATATGTTTGTGTCATCTTCAGTTTCTTTCATCTGTGTCTTATGGTTTTTGGAGTGCAGGTGTTTTACTTCTTTAGGTATGTTTCTTCCTAAATATTTATCTATTTATTTTTGATGTGATGGTAAATGGGATTGTTTCCTTAGTTTCTTTTTCTGATACTTTGTTGTTAGTGTATAGAAATGGAACAGATTTCTGTATTATTTCTGTATCCTACAACTTTACCAAATTCATTGATGAGCTCTAGTAGTTTTCTGGTGGCATCTTTAGGATTTTCTATATGTAGTATCATGTCATCTGCAAAGCTTGAGAGTTTTACTTCTTTCTTTCCAATTTCTATTCCTTTTATTTCTTTTTCTTCTCTGATTGCTGTGGCTAGGACTTCCAAAAGTATGCTGAATAAAAGTGGCAAGAGTGGGCATCCTTGTATTGCTCCTGATCTTAGATGAAATTCTTTCAGCTTTTCACCATTGAGTATGATGCTAGTTGTGGGTTTGTTATATATGGCCTTTATTATGTTGAGGTATGTTCCCTCTGTGTCTGGTTTTTTGAGAGTTTTTATCATAAATGGATGTTGAATTGTATCAAAAGGTTTTCTAGCATCTGTTGAGATGACCATAAGGTTTTTATTCTTCAGTTTGTTAATTTGTATATCACATTGATTGATTTGCAGATGTTGAGAAATCTTTGCATCCCTGTGATAAATTTCACTTGATTGTGGTGTATGATCCTTTTAATGTATCGCTGGATTCAGTTTGCTGTTATTTTCTTGAGCATTTTGGCATGTATGGTCATCAGTGATATTGGCCTGTAATTTTCTTTTTCCGTGATATCTTTTTCTGGTTGGTGTGAAGGCGATGCTGGCCTCATAGAATGAGTTTGCAAGTGTTCCTTCCTCTGCAATGTTTTGGAATAGTTTCTGAAGGATAGATGTTAACTTTTCTCTAAATGTTTTGTAGAATTCACCTGTGAAGCCATCTAATTCTGGACTTTTGTTCTTTGGGAGTTTTTTGTTTTCAATAGAAGTATAGTTGATTTATGAAGTTGTTATTAGTTTCAGGCGTACAGCAGTGGGATTCAGTTATACATATATATATATATAATCTTTTTCAGATTCTTTTCTCTTATAGGTTATTATAAAATATTGAGTATAGTTCTTTTTGCTGTACAGTAGGTCCTTGGTTATCTATTTTATATAGAGTAGTGTGTACATGTTAATCCCAAACTCCTAATTTATCTCTCCCCTATCCCCTTTCCCCATTGGTAACCATAAGTTTGTTTTCTATGTCTGTAGGTCTATTTCTGTTTTGTAAATAAGTTCATTCTTACCATTTTTTAAATTTTTAGATTCCACATATAAGCAATATCATATGATAGTTATCTCTGTCTTACTTCACTTAGTATGATAATTCTAAGTCCATCCATGTTGCTACAGGTGGCATTATTTTGTTCCTTTTTATTGCTGCATCATGTTCAATTGTATATATACACCACATTTTCTTTATCCATTCATCTGGTGATGGACGTTTAGGTAGCGTCCATGTCTTGGCTATTGTATATAGTGCTGCAGTGAACATTGGGGTGCATGTATCTTTTCTAACTTTGGGAGCTTTTAAATTACTGATTCAGTTTCATTACTGGTAACTGGACTGTTCATATTTTCTGTTTCTTCCTGGTTCAGTCTTGGGAGATTTTATCGAAGAATTAGTCCATTTCTTCTAGGTTGTCCACTTCATTGGCATATAGTTGTCTGTAGTAGTCTCTTACGATTCTTTGTATGTCTGTGGTGTCATTTGTAACTTCTCCTTTTTCATTTCTGACTTTATTGATTTGTGCCCTCTCTCTTTTTTTCTTTGTGAGTCTGGTTAAAGGTTTATCAATTTTGTCTGTGTTTTCAAAGAACTAGCTTTTAGTTTCATTGATCTTTTCTATTTTTTTTTTTTTTAGTGTCTGTTTCATGTCTTTCTTCAAACACATTTTCAATCCCCTTTTCTCTTTTCCTTCTGGGATCCCTATTATGCAGACATTGGCATGCTTTATATTATCCCATAGGTCTCATATATTGCTTTCATTTTTTTTTCATTTGTCTTTCTGCTCTGCTGGTTGGATGATTTCCATTATTCTATCATCCAGGTCACTTATTCGTTCTTCTGCATTACTCATTTTGCTCTTTATTGCCTTTACCTCAGCTTTCATCTTGGCAAATGAATATTCTAATGTTACTTGGTTCCTCTGTATAGTTTCTAGTTACATTTTACAGTAATCTGCATTTGTGTCGATAGCCTTTCTTAATTCCTTCCGTATTTTTATTATCTTCTTTTTGAATTTGGAGCCTGTTACACTGGAGAGGTTGGTTTCACTGTTTGTTCTTTCAGGGGAATTCTCTTGATCTTGGAATTGGAAGTGGTTCCTCTGATTCTTCATTTTACCTATATTTCTCTCACCCTATGATTGAAGGAGATAAGTTATCTATTACTACCATGATCTTGGAGGGCCGTTTTTCTGTGAGAGCATCCTAGTGTAGCCTGCATGAGTGTGATGTTTTTGGTGCAAGGGCTGATTTCAGTGTGCATGCCTGCCACGTCCTTCTTCAGTGTGTGCTGTTTATTATCCCCGTGATAGGTGGTGTGACTGGTGCTGTGAGGACCAGAGCCTGCACTGGATGTTGAGCAGGACCTCCTCTTTGCTCTGTATTTATCTCAGCCCTCTTGGGGGCAGGGTGCTCCCCAGTTGTTGGAGTAGAAGCTCCCATATCTGTCTCTGAGCTTCAGGGTGAGGTAGGCCAGGCTGGAGTACTGCTGCTGGGAGAGGAGCCGCTGAGTATTCCTCCGCAGGAGCTGTCCACTGACGAGTATGCTCTGTGGTGCTGCCTGTCACCCGTTGTTCGGGTTCACAGAGTACACTCTTGTTGGCATTTCCCTCGGCCCCACCTCAGCCGTGGGAATGCCAGCAGTTGTCCCTGGTGACCCTCAGGCTCTGTGTTCATAAAGTCGCCAGCGAAGATCTGTAAGTGCAGATCCACTAAAGTCATGTGCCAGTACCACAGTAGTCGCCCTTCTGGACCCAGTGCAGGAGGTGCAGAAGTAGCCTAGACCTCAGCCCTGCCTCTCCATGCACGCACCTGCAAAGCCCAAAGCTGCTAACACTGGACCTGTTCCAGCCACGGGAGCACTCGTAACGCTCTTGGGTGTCCTGCAGACGCTGAGTTTACAAAACTGGTGGGGCTGCAGCTGCAGAGTAAATCTGCGGATTGCATAGTTGCAGAGAGTGGGCTCAGATTTCAGTCCTGTTTCCTAAATCGCATGGCCCCTGGGGATCGGCTCTGATTTCAGCCTTGCCTCTGCACATGGGTAACACGCTGGTGCTTCCGTGCTCCGAGAGCTCATAGAGGTGGAGTTGCACCTGCTGTGAGCTTGCCAAGAGTTAGGCTGCTATGGCAGGGGCCCTTCTCCTCCCCTTCATATATCCGTTAACAATGGCACTTCTGTGGCAGGCCCTGGTTCCGTCTGTATATACCCCCAGTTGTGGCACATACCACACTCCAGTCCCTTCAGTCTGTCTCCATGCAGCCAACTGCAGTCCACTCCCTGGGTCTGTCTTCTGAAGCTCAAGTTTCAGCACCCAGTCACCTCGTGCACCAGCAGACATGCATCTTGGCCTGGGGAATGCAGTGAGGTGGCATGGATCGTCAGTGCTGGCTTTGTTCTGCCTGCCACGGGCTGGTTGGTGCACACCCCTCTGAGCCTCTGAAGCTCTCTGTCTGTCCCAGCTGATATCCCAGTCAGTCAAGGGGTTCCCAGGGTGAGGGAACATTTCCTCTTTCACATCTCCCTCCCAGGGTTGCAGGTGCTGTTCCGATTCCTTCTTTTCTCTTTTTCTTTCTTTTCATCCCACCTGGTTACGTGGTGATCTTTCTTGCAATTTTTTTGTTTTTTTGGCCAGCATGTGCAGCATGCGGGATCTTAGTTCCCTGACCAGGGCTAGAACCCGTGCCCCCTGCAGTAGGAGGGCAGAGTCTTAACCACTGGACTGCCAGGGAAGTCCCTTTTTTGCAATTTTGGTTGTCTGAGATCTTCTGCCAACATTCATTAGCTATTCTGTGAGACTTGTTCCACATGTTGATGTGTTTTTGATGTGTTTGTGGTAGGAGGTGAGCTCCACGTCCTTCTATTCCATCATCTTGGTTCCTTCTCTTTTCTCTTGTTTTTTTAGTCTCCATTTTATTTATTTCTGCTCTGATTTTTATTATTTCTTTTCTTCTACTAAGTTTTGTTTTTGTTTCTTTTTCTTTCTCTAATTACTTTAGGTATAAGTTTAGGTTGTTTGAGATTTTTCTTCTTTCCTGGGGTAAGCTTGTATTGCTATAAACTTCCCTCTTGGAACTGCTTTCACTGTGTCCCATAGGTTTTGGATCATCGTGTTTTTGTTCTCATTTCCCTCTAGGTATTTTTTATTTCCTCTTTGATTTCTTCAGTGATCCATTGGTTGTTCAGTAGCATATTGTTTAGCCTCCGTGTCTGCGTTGTTTGCAGTTTTTTTCGTTGCAGTTGATTTCTAGTCTGTGTTGTGGGTAGAAAAGATGCTTAATATGAAGTCAGTCTCTTTGAATTTACCAGGTCTTGTTGTTTGGACTGGCTTGTGATCTATCCATGGGGAATGTTCCATGCATACTTAAAAAGAGTGTCTATTCTGCTGCTTTTGGATGGAGTGCTCTTTCTATATCAGTTAAGTCCATTTAGTCTAACACGTTATTTAAGGCCTGTGCTTCCTGATTGATTTTCTGTCTGCATGATCTGTCCATTGATACAAATGGGGTGTTAAAGTCCTCTACTATTGTTACTGTCGATTTCTTCTTTTATGTCTGTTAATATTTGCCTTACATATTTAGGTACTCCTATGTTGGGTGCATATGTAATTGTTATATCTTCTAGGATTGATCCCTTGATCATTATGTCATGTCCTTTTTTGTCTCTTTTAACAGTCTTTATTTTAAAGTCTATTTTGTCTGATATAAGTATTGGGATTCTGGCTTTCTTTTGATTTCCATTTGTATGGAATACCTTTTTCCATCCCCTCGCTTTCAGTCTCTGTGTTTCTCTAGATCTAAAGTGAGTCTCTTGTGGGTAGCGTATATACAGGTCTTGTTTTTGTATCCATTCATGCACTTTATCTCTTTTAGTTGGAGCATTTATTCCATTTACATTTGAGGTAATTATCGATATGTATATTCTTACTGCTGTTTTATTAATTATTTTGGATTTGTCTTTGTAGGTCATTTTTTCCCTTTCTTCTGTTCTCCTGCAATTTGATGACTATCTTTAGTGTTATATTTGGATTCCTTTTTCTTTTTTGTGTGTATTATCTATTATAGATTTTTGGTTTGCAATGACCATGAGGTTTTTGTATAGCAGTCTCCATGTACGTGATTGTTTTAAGTTGCTGATCTCTTAATTTCAAATGCATTTTAACAACCCTGCATTTATACTCTACTCCTCATGATTACTGTTTTCGATACCGTATATATATATTTTAAATTTATTTATTTATTTACTTTTGGCTGCATTGGGTCTTCGTTGCTGTGCGCGGGCTTTCTCTAGTTGCAGTGAGCGGGGGCTACTCTTCGCTGCCGTGTGCGGGCTTCTCATTGTGGTGGCTTCTTTTGTTGCAGAGTACAGGCTCTAGGCGCATGGGCTTCAGTACTTGTGGCATGCAGGTTCGGTAGTTGTGGCTCACGGGCTCTAGAGTGCAGGCTCAGTAGTTGTGGTGCACGGGCTTAGTTGCTCCACAGTATGTGGGATCTTCCCGGACCAGGGCTTGAACCTGTGTCCCCTGCATCACCAGGTGGATTCTTAGCCACTGCGCCACCAGGGAAGTCCCTGATAGCATATTTTACATCTAATTGTTTTTTTGTGTATCCCTTAACTGCTTATTTTGGATATAGCTGATTTTACTACTTTTGTCTTTTTGCCTCCGTGCTAGCTTTGTGTGTGGATGATTTCCTACATTTACTGTATGTTTGCCTTTACTGGTGAGCTTTTTCATTTCATAATTTTCTTGTTTCTAGTTGTGGTCGATGCTGACGTTTTAAAAGTCTATTGTTATTTGTTTTGTTCAAGCCACTGATACTTTTGTCTTGTAAATTTCATTGTTATAAATGACCTTCATTTTCTTTATTCAATCATTAGTTCCATATTTTTTATGATATTCTTTTTAAAATAATTTATTTATTTTATGTATTTTGTTTTTGGCTGTGTTGGGTCTTCATTCCTGCACGCGGGCTTTTCTCTGGTTGTGGCGAGCGGGCACTACTCTTCGTTGTGGTGCGTGGGCTTCTCGTCGCAGTGGCTTGTCTTGTTGTGGACCATGGGCTCTAGGCGCATGCTTTAATAATTGGCACACAGGCTCTGTAGTTGTGGCTTATAGGCTCTAGAGTGCAGGCTCAGTAGTTGTGGCACACGGGCTTAGTTGCTCCATGGCATGTGGGATCTTCCCAGACTGGGGCTCGAACTCGTGTCCCCTGCATTGGCAGGTAGATTCTTAATCACTGTGCCACCAGGGAAGCTCTATGGTATTCTTAGTGTTGTTTGTTTTATACCTACAATTTGGGGTTGTGGACTCATGAATAAATATCTTTTTTTATATTTTATAGGATTTCTTTCTTGAGTGTTTATGACTTAACATTTCTTTCCCCAAAAGCTGTATAACCTCTAGAAATTTTTGAAAAACTAGCCTGAGTTATTCCTCTTACTCTGTTTCATATTAGCTAGTACCTGCTATGAACACATATACCTTCTTTTAATAGACTATTTTTTTTAAGGAGTTTTAAGTTCACGGAAAAATTGAATGGAAGTTATAGAGAGTTTCCGTGCATTTTCTACCCCAGACATGCAGGCCCTCCCCAGTGATCAATACCCAACTTGAGAGTGGTATGTTTGTTATCACTGATGAACCTGCACTGACACAAATTAACATGTCAAAGTCCATATTTATGTTAGAGTTCACTCTTGCTGTTGTATATTCTATAGGTTTAGACATATACTGACATGTCTGTAGCATAATAGTACCATAAAAGGTAATTTCATTATTTAAAAATACTCTGCTCTACCTATTCATCTCTCCCTCCCTCCCAAAGTGCAGTTGCTTGGTTATGTGGTAATTTTCTGTTTAATCTTTTGAGAAACCCCCAGACTGTTTTCCAAAGCAGCTGCACCATTTGACGTTTCCACCAGGAGTGAGTGTATGAATTTTTCAGTTTCTCCACATCTTCACCAACACTTGTTATCGTCTCTTTGATTACAGCCATTTAAGGGGTGTGGAGCTATATCTCATTCTGGTTTTGGTTTGCATTTCCCTATTGAATAATTATGTTAAACATCTGTTTTTTTGTGTGTTTATTGGATATTTTTCTATATTCTTTGGAGAAATATCTGCCCAGATCCTTTGTCCATTTTTAAATTGGGCTATTTGTCTTTCTATTGAGTGTAAAAAGTTCTTTATATCTTCTAAATATAAGTGCCTTGTCAGATATATATACGTATATATATATATGGTTGGCAAGTATTTTTTATATTCTGTATGTTTCCTGTTCACTTTTAGGGTGCAGAGGTTTAAAGGCTGCAGGAGATATTATTTATTTAGATTTTTTTTTGTATACTAGGTTTCTGTAGTATCCACAGTTAACAGTCCCAAAATGGATTTTCATGACTGGGAGGCCTTCAGGTTAGCCATATGAATTCCTGAGTCTTAACTTTCTGGGATGAAAGGTGCTTAGGCCCACTTGGCAGTGCTTTCGTTTCAACTAATATCAACCTTACCTGCAGCCTCTGAGAACTGTGTTTGCAGAAATAATCATGTTGGTCACAACACCCATGCCGCTCTCCTTAGATCCCGCCATGGCTACTCTCTACTGGCCACATTCATCTTGGCTTTACATTTCCTGTTTACGAAAGTAATTTTCAACATATAATACCTATTTTGACCAAGATAAAAATGTTTCACTCCCAGAAACCTTGGTCTAGGGGGCACAGTGTCACCTCATTTGACAGGAAAGCCACCTTCCATTGACTTAATCCCTTGGGAAGATGATAGTGTCTTAGTTGATCCTTTTCCTAATATCTGTCTAATAAAGTGGAGCTAAAGTGTATTTGTTTCTTTTTTGTCCATCCTGGCTTGTTACCAGGATGCATTTAGTAGGAAAATTCATGATGTGGATAATGCCAAAAAGTGAAAATTCAAAAATTAGATGTAGTTTGCTTTAAATACAGCACTGGTTATTGATATCTGTAATTAGCTTTTCTGTAAAAAACAAACCAAAATGCATCATTTATCATAAATACGTTTTTTGAATTCCTAGGGTATAGAAAATAGAAAGCAGCACATTAACAACTTTTTAAAAACTGTTTGATCCCCTTTGTCCATTTTTCCCAACCTCCCCACCCCACGCCTTAGTTTAACTACAAATCTGTTCTGTGTCTTTAGGTTTTTGGTTTTTTTTTTAAGATTACACATGTAAGAGAAATCTTAAGGTATTTGTCTTTCTGCATGTCACTTCAGGTAGCATAATGTCCTTCATGTTGTCACACATGGCAAGATTTCATTCTTTTTTTTTTTTTTTTTGCGGTACACGGGCCTCTCACTGTTGTGGCCTCTCCCGTTGCGGAGCACAGACTCCGGACGCGCAGGGTCAGCGGCCATGGCTCACGGGCCCAGCCGCTCCGCGGCATGTGGGATCTTCCCGGACTGGGGCACGAACCCGTGTCCCCTGCATCGGCAGGCGGACTCTCAACCACTGCGCCATCAGGGAAGCCCAAGATTTCATTCTTTTTAATGGCTGAATAATACTACATTGTGTATAGATACACATCTCACAGTTTCTTTATCCATTTATTTTTTTATGGACACTTAGGTTGTTTACTCATCTGTTGTAAATGCTGCTGCAGTGGGACTTCCTGGTGGTCCAGTGGTTAAGACTCAGTGCTCCCAATGCAGGTGACCTGGGTTCAATCCCTGGTCAGGGAACTAGATCCCGCATGCTGCAACTAAAGGAGCCCGCATGCTCACAACGAAAAGATCCCACATGCCACAACGAAGGTCCCGTGTGCTGCAACTAAGACCCGGCGTAGCCAAATAAATATTTTTTTAAAAATGCTGCAGTGGGGCTTCCCTGGTGGCGCAGTAGTTGAGAGTCTGCCTGCTGATGCAGGGGACACGGGTTCGTGCCCCAGTCCGGGAAGATCCCACATGCCGCAGAGCGGCTAGGCCCGTGAGCCATGGCCACTGAGCCTGGCGTCCGGAGCCTGTGCTCCGCAACAGGAGAGGCCACAACAGTGAGAGGCCCGTGTACCGCAAAAAAAAAAAAAAAAAAAATGCTGCAATGAACCGGGAGATGCATATATCTTTTTAAGATAGTGTTTTCATTTTCTTCATGTAAATACCCAGAAGTGGAATTGCTGGATATTATGTTAGTTCTGTTTTATTTATTTGAGGAACATCTGTATTGTTTTCCATGGTGTCTGCACCGATTTACATTCCCACTAACGGAGCACACGGGTTCCCTTTTCTCCACATCCTTGCCAGCACTTGTTATTTCTTATCTTTTTTTTTTTTTTTTTTAAATAAAAGTCATTCTAAGAATTGTGAGGTGATATCTCATTGTGGTTTTAATTTTCATTCCCCTGATGATGAATGAAGTTCAGCGTCTTTTCATGTATCTGTTGGCCATCTGTATGATTTCTTTGGAAGAAAGTCTGTTTGGATCTTCTGCCTAATTTTTAATCAGAATTTTTGTTGTTTTTGTTGTTGAGTTGTGAGTTCTTTATACATTTTAGATATTAAGTCCCTTATCAAATATATGATTTGCAAATATTTTCTCCCAACCTTTAGGTTGCCTTTGCATTTTGTTGATAGATTCCATTGCTGTCCACAAACTTCTTAGATTGATGTAGACCTACTTGTTTATTTTTGTTTCTTTTGCTTTTACTTTTGATTTCAGATTCAAAAAATCATTGACAAGATATCAAGGAGCTTTCTTTGTTTTCTTCTAGAAGTTTTTTTTTCAGGTATTACACTCAAGTATTTATTTCTGTTTTGAGTTAACTTATGCATATAGTGTAAGATAGTGGTCCAGTTTCATTCTTTTGTATGTGCCTTTCAGTTTTCTCAGTACTAATTATTGATGACACCGTCCTTTCCCTCTTGCATATTCTTGGCTCCTTTGTTGTGAATTTATTGATTGCATATGCGTGGGTTTATTTCTGGGCTTTCTATTCTCTTCCATTGACTTATGTGTCTGTTTGTTTTGTTTGTTTGTTTTTTTTGCGGTACGTGGGCCTCCCACCGCCGTGGCCTCTCCCGTCACGGAGCACAGGCTCTGGACGCGCAGGCCCTGCAGCCATGGCTCACGGGACCAACCGCTACGCAGCACGTGGGATCCTCCCGGACCGGGGCACGAACCCGCATCCCCCACATGGGCAGGCGGACTCCCAACCACTGCACCACCAGGGAAGCCCCTGTGTGTCTGTTTTAAGGCCAATAGCATGCTGTTTTAATTAGGATACTTTGTAACATCATTTGAAATCAGGGAATGTGATGCCTTCACCTTTTTTATTCTTTTTCAAGATTGCTTTGGCGATTCGGTGTCTTTTTGGTTCCATACAAATTTTAGGATTATTCGTTCTATTTCATGTGCATGTTTTTGCACGCAGAGAAGTTTTTGGCTCATTTGTGTAACTTCCAGGTGGTGTGATTGCTAGATCATATTTAAGATTATCTTAGTTTTGTAAGAAACCACAGACTCTTCCAAAGGGGCTCTACCATTTGGCATTTTCATCAGTAAGGAATGAAAGTTTTTGCTGCTCCACGTCATTTCTAATGTTTGGTGTTCTCCATATTTTGGATTTTGGCCATTGTCATAGGTGTTTAATGGTATCACATTTGTTTTAACACATCTTTTCCTCAATTAAATCTATGGCATTTTATAAATAGAGAATTTTTCATATCTTCAGAACATACTTTTAAAATTTAGTTATTGTCTTAGCCACAGAGATAACATTCAATTGACTTGCCATAGTTTTCTACAAGTAAGTTTTTAAAAAATATTTATTTATTTATTCGGCTGCACTGGGGCTTACTTACAGCATGCTGGATCTTCATTGCTGTGTGCAAGATCTCCGTTGCAGCATGTGGGATCTTTTTACTTGTGGCATGCAGGCTCCTAGCTGCAGCATGGGTGGATCTAGCCCCTGACCTGGGATCGAACCTGGGCCCCCTGCATTGGGAGCACAGAGTCTTAACCACTGGATCACCAGGGAAGTCCCTATAAGTAAGTTTTGATTTCTATTTTAATTTCAATGTTTTGGGATTTTTGCTACAAATAATTTATTCTAATAATTATTCTCCCCGTCTAGATTCTTCTTGCACGTCATGGTATACTAATATTTAAATATCTCATTTTATTTAAGGAAATAGGTAATTTTTTTACACTCCGTGGTTTCCTCATTATTATCGCTTCTAACACTTATTGCTTCCCAGAAATTTTTTTACATTCTTTGTACTACATATTTCTATGAAGCCTCTTTTTACCAGTTGTCTTTACAGTTTTATCAAAAGTCACCTGGTCCTTGTTGATATACATCCTATTATTGTCCTGTTCTTCAGGCTGTTAATTGGCTGCTTATGTTGTCAACCACATCTCTGCACATAGAACTCTGCCATGGATCAACATGGCACTCGCAGAATTGTTTCTATGCTTAAACCCTGCTGTGAATAACACTTGTCCATACAAATCATTCTGTGCTCTGGGTCATTTAGTAATGCTCCTTCAGGGTACCGTTTTCTGTTGCTGTTTCTGAAGTCAGAATTCATTACTTTTGGGGACTTCCTTGGTGGTGCAGTAGTTAAGAATCCGCCTGCCAATGCAGGGGACATGGGTTCGATCCCTGGTCCGGGAAGATCCCACATGAGGCAGAGCAACTAAGCCCGTGCACCACAACTACTGAGCCTGCGCTCTAGAGCCCACGAGCCACAACTACTGAGCCCTTGTGCCACAACTACTGAAGCCCACACGCCTAGAGCCTGTGCTCTGCAACAAGAGAAGGCACCACAATGAGAAGCCCACACACTGCAGTGAAGAGTAGCCCCTGCTTGCCGCAGCTAGAGAAAGCCCGCATGCAGCAACCAAGACCCAACACAGCCAAAAATAAATAAATAAATCTATTTTTTAAAAAATTCATTACTTTTGGATAAGTACATGTTATTTTCTATTGATTCATTATAAGAGTAAGTATTACCTATAGTAATAAATACAGTAAGAGCACTTCTCATCTGATGTCTCTTAGATATTTGGGATTATAATGTTAAAAGATCCAAAGATGTGATTTCAAATACTTTAAACAATTCCAGCAAAAGAGATTCTATTACTTTTATTTTAAAAAATCTCTTTTTTTAAGAGATTCCATTACTTTGTTATATCTATAACAAAGATATTTGCACTGAAAATTCATGCTAAAATTGATATTCTATTTTAAAAATATATAATGTAGTTCACAAGTTATTTTTACCAAATATAATCACATCCACAAAGAGTTTAAACGTTGGCAAAACCCTCCTGCTAGCTTTGTTTCCACCAGTCAACCTCTGTCGCCCCTGCCAAGAGATCATCATCCAGCAACCATGATCATCCTCCATTGCTGTACCCTTGAGAGGGGTTTATTGCATCCACATGTGTTCACACAGAGTGAATTCATTCATTCTCCAGGTTTTGCTTTTAGGTCCCACAAA
>NW_021703766.1:53763754-53773153 GCF_005190385.1 Monodon monoceros
AGAGTGCATACAGGAGAGAAACCTTACAAATGTCCTGAGTGTGGCAAAGCCTGTGCTGAGCATTCAAGCTTTAACAGGCATAAGAGAATCCATACCAGATAGAAATCGTACAGATGTCTTAAGTATGGCAAAGCGTTTACAGTGCGCTCATATCTTACTCAACATGAGACAGTCCATACTAGAGAGGAGCCACACAGATGTAATGAGTGTGGCAAGCATTTTACACAGCGTTCAAACCTTTTGGCACACCAGAGAATTCATACAGGAGCAAAACCTTTTAAATGTAATAAATGTGATAAGGCTTTTATTGAATGGTCACAACTTTGGGGTCATGAGAGAACTCACACTGGAGAGAAACTTTACAAATGTGATGAGTGTGGCAGAGCCCTTACAAGACATTCATATCTTACTCAACATAAAACAATCCACACTGGAGAAAAACCCTACAAATGTAATGAGTGTGGCAAAGCTTATACTCAATTTGCAAGCCTCACCAGGCATCTGAAAATACATACTGAAAACGAACGTAAGCCTCACACATGTGGCAATGCTATTATTCAAAACTCAAAAGTTTAGGGATCATCCGATTTCATAGTAGAAAGAAACTTTAAAAATAAAACGATTCAGACAAAATTTATGCGTGTATTCAAGCCTTACTCAACATATGGGACTCTATCAGGGAGAAAGAACACATACAGATGGCCAGCAGGCGCATGAAAAGATGCTCAGAATCACTAATCATCAGGGAAGTGCAAATCAAAAGCTCAACGAGGGCTTCCCTGGTGGCGCAGTGGTTGAGAGTCCGCCTGCCGATGCAAGGGACACAGGTTCGTGTCCCGGTCCGGGAGGATCCCACATGCCACGGAGTGGCTGGGCCCGTGAGCCATGGCTGCTGGGCCTGCGCGTCCGGAGCCTGTGCTCCGCAACGGGAGAGGCCACAACAGTGAGAGGCCCGTGTACCGCAAAAAAAAAAGCTCAACGAGATATCACCTCACACCTGTTTCCGATGGCTGTCATCAGAGAGACAATAACAAACATTGGCAATGGTGTGGAGGAAAGGGAACCCTGTGCACTGTTGCTGGGATTGTAAATTGGTGCAACATTTATGGAAAACAGTATAGAAGCTCCTCAGAAATTAAAAAAAAAAACAAAACAACGAAAACTAACCTGTTTTATGAGCCAGGTATTGCCCTTCTGGCTCTTTGCTGGAAGAAACGGAAAACACTAATTTGAGAAGATACAGGCACTTGAATATTCATTGTAGCATTATTTCCAGTAGCCAAGACATGGAAGCAACCTAAGTGTCCATCAATAGATGAATGCTTAGAGGAGATACAGCGTGTGTGACACACAGACACACAGACACACACACACACAGAGGAATATTACTCAGCCATAAAGAAATCCAGCCATTCGCAACAACATGGATGGATCTAGAGGATATTACGCTAAGTGAAATAAGTTAGACATAGAAAGACAAATATTGCGTTACCTACTTATATGTGGAATCTAAGAAAAAAAAAAAGAGAATGAAGACAGATTCACAGATATGAAGGACAAATGTGTGGTTGTTGCCAGAAGGAAGGGCGGTGGGGCGGTGGGTAAAATAGGTGAAGGGGATTAAGACGTACAAACCTCTGGGTATTTAGATAAGTCATGGGGATGTAATATCCAACGTTAGGAACATGTTAAAAAATATTGCAGTAACTGAGGACAGATGGCTACACATATCGTTGTTATCATTTCATAAAGTAAACGTTACCTCGTGTGTAGTACAGCCAAAACGAACAATGTTATAATCAATTTCAATAAAAAGAGACTCTACCGTAGAGAGAAACCGTATAAAACTTATGTACGTGATCTTTAATATTTACTCAATTGAATTTTTGTTACAAACACTAAACCTGCAGACATCAATAGGATAGGGACTGTTACAAAAACTCTATACACACACGCTTGACAACATACATGAAATGGTAAAAGCGGAACTGACCACAAATCACCCGTGTGAAACAGATCATTTGAATAAATACTTTGAATTACAGAGTGAATGTGTATTTTTGTCTGTATAGGAATTAATGCGATGTGAAATACAAAACTCTCGTTGGTTAGAATGAGCAATTTCATTCACACACCCTACAGAACAGCATTTCTGTTTCTATTCACCATTGTGCTCAGTTGCAGAGACTCATAAGGACAAGACCTGGGGTTTGAGGCTTGGAGGACTATGGCATGTGTTACTTTAGGTCACTAACCATTGCTTTAAAAAGAGCAATGTTTAAAAAAATTTTTTTTTTTATAAATTGCATTGTTCTTTATTTTTTGCTTAGGCATTTTATTTATTTGCCTTTTTAAAACCATCTTTCCCTCATCCCAGTTTTATAATTGTCATATATTAACTTTAAACTGTACAGCAGAATGGTCTTACCTATGTTGTGAAATGATTGCCGAAACAAGTTTACTTAGCGTCCATCATCTCATATCGGTACGATGAAAAGAGAAAAGAAACAAAATTTTTTTTTTCCTTTTAATGAGAACTGTATTGTTTAAAATACTTTATTCCACACTCATGTGGAATTCGTGTGTGATGAATTACATTCAAATACCTTTGAGAAAAACTTGTTTACATCATAATATACCTAAATCAGTAATGAATGTCTAAATGTAATGTAATTTCAGATTATACATTCATTTTGAGGGTAGACAGTTTTTTTTTTTAAATTGTAATGTATCTTAGCTCTTTTCTCTGTTCTTTATCTCAGAAAGTTTTGTCAAATGTGGATAATAAAGCCTGTAAAACATGAAGTCATTGGGATTTATTTTTACCTAAAGTATTATGAAGTTTGCAGTATTTTGTAGGGAAGTATATTCTCTTTAATATGAACTCTGTAGAAAGTAAAACTAGATTATCAACTATCAAATAATTTCATTTCTATAGTCAGGAATTTTTATGGCAGTATCTGTCACTTAACATCTACTAGGTATGTTTTCTCACATCCTTACATGTGAAAGATTTCATGTGCAGGAAATGGTAATCATTTGAAATGTATTGTTTGGATAGGGTAAGTAGCGTATTTAAATATTTTCACATAAAAATGAGCAGAATGTCTTGGCATGGCACACATGAATAGAAGAAGATATGTCATCACATTTATAAAAGATCTAGTGACTAGGATAGACTTTAGGATCTTTATAAGGTAGGTTACTTTGTATTATGTAATATTGCTAAGTAGTCATCTTGGCAAGAAAGACATTTCAGCATGGAGTTGATAGTGGAATTTTTCAGCAAACACAGAACACTACAGGAGAAACTAATTATAGGCAGAAGTCATGAATCCATTTTGTTCCTGGTGAGTTTTGTTTTAATAACAATTTCAAGGCAGCAAAATGGACATATTCACAAGAAAAGGACATTTCCTCAATCACAATAGATTTTGAAACGTCTCTGGTAATATTAAGAAACAGATGCAAATTATTAATGGTCAAAAATGTGAAAACACAACGATCTTGTTTGACCTGTGTATATATATTAAACCCTGCGCTAGAAAACTAAAGATACATTTTTGAGCACAAATGGAACAACTAAAATATTCACCACTGTCAAATTTAGGTAAAGAGATTTTATTCCAAAGGATTATGACAGTAGAGAGAGTGCTGCAACCACAAAATCTGAAGTCTCAACAACCAGACAGAAAAGAACTTTTCATTTATACTGAGGGCTAAACAAGTCTAGGAAAAAAATCCCATATGCAGAATAAATGAGCAGGTGGCATGACGCACAGTTGATCAGGGAACGTTTTACCCTTAAGTCACCTACTCTTGGGAGTGGATGGTGTGGCAACAGGCTTCTTCTGAATTACAGTGCTCAAGCGTGGTCCAAAATTCAGGGGCCTTCCTTGGGAGAGGAGAAAAACGTAAGTAAATGTTGCTTAAATCATGTTTACAAGCATTGTTCCGAGTGATCAATGAGGACAAACAATTCGGTAATCGTTGACAAGGCAAAGGGTGGGATTTTGGAGGGTCTGTGTCTGGATGGTTCCTAAGTAAACAAAGGGGCCAACGTAAGTCTCATTGAAACTAATGGGGAAAAGTGGTTCTTAGTAAGCTGTTAAAAGGGGAAAGGAATCCTTTTACCTTTGCTGTTTTCCAGAGTTACAGAATTAGACTGAAGTCCAATGTCACTATATAATGACACCAAGGAAAATTCAAAAGATAATGTATGTTAATTTTGAAAATTTGAACATTAGACACTCAGTTTCTGAAGCTAGTGATGTTATCGAAAAATCTTACGGAATAAAGAACAAGTAAGAATAGCCACAAAAGAGAAGCCAAAAGAAAGTGGATATCCATAGGAGACATGTTTATTCATGACTGGTAGATCAATGAAGTTAAAAATTCAGAAATATGCCAAAGTGCACATGAAAAGTTAATAAGTAGCAAAACCTACAGTGGAGACATTAATATTCGGGAAATGGAAATTCCTATCACAATAAGAAAGGGTCTTATTCATCACATCCTATGGCAAGATAAAGGTCAAAGGGTAAAAAATAAAATATGGTTGAAACACACCATTATAAAGCAATTATACTCCAATAAAGATGTTAAAAAAAAAGACAACATGAAGAAGGAGGAAAAAAAATACGGTTGAATTATGCAGTAAGGCTTGATTCTCAAGCACCTGACTGTGTAGCCAGTTACTTGCTCCCGGCCTCCAACAGAGCCCCTTAGACAATGCCAGGTTTGGGGTTGAAAATTTTCCTCAGTGATTTTTGATGCCTCCAAGTGAATGGCGAACAGAAGTGAAAATTATGCTCTGCAGGGAAGTGAGTGCAAAATGGCACATTCCGCAAGGCACAATTTTGCCTTTCCTGTCACAGTCCAGTTTCCATCACCTACTCTAAAACTCAGGCTTTCGCTTAATAAGAACGTATTAACTGCCTGGGGTCTCAGAAGCTCCCGGATCAGGCCACGCCCACAACCTCGAGCCCCGCCCCCTCCCCCGGTCCCAGAGCTCTCAGCGCTTCGCTGCTCAGAGGACCGTCGTCTTTGCTCGCAGAATGTTCTCAACTCTCCGCTTCTGCACCTAGCCTGGCTCCAAAGGACACCAGACCAGTTCAAAGGATCCAAAGTAGAGAAGCAGAACCTCTCCGTTGGGAAGAGGAACAGACCAGAATCTCCCAAGTGCGGGTTCGAAGGCCACACCCGGCGTCCACAGGCTGCGCCCAGCCATCAAACACCGCTTCCACCCACCGGAACGCCCTTTGACGCGCCCTTTTAGTGGCCCCGCCCTCGATCCGCCTCCTTGCGCACGCGCAGTGAGGTGCAGACTCAGAACGAGGGGCGCTCTCTCGCGAGTGAGTCTCGGTTTTTCGGTACGAAACTAACGGCGCTCTGCAATCTTCAGGCCCCGCTTTTCCACACCTCGGTTTCGGGGGTCTCCCGGTAAGTTAAAACCCCCTGAACGCGGTCGTCGCTCTCGCTCTGAGTCCGCCCCTTTCGCCTCTCGCGGCGTCGGCAGAAGATTCTGTTCGGTCCTGGGAGTGTGGGTCCGGTTCCGGTTTAAATCGCTCTGAGGCAGGTGCCGGCCCCAACTTTCTGCTTTCGGTCCGCAGAGACACTGACCTCCTGCAGCGACGTTTTCCTACTCTGACTCCCTTTCTCAAACCTTTGTGTGACTCCCGGCTCCCCTCCCCACCCCCACTCCTCAGTACTGTTGCCATCACCCCTTCTTTGATGGCTCATTGAGTCATGACAGTTGATGTATCCTCACACTTGTTTTATCTTTAATCTCAGAAGCGATTGGGTATGTTTTAAATGTCCAAATTACTTTCACTCTAAATTTCATTGTTCAGATTATGAGGTTTTCTGCTGTATTCTGTACTGGAACTATTATATGTGGTAGATAACTTCACTATGCATGTGGTAAGGATGTTGATCACCTAGTTTAACCAGTTAGTTTAATATTCAGTAGCTTTTTTCTTCCCTTAGGTGATCTGCTCAACTAGTGAGCTCTGAGTTTAAGTGTCCAACTAAGTAGATTGTCCCCCCAAGTCCCCTTTGTCCTTTCTGTGCAGATGTTAACTGATGGGCTGGATTTGTTACTGACCTGGGTTCTTGGACTCTAATCAGTAGAAATTGATAACAGGCCAGACGAAGAATTCAGGCAAAGCTTTACTGGGACTCGTGCTGCAGCACAAGTGAGCGAGAACGAGAAACAGGTGCCCTGGCTCGCCCCCTGATGGGGGTGTGTGGTGCGAGCTGGTCCCTTAAAGGGGGTGAGGGTAGGGGCAGATGGGTGGGTCGGGCCTGAGGTGTAGCTTGGGTGGTCTGCCCACCCCCTTGGTGGTGCTGGGTGCAGGGATCATGTGCAGTACCCTGCTTTTGCTCTCAGCACCTCAGAAGTGGCGGTTGGGGTTTGGCCTTTTTGTTTCTTATTGTTCATAAGCTGTTTGCCCAAGCTGTGCATGTGTGCAGTTATTTTTAGTGCCTTATGGCTTCTTTGTATTCTGTGTTCGGGACACATTTGTCCAGGTGCAGGCACTATAGTCAAGGGTCCCAGGTTCCAGCCTTTTCTAGATTGATGTGAAACTTTGTTCCCACAGAACCCATGTGTGCATGATGAAGAGATTGTTAGGGCTCATGTCCACGGGTGACCCTCTTTCTTGTTTTTCTGGAGGAATAACTATTTGTAATTTCATATTTTTTGACTATAATGTTTTCTGGAAAAGAGGAATTAAACGTTTGAATTTGATTAAACCATGAAAGAGAAGCTTCTCTTGCTCAGGAGTATGAAAGGTAATCTGGAATTAGGACATTTAAACCCTTTCTACCTAAACCTATCCAGGCTGCCACTTCTACCCAGTTCTGCTCACCTAACTCAGATTCCTTCAGGGTAACCTGGTAAAATTTCTCCCCCTCCGAGCCTCAGTGTACCCACCTGTGACATGGAGAAGATACAGGAGACCAGTTTGCCCAGTTATAACTGAAATTTTAAACATGTTCCAGTCTACCAACAATTATGAAAAAACACTTTAAAAAAGAGGCAGGGGCATAGGCCCAGAGTTGGAGGCATACCTTTTTCTCAGCTTGTCTTTCTCTGTATCAGGGGTAAATCATGAGTTTGATTGTGTCATCTCTTGCCATTAAATCCTTTTATGGTTTCCCGTCACCCTCGGGACAAACTGTTCAATATCGCTCCAGCAGGGAGCTCTGGAGATGGGGTGGCCCCCCAGATTTGCTCCCAATTACTGTATCAGATCGTAACTCCATTCACAATCCCTGTTGATCCAGGGGGCAGAGACTTAGCTCAGTCAATTCCAGGTCCTCCTCTTAGCTTTCAAAAACTGGGGGAAGAATTTCTGTCACCACATGGTGCTTTTTAAAATGGCTATTATTAACAGTACTATTTTCCTCTCCTCCTTTCTACTGTGGCTCATGCCATCCTTTTCTAAATCTGATGTATCCTCACACTTGTTTTAACTTAATCTCAGAACCCATTGGATGTATTTTTTTAAATATTTATTTATTTGGCGCGTCTGGTCTTAGTTGCAGCACATGGGATCTTTAGTCGTGGTGTACAAACTCCTAGTTGCGGCATGTGGGATCTAGTTCGCTGACCAGGGATCGAACCCGGGCCCCCTGCATTGGGAGCACGGAGTGTTAGCCACTGGACCACCAGGGAGGTCCCTGGATATATTTTTTTTTTTTTGCGGTACACGGGCCTCTCACTGTTGTGGCCTCTCCCCTTGCGGAGCACAGGCTCCGGACGCGCAGGCTCAGCGGCCATGGCTCACGGGCCCAGCCGCTCCACGGCATGTGGGGTCTTCCCGGACCGGGGCACGAACCCGTGTCCCCTGCATCGGCAGGCGGACTCTCAGCCACTAGCGCCACCAGGGAAGCCCCCTGGATATTTTTTAAATTTCCAGATTGTTTTCCCTCTAAATTTTATTGTTTAGATTATGAGGTTTATATGCTTTTTATCCTAACTTGGAACTATTCTTTGATGTCTGGAAAATAACTTTACAGTATTTCACTATGTGTGTGGTTAAGGATGTTGATAATCTTTTAACATTCAAAACCTAGTTTAACTAGTTTAACATTCAGTAGCTGCTTTCTTCCCTTAAGCGATTTGCTAAGTTAGTGAGCTCTGAGCTGAAGGCTCCAGCCAAGGAGATGCTCCCCTCTAGTCCCCTTTGTCCTTTCTGTGCCGACGTTGAAGGATGGGCTGGAGTTTTTGTTTGTTTTTAATTTTTTGGCCACGCCACACGGCGTGTGGGATCTTAGTTCCCTGACCAGGGATAGAACCCGCACCCCCTGCAGTGGAAGCGTGGAGTCTTAACTACTGGACCACCAGGGAGGTCCCAGGATGGGCTGGATTGATGTGGAATTTCAGAGCCCATGTGTTCGTGATGAAGAGACTGCTCAGAGTTCACCTCTACGAGTGACTCTCTTTCATGGTTTCCTGGAGTAATAACTATTTATAATTTTGCATTTTTTATTCTGTTTTTTTGGGGAGTGGAGGAATTAAATGTTTGGGTTTGATTAAACCCCTGAAAGAGAAGCTTCTCTTGCTCAGGAATATGGAAGTTAATCTGGAATCAGGACAAACTCTTTGTATTTAAACTTATCCAGGCCACCACTTACACTCAGTTCTGCTCACTCAACTCAGACTTCTTCAGGGTAACTTGGTAAAATTACTTCCCCACTGAGTCTCATGTGCCACCTGTAACATGGAGAAGATAGAGCAGACCAGGTTTTCAGAGTCTGAGCAAATGGGATCCCTGAAATGATTTTGAAAATTGGTCTTGTGTTTGCATTTGGCAGGTTTTTTGGATGTGTGCCCAGTTATCATTAGAATTTGAAACATGTCCCAGGCCTCCAACAATAATGAAATCCACTAAGAAAGAGGCAGGCGCATAAGCCCAGAGAAAGAGGCATGACTGTCAGCTTCTTTCTCTATCTATGAATCGTGGGGTAAATCTTTCTTCTTTTTTCTTTTTTTGAGACTTGTGATGGTTTCATAGTGTATGCAGATGTCAAATCACTGTTTAGTATATTTGAAACATGTACTGTTCATCAATTATACTTCAAAAAAATAGAAAAAAGCTAATGTGACTTAAGAATACATTGATATAAATGCAACATTCGATATCATAAAAACAGATGGTTGGTTCTTCATCTCTTCAATAGAATATTCTGTTTTGGACTTTGGGCCAAATTTTAGGAAGAACCTTTGACAACGTAGGATGCCTATATGAGAAAGCAGAACCGGGCCAAAGGACTTGTGACAACTTTCTGAAGAACTGCTTGATTACAATCTTCACATAAACACTGGAGCACTGTAACTGGGTTCAAGAAACAGTATTTATTGGCTTATGATGTTTGTCATAAAAAAATACA
>NW_021703766.1:53776153-53829495 GCF_005190385.1 Monodon monoceros
GGGACGAGGCACTTGCCTCTGGCTGAGGGCCAAGTGGACAAGGACGGGGCAGTTGCAGCGCAGTGGGCGTTCCAGCAGCAGCAGGGAGGGCTTCCTGAAGAAGTGGGTGACGGGCCCACCGACTGGGCTCCTTACAGGAGGTTATTTGTCTGCATCCCTCCTGTTGCTGTGGCACTTCTCTCCCCTGTATTAAGGTTCTCCCTGTGTGTATACTTGTGGCGCGCGGGGCGGGGGGGATGTTGATTCTAAGCATTTAAGAACGTGTTTTTGTCACACAGAATAATCCTACCTGAGAAAGAAGCTCAGAGGAAGAGGAAAGAAAGGAGAAGGAATGGCCCTTTCCCAGGTGAAAGTCATATTCTTTGTGGACTGTTCTCTCCTTCCTAAAATGACACATTTTGGACGCGCTGAGCTCTTGGTCTCTGAAGGTTCCTGTCTAAAATATTTACTCACACACAGGGCCTTCCCTCAGTCTCCCGTCACCTCCCTGCAGATTCCATGTCACTGTGACCCAGTGACGGGGAACTTGGGCAGAGCCCCCTTTCAGGTGGTCATCCCGTGAAAGGTTTTATACTCTGGCGTGGATTGGAGATGGGGAGTCGGCTCTGCGGTGTCAGTGAGGTAGGGCGTGAGGATTGTGTAGTGCACCCTTCTGGGTGCCCCTTCATCTCCACGTGACCCAGGATGAAAGCGACTACGTGTGTAAGTGATGTACTGCTGTGCACGAATACCTGAGGAGGTCTGGGAAGGAAGACTGACGTGGGGAAACTTGCTTTGTCAGATTTTATAAGTGCCTTTGAAGTTAAGTGAATCAGTGTGTTTCACTCTAAAATACCAGTATTGTAAAGTAGAATGGGAAGTTAAGAAACAGAAATAAATAATAGGGTGTTATCTAAGAATAAGGGTTTAAAAAATTATTCACAGCACGTTCGTCTTCCAGAGACCCTCCTGTTCATGTAGGGACTCTCATGCAGCATGTGTTTTATTTGTTTATTTATTTTAAAAGATTTATTTATTTATTTATTTAGGCTGTGCCAGGTCTTCGTTGCAGCATGTGGGATCTTTGTTCCAGCATGCGGGATCTTTGGTTGTAGCATGCGGGATCTTTTTTAGTTGCGGCATGCATGTGGGATCTAGTTCCCCAACCAGGGATTGAACCTGGGTCCCCTGCATTGGGAGCGTGAAGTCTTACTACCCACTGAACCACCAGGGAAGTCCCAGCATGTGTTTTAGATAAAGATGGTTATAATTTAGCCAAGACACAGGAGCGCAAATTTCTGTCATCAGATAGACTGGAGCCAAATTATGATTCTACTGCTTGTTGTTCAGTGTTATATTTTTTTGTTTTAAACACTTCATAGATACAGTTTTGTAATTCAGCTTTACACAGCGATGCAGTTTAGAGACTAAGAAATAAAATATCCCCTTCCCTGTCACATCTTAACACCATCACTTACTGTCTCCATCAGAAACCACTGTTCATTCTCAGTGCAGATCTTACAGCAGTACATTTATATATGGAAATGTGATTTTAGAAAATATTCTTTACTAAATATTTTGTTATGGTATTTTATTCTTCAAATTTAAATATCTACATACCATGTATCTTAGACTTGTTTTCATGAACAGACATAGAGATGACTTTCTTTTTTGTATCCTCAGTGGAGCATTCTCTTAATGAAGAAATGGGTCCTTTACAGTTTTTACTGTTATAAGAAAAGGCCGGGACTTCCCTGGTGGTCCAGTGGTTAAGAATCCACCTTCCAATGCAGGGGACGCAGGTTTGATCCCTGGTTGGGGAACTAAGATCCCATATGCCGTGGAGCAGCGGAGACCCTGCACCACAACTACTGAGCCTGTGCACTCTAGAGCCCATCCGCCACAACTAGAGAGGCTGCGTGCCACAACAGTTGTCCGTGTGCCGCAACTAAGACCTGATGCAGCCAAATAAGTAAATAAATTTATTATTATTAAAAAAAAAAAGCCACAGTGGCTGCTTCTGAGCATGCCGACTTTACTACAGATTTCTAAGAATTTCTCCAGAATGGGAAGCTTGAGCATGATTACTGGGTTAATGATGGTGTTCATAAGGAAGCACAGATACTACAGTTACTAAACAGGATTTTAAATCAACTGTCTTAATCGTACTCAGAGACTTAAGGGGAACCATGGACAGAGAACTAAAAGAAAGTAGGAGAAAACTGTTTCAAGAAACAGAAAATATCAATAAAGAGAATTAGAAATTCTAGAGCTGAAAAGTACCACAACTGAAATTGAGAATTCACTAAAGGATTTCAACAGCAGATTGACAATCAGAATAAAGAATCAGTGAACCTGAACATAGGTTAATTGGAATTATCCACTCTGAATAGAAGAACGGTGGTAAAAAGAAACATGAACAGAGACTAAGAAACTTTTGAGACATTCCCAAGAATACCAGTATACACATAATAGGAGACCTAGAAGGAAAGGAGAAACAGGAAAGGGCAGAAATAATATCTGAAGAAATAAGAGCTGAAAAACCTCACAAATTTATTAAAAATGTGAACCTGCAAATCCAAGAAAGTCAACGAACTCCAAGTATGATAAATTCATAGAGAGCTTGGGCAAGACACATAGTCAATTGTTAAAATACAAAAAAAGAATGTAGAGAGTAGCAAGACAGAAATGACTTCTCATGTACAAAGATGCTTAATAAAATTAACAGCCTCTTTCTCAGAAACTGTGGAGGCCAGGAAGGAATCTGATGATATATTTAAATTTCGAAAGATTAAAAAAAATTCATTATCAGGCAAACTATGCTTTAAAATTGATAATGAAATTTAGAGACTCCTAGATAAACAAAAGCTGAGGAAGTTCACACTGACAGACTTATACTACATGAAACACTAAATGGAATTCTTGAGGCCAAAATGAAGGGCTACTAGCAGTACCTCAAAGGCACAGGAACAAATAAAGAACAGTGGTAATATAACTACATAGGTGTATATAAAAGGCAGTATTACTGTATTTTTTGGTTTATAACTCATTTTTTAACCTGAATTAAAAGGCAAATATGTAAACAATCATTATAAATCTGTTATTGAATGCAAAATGTATAAAGAAGTAATTTTTGACAATAACAATATAAAGGGAGACAGGATATATATATAAAATATATAATCTGCAGGTTGACCACTAAGAAAATAATTTTAACATATACAGAAATGTGAATATGAAGGGAATCAAAATGTTATGCATGTACAGACATACACAAAGAAGGAAACAAGAGGAATTACAAGACCAAGAAAATATTGGACATACAGAAAGCAAATAGCTAAATAGCAAAAGTAATTCCTCCCCTGTTTACTGGGTACTTTTAATATAAGTAGATCAAACTCTTCATTAAAAGTCAATGATTGCAAGAAATTTTATAAAATGATTCTACTGTATCTTTCTACAGAATGCTTGCTTTAAGATACTCAAATAGGTTGAAAGTGAAAGGATAGGAAAAAACATTGTGGAAATAGTTACCAATCTTAGCTACACTAATGTCAGATTAAATAAACTTTAAGTCATAAAATTGTTACCAAAGAAGTTCAAGGATATACATATATATATATATAAAATTATATATATGTATATATATATAAAATTATATATGTATATACATATATATAAGGTACATGTAACGTATATGTATTTATATACATAAAAGAGTCAATTCATCAAGAAGATGAAACAACTGTAAACAATATATATATAAGTACAAATCCCCACATTTTTTGAAGCAAAATTTGAGGAGAGATAGACAGTTCAACTATAATAGTTGGAGACCTCAAAATACTCTCCTTTTAAACTTATTTTTTGGCTGTGTTGGGTCTTCGTTGCTGCGCGCGGGCTTTCTCTAGTTTTGGCGAGCGGGGGCTACTCTTCATTGCGGCGTACGGGCTTCTCATTGTGGTGGCTTCACTTGCTGCGAAGCATGGGCTCTAGGCACATGGGCTTCAGTAGTTGCAGCCTGCAGGCTCAGTAGCTGCAGCATACGGGCCCTAGGGCAGGTGGGCTTCAGTAGTTGTGGCGTGCAGGCTCAGTAGTTGTGGCGCACAGGCTCAGTAGTTGTGGCTAACGGGCTCTAGAGTGCAGGCTCAGTAGTTGTGGTTGCATGGGTTTAGTTGCTCCACGGCATGTGGGATCTTCCCAAACCAGGGATTGAACCCGTGTCCCCTGCATTGGCAGGCGGATTCTTAACCACTGCACCACCAGGGAGTTCCCTCAATACTCTCCTTTTAATAACCAGACAGGAGCTCAATAAGGAAATAAAGGACTGAGCAAAACTGTAAACCAAGCAAACACTGTAGACCTAAGAGAAATATACAGAACACTCCGTATAACAAAAACAGTGTACTCAAAACTAGGAATAGAAGGGATTATCTTTGGTCTTAAAAAGGATATCTATTAAAATCTCACAGTTAACATCATACTCATTGTTAAAGATGGAAAGCTTTCCCATGTAATCAGGAAGAAGCAAGTGTGGGGATGTATTTTGGCACTATATGTCAACATTTTACTGAATATCTAGCCAGATAAATTAGACCCAAAAAAAGAAAGAAAGAAAAGTCAAAATTAAAAAAGAAGTCAAACTATATTCACAGAAAACATGCTCTTATATGTAAAAACATCTGAACAATCCTTAAAAAGACCATTAGTGATAATAAACAGATTCACTGAGGTTACAGAATACAGTATCAATACCCAATATTCAGTAGTATTTCTGTACACTAGCAATAAACATTGAAAGTAAGTGAAACAATTCCATTTACAAGACCATCAAAAAGAATAAGAATTTCACCAAGGAACTGGAAGATCTGTACAATGAAAACTAAAAGTATTGCTTAAAGAATTGAAGGAAAATTTAAATAAATGTCAAGATATCCTTTGTTGATTGTAAGAATTAGAGTAGTTAAGATGGCAGTGCTCACCAAAGTGTTATAAGGATTGACAGCAATCCATGTCAAAATCCCAGCAGCCTTTTCTGTACAAGTGAGAACCTGACCCTTAAATTCATTTTGAATTAGTATGGACCCCAAATACCCAAAATAAGTGTGAAAAAGATTAAAGTTGGAGGACTTACACTCCCAACATCAAACCTTACTGCAAACCATGGATAAACAAAACTGTGGTTCCAGCTTGAGAAGAATAATATAGATCAAAATGATAGACTAAGAGTCCAGAAATAAACCCATATGTCTATAGCCTATTCCTTTTTCACACGGTGCCAGAAACATTCAAGCAAAAAAAGTTGTCTTTTAAAAAGTAGTCTCTCCAGTTGTACTGGGACAACTGGATATCCATGTGAAAGAGAATGAAATTGGACCTGTGCCTCTCACCATATAAATCAGTCAATTCAAAATGAATCAAAGACTAAGCATAACAGGTAAAACTATAATACCCTTAAGTGAAAGCATAGGGATAAATCTTCATGATGTGAACTGACAGTGGATTTTTTTTTAGATAAGACACTGAAAGCAAAAGATAGAAAGACAAAATAGATAAGTTGAGCTTCACCAAAATTAATAATATTTGTACACTGAAGGACACTGTCACATAACTGAAAACATAATCTACCAAGTGGGAGGAAGTATTTCCAAGTCACATATCTGGTGTCTGTTATCTAGAATATATGAATAACTCCTATATGTCAAGAACCAAAATACAAAGAACCTAATTATAAAATAAGCAAAGGACTTTAACAGACCTTTCTTCACAGAAGATAGAGAAGTAACCAAGAAGCAAACAGATGTTCAATGAAATTAGTCATTAATAAAATGCAAAATCAAAACTACCATGAGATATAATTTCACACTTGATACGATGACTATAATAAAACAGAATAACAAGTTTTGGTAAAGATGTAGAGAAGTTAGAATCCTGGTAAGTTGCTGGTAAAGTGTTGTAGCCATCGTGGAAAACAAAACCATGTGACCTAGTGATTCCACTGCTAGATAAATACCAAAAAGAATTGAGAACAGATAATTCAAACATATACTTCTGCATGAATGTTCCAGCAGCATGGGACTTCCCTGGTGGCACAGTGGTTGAGAATCCGCCTGCCAGTGCAGGGGACACGGGTTCAAGCCCTGGTCTGGGAAGATCCCACATGCCGTGGAGCAACTAAGCCTGTGCGCCACAACTACTGAGCCTGCGCTCTAGAGCCTGCAAGCCTGAGCTACTGAAGCCTGTGTGCCTAGGGCCTGTGCTCCACAACAAAGAGAAACGACCCCAATGAGAAGCCTGCACACCGCAATGAAGAGTAGCCCCTGCTTGCCACAACTAAAGAAAGCCCGCGCCCAGCAACAAAGACCCAACGCAGCCAAAAATTAATCAAAAAAAAGAAAAAGAAAGTTCCAGCAGCAGTGTTAGTAATAGACAAAAGGTGATTATAACCCAAATGTCCACCAAGGGATGAGTGAATAACCTGTGGTTTACTCATGCAGTGGAATATTACTCGGCCATGAAAAGGAATGTGGTACTGATACATAACTGTACTGAGCATGGCTGAGCCAAAAAAATTATTCACAGTGAAAGAAACCAGACAAAATGTCACATTTTATACCATCCCAGTTATATGGAAATATCCCAAACAGGTACATCCATTGAGACAAAGCATTAATGGTGTCCAGGGACTGAGGCAAATGGGGAAGAAAGAAGCAACTGCTGAAATGGGTAAAGGATTTCCTTTGGGGATGATTGAAATATTTTTGAACAAGAAAGAGGTGATGTTTGTTCAACATTATAAATGTACTAAATGCCACTGAATGCTACTTTAAAAATGGCTGACTTTATGTTGTATGCATTTCACCTCGGTTACATAAAGAGAAGCGTAACTTGCTCAAAATTATCTTACGTGGATCAGTCAGAACATTCACTCCAGCCAAGTCAATCCTTACGCGTCTGTTTCTGTAAGTTTGTGTCAAACTCAGAAATCTCTCCTTGTCCACTTGGTGAAATGTGCTTTCCTTTCAGGGACTGTTTATGTTCAAGGATGTGGCCACAGAATTCTCTCAGGAGGAGTGGGAATGCCTGGACCCTGCTCAGAGGGCCTTGTATAGGGACGTGATGGTGGAGACCTACAGGAACCTGGTCTCCCTGGGTGAGGATAATTTCCCTCTGAAAGTCGGTAACTACTTTTGTATATCTTTGCATTTCCCCTTGGGAGTCTTTTAGGAGCCCCTAGCATGCTTGCGAGAGTTTCAAATCCCTTCAAGAGAGTGATTGAAGCTGTTTGTATTCAGAATGAAAGGCTTCATAAAGTAGCTTATGACTAACTTCCCCTTTCTTCAGAAGTTTGCCACATGCTTGATTAGTGGTGGTTTGTAGAATATTAGCAGTCTGAAAGCCTTATGGCAAATTTAAAAAAATTTCAATCTGTGGTTTTGCTCTTGAGCTTCTGATTCAGTAGTTCTTGGAAGGGTGCTAGATATCTACACATTTAAAATCATCTCTAAACATTCAGGAGGCAGTCAGTTGGTACTTTTTGAAACACTTTTCTAGATCCATCTATAATATCCTTTCTTCTTAGCTGAACAAAGCACTGAGTATAGCATTATCATGTTGGGTTTTTTTTTATAAATTGAAATCTCTTTTGAGGTGAACAGTATTTTCACTATGGAACAAGGGGAAGAGCCCTGATCTGTGGGAAGTGAAGTGAAAATAACGGAAAAATAGAGAGGTCAGGATGTATTACTGTTGTTATTTTTTTTGGCCTCACCATGCTGCTTGGGGGATCTTAGTTCCCCGACCAGGGGTTGAACCCAGGCCCTCGGCAGTGAAAGCACAGAGTCCTAACCACTGGACTGACAGGGAATTCCTGGTCAGAATATATTTAGATGTGAACTTAAATGAGAGCTCAGATGGGCACAGAGCAAGCTTCTTCATTATATATTCTTTAAGAAGTTCTCCTCAAATGGGAAAGAACCATGGGACAATAAAAGTCCATTTCGTATGAGTTCTCAAAGGAAATTTAACCCTGCACAAGCATCCTTATCACTGTGTTACTCAAATATATACAAGTTTAAACTCGCACTCTGCTATGGTGCTCCAGCTCATTCAAAGCCAAAGCAAAGGCTTTATCATGACCTATAACACTCTACTATATGGCCCCTCCTACCATTTTGATGTCTTGGTTTGAGAGGGATGGAAAGCCCTCTTTCTCCTTCATCTCTTGGTTTTCAGTTAATACATATCAGAGCTAAGTCCCCTATAGCTCTGACCCCAGGACCTATTTGGTTTCCTCCACATTTTATAGTTTAGGGAGAACTTCTCAGGGGATAGACAAAATAGCTGGTCTTCCACTGTATCTGGGGTGCCATGAATCTTCTGGGGCTGTGTCAGGCCTTCTCTGCCTGTTCAGGCTCCTGAGCCACTTTTTCAGTTTGCCACATGTATGTAAAGAGGAATGGGGTGCACATTTTGAGGTTGTTACTCAGAAGTAATATAATGACTACAGACTGAGATCCTCTTTGATTCCAACTGCTACATGGTAGTATATCTCAGTCTTTCAGGCGTTCACCTTACTACAGCCTGTGGGTAGAGCATACCACCCATTCTCAAGAGGACCACAATTTGACCCTGTCATTTTTTTCTCATATCTTGTATTTTTCTCCCTCTTCCAGCTCTCTGCCTACTACTGGAACATAGAAAGACCTTAGTCGTTCTGATTTCTTTCTCTCTTCTAAGATTTTGCCTCTGAAACTTTTTTTTTTTTAATTTTAATTAAAAAAAATTATTTGGCTGTGTTGGGTTTTCGTTGCGGCGCGTGGACTTTCTCCAGTTGCAGCGAGCGGGGGCTACTCTTCGTTGCAGTGTGAGGGCTTCTCATTTTGGTGGCTTCTCTTGTTGTGGAGCACAGGCTCTAGGCATGTGGGCTTCAGTAGTTGCAGCAGCAGGCTCAGTAGTTGCAGCACGGGGGCTCAGTAGGTGCGGCACGTGGGCTTTAGGGTGTGGGGGCTTCAGTAGTTGTGGCACACGGGCTTAGTTGCTCCGCGGCATGTGGGATCTTCCTGGACCAGGGATCAAGCCCATGTCCCCTGCATTGTCAGGCAGATTCTTAACCACTGTGCCACCAGGGAAGTCCCTGAAACTTGTTTTTTAAACACACATTCCAGGGGTCTAAAGTTTCAATCTCTCTTTGCGCCTTTAGTTCATAGGCAGCTTATGGTGGACACTTTGATGCAGGGGGTTTACTGTTTAAGAGAAGATTCTTGGAGCAAAACACTGAACAATATGTTACAGTATTATCTGCTCTACATGCAGAAATGTTTCTTGAAGCCACTGGATAGAGTGGTCAGCATGTCCAAGAAACTAAGGTAGAAAGTATCAGGAGACCCTGACCGATAAGAACCTCCAGTTGTCCTTCTAATTCTTGTGGAGTTTAACAATGCCTCTCTAGGGCAGGGTGACAATGTGGGTAGGAAACAATATGGTCATCAACTTTGAGGTGGCAATAAAAGGTGTAGGAACTTATCCTAAGGAGAACAGTGTCCAAGTTCACAACCTCATACCTGTGAGACTAATTAAACTACTGTTCATGCCACATTGTTAATCCTGTGTGTGCCATCCTTCATTCACTTTCAACAAATATGATTTTGACATGTTTTATTGAGGAAGCTTATAAATTTGAATGGTGCTGACATGTTTTCTTTTTTTAATTAAAAATTTTTTTTAAATTTTATACAATTTTTAAAGGCTACGTTCCATTTAGTTATTACAAAATATTGGCTGTATTCCCCGTGTTGTACAAACACATCCTTGAGCCTATCTTACACCCAACAGTTTGTCCCTCCCACTCTCCCACCTCTATATTGCCCCTCCCCTGCTGTAACCACTAGTTATATCTCTGCATCTGCTGCTTTTTTGTTGTATTCAGTAATTTGTTATATTTTAAAATTCTACATATAAGTGATACCATACAGTATTTATCTTTCTCTGTCTGACTTACTTCACTTAGCATAATACCTTTCAAGTACATCCATGTTGCTGCACATGGCAAAATTTCATTCTTTTCTATGACTATTATTCCACTGTGTGTGTGTGTGTGTGTGTGTGTGTGTGTGTGTGTGTGTGTACAGCACATTTTTTTATCCATTTGTCTGTTGATGGACCCCGAGGCTGCTTCCATATCTTGGCAATTGTAAATAATGCTGCTATGAACATTGGGGTGCATGTGTTTTTTTGAATTACTGTTTTGGGGCTTTTTTGGATATATACCCAGGATTGGAATTGCTGGGTTATATGGTAATTGTAGCTTTAGTTTTAGGAGAAAACCTCCATACTGTTTTGCTAAGTGGCTGCACGAATTTAAATTCCCACCAGCACTGTAGCAGGGTTCCCTTTTCCCCATATCCTTGCCAGCACTTTCTCTGTTCTTTTTGATGGTAGCCATTCTGACAGGTGTGAGGGGATATCATTTAGTTTGGATTTGCTTTTCCCTGATGGTTAGCGATGTTGAACATCTTTTCATGTATTTGTTGGCCATCTGCATTTCTACTTTAGAAAAACGACTGTTCAGTTCTTGTGCCCTTTTTAAAATCGGGTTGTATGTTTTTTTGATGTAATGTTGTATGAGCTGTTTTAATATGTTGGATATTAATCCCTTATCATTTATATCATTTGCAAATATTTTCTCCCATTTAGTAGGTTGTCTTTTCCTTTTGTTGATGGTTTCCTTTGTTGTGCAAAAGCTTTTAAACTTAATTAGGTCCCATTTGTTTACTTTTGCTTTTATTTTCATTACTTTAGGAGATGAATCCCCCAAAATACTGCTGCAGTTTGTCAGAGTGTTCTGCCTGTTTTCCTCTCGGAGTTTTACGGTATATGGTCTTATATTGAGGTCTTTAATCCATTTTGAGTTTATTTTTGTATATGGTTTTAGGGAGTGTACTAATTTCATTCTCTTACATGTAGCTGTACAGTTTTCTGAGCACCACTTGTTTGAAGAGACTGTCTTCTGCATTTTATATTCTTGCCTCCTTTGTGGTAGATTAATTGAACATGAGTACCTGGATTTTTTTTATAGGCTCGCTCTCTTGTTCCACGGATCTATGTGTTTCGTTTTGCCAGTGCCATACTGTTTCAATTACTGTAGCTTGTAGTATAGTCCCTAGGGAGCATGATTCCTCCATCTCTGTTCTTCTTTCTCAAGATTGTTTGGCTATTTGGGGTCCTTTGTGTTTCCATACAAATTAAAAATTTTTTTTTTTCTAGTTCTGTGAAAAATGCCATTGGTGTTGTGATAGGGATTACATTGAATCTGTAGATTGCCTTAGGTAGTACGGTCATTTTAACAATATTGATTCTTCCAATCCAGGAACACAGTATTCTTTCCATCCTTTTGTGTCATCTTCAGTTTCTTTCCATCTGCAAAGAGTGATAGTTTTACTTCTTCCTTTCCAACTTGTATTCCTTCTATTTCTTTTTCTTCTCTGATTGTTGTGATAATTTATTCAAAATTATGTTGAATAAAAGTGGCCTCAGTGGGCATCCTCGTCTCATTCCTGATGTTAGAGGAAATGCTTTCAGCTTTTCACCATTGAATATGATGTTAGCTATGGGTTTGTTATATATGGCCTTTATTATGTTGAGGTATGTTCCCTCTGTACCTGCTTTTTGGAGAGTTTTTGTTTTACCATAAATAGATGTTGAGTTTTATCAAAAGGTTTTCCAGCATCTATTGAGATGATCATAAGATTTTTATTCTTTTACGATCATTATTTTTTTTTATTAATTTATTTATTTATGGCTGTGTTGGGTCTTTGTTTCTGTGCGAGGGCTTTCTCTAGTTGTGGCAAGTGGGGGCCACTCTTCATTGCGGTGCACGGGCCTCTCACTATCGTGGCCTCTCTTGTTGCGGAGCAAGGCTCCAGACGTGCAGGCTCAGCAATTGTGACTCACGGGCCTACTTGCTCCGCGGCATGTGGGATCTTCCCAGACCAGGGCTTGAACCCGTGTCCCCTGCATTGGCAGGCAGATTCTCAACCACTGCGCCACCAGGGAAGCCCTATGATCAGTATTTTTTTAATTGAAGTATAGTTGATTTACAATGTTGTGTTAATTTCTGCTGTACAGCAGTGATTTAGTTATATATATATATATATATATTCTTTTTTTAATGTACTTTTCCATTATGGTTTATCATAGGATATTGAATATAGTTCTTTGTACTATACAGTAGGACCTTGTTGTTTATCCAGTCTATATATAAAAGCTTACATATTCTAACCCCAACCTCCTACTCCACCCCTTCCCCAACCCCATCCCCCTTGGCAACCACTAGCCTGTTCTCTATATCTGTGATTCTGTTGCTGTTTCATAGATAGGTTCATTTGTGTCATATTTTAGATTCCATATATAAGTAATAACATATGGTATTTGTCTTTCTCTTTCTGACTTACTTCACTTAGTATGATAATCTCTAGTTGCATCCATGTTGCTGCAGATGGCATTATTTCGTTCCTTTTTATGGCTGAGTAGTATTCCATTGTATATATGTACCACAACTTCTTCATAAATTTTTCTGTTGATGGACACTTAGGTTGTTTCCATGTTTTGGCTATTGTGAATAGTACTATGGACATAGGGGTTCATATGTCTTTTTGAATTATAGTTTTGTCTAGATATATGTCCAGGACTGGGATTGCTGGATCACATGGTAATTCTATTTTTAGTTTTCGGGGGAACCTCCATACTTTTTTCCACAGTAGCTGCACCAACTTACATTACCACCAACAGTATAGGGTTCCCTTTTTCCATACCCTCTCCAGCATTTGTTATTTGTAGAATTTTTAAGGATGGCCATCCTGACTGGTATGAGGTGGTACCTCATTTTAGTTTTGATTTGCATTTCTCTAATAATGAGCGATGTTGAGGATCTTTTCATGTGCCTACTGGCCATTTTTTCTTTGAAGAAATGTCTATTTAGGTATTCTGCCCATTTTTCAACTGGGTTGTTTTTGTGTTGTTGAGTTGTATGAGCTGTTTGTATATTTGGAAACTAAGCCCTTGTCAATTGCATTGTTTGCAAATATTTTCTCCCATTCTGTAGGTTGTCTTTCCGTTTTATTGATGGTTTCCTTTGCTATGTAAAATCTTGTAAGTTTGATTAGGTCCCATTTGTTTCTTTTTGCTTTTATTTCTATTGCCTCGGGAGACTGACCTAAGAAAACATTGGTACAATTTATGTCAGGGAATGTTTTGTCTATGTTCTCTTTTAGGAGTTTTATGGTGTCATGTCTTATGTTTAAGTCCTTAAGCCATTTTGAGTTTATTTTTGTGTATGGTGAAAGGGTGTGTTCTAACTTCACTGATTTACATGTGGCTGTCCAACTTTCCCAACACTACTTGCTGAAGAGAATGTCTTTTTCCCACTGTATATTCTTGCCTCCTTTGTTGAAGATGAATTGACCATAGGCATGTGGGTTTATTTCTGGGCTCTCTCTTCTGTTCCATTGATACATATGTCTGTTTTTGTGCCAGTACCATGCTGTTTGATTACTGTAGCTTTGTAGTATTGTCTGAAGTCTGTGATGATTATGCCTCCTGCTTTGTTCTTTTTCTTCAGGATTGCTTTGGCAATTCTGGTTTTTTTATGGTTCCACATTTATTTTGTCTGGGACTCTCTTTACTTCCTGTACCTGGATATCTGTTTCCTTTTTTTGGGTTTGGAAATTTTTCGGCCATAATTTCTTCAAATACATTTTCGATCCCCTTTTCTCTTTCTTTCCCTCCGGAATCCCAATTATATACAGATTGGCACACTTTATTATATCCCACAGGTCTCTTATATTGCTTTTATTTTTTCATTTGGTTTTCTGTCTGCTGTCATGATTGTGTGATTTCCATAATTCTATCCTTCAGGTCACTTATTCTTTCTTCTGCATTATTCATTGGGCAGTTGATTGCCTTTAGCTCAGCTTTCGTATGTGCAAATGAGTTTTCTAGTTTTTATTGGTTCCTCTTAATAGTTTGTAGTTCCTTTTTACAGTACTCTGCATTTCTGTTGATAGCCTTTATTAATTCCTTCAGTATTTTCAGAATCTTCTTTTTGAAGTCGGTGTCTGTTAGACTGAAGAGATCTGTTTCATTGTTTGTTGTTTCAAGGGAATTCTCTTGGTCTTTTAACTGGGAGTGGTTCCTCTACTTTTTCATTTTATTTGTCTTACCCTGTGAGTTTAGGAGAAGCAACTGTCTACTGTGGTCTTCGAGGGCTATTTGTATGTGGGGGTTGTGTGGGCTTAATATATTTGGTGCAAGGGCTGTTTTTAGTATGGATGCCTGTCGCGTGTGTCATCAGTGTGTGCTGATCGTTATCTCCTTGATAGGAGATGTGCAGGTGAGGTGGCTGGTGTCGGGTCCTGGCATTTTAGGCAGCGGTGGTGGCTCAGGTGCACCCCCTGAGCATGTAATGGGAACTGAGGTGGCTTGTGACCATTCCTGGAGTCCAGGTGGGTAGTGGTGGCAGCTCCTGACCACTTCTGGAGTCTGTGAGGGTGGCAGAGGCGGATCATGACGAGCCCTGGAGCCAGCACAGGTGGTGTCCTGTTCTCTGAGAGCAGGCACGTGCACAGGGAACACCTGAGAGCAGGCACGTGCACACCCCTCAAACAATGGTGCCTGGCCTCTAAGGTACCCCGGGCTTCCTCCACATACACCCTCAGTTGTGGTTGCACCAGAATCCAGTCTCCCTGCGCCCCCACCCCCCACCCCCAGGCCTGTTTCCGCACAACCATCCCCAGTCTCTTCCCAGGCCTGATCACCAGAGCCTGAGTTCCAGCTCCCAGGATGTGCATCTCAGGCTGGGAAGTGCAGGGCAGTGGCACTATGTGCTTCTCCCTCCACTCTGGCTGCCTCAAACCATCTGCTGCGTTCTCCTCGGAGGCTCTGAAGCTCCCCTCCTGTCTCAGCAGATCTCCCTGCCAGTGAGGGGGCTTCCCAGGGTGCAGGAACCTTCCCTCTTTCACAGCTCCCAACCAGGGGCACAGGTCCTGTCCCGACTGCTTTCTTACTTCCTTTTTTTTTTTTTTCCTACCCAGTTATGTGGAGATTTTCTTGCCCTTTCAGCAGTCTGAGTTGGGCTGCCAGCGTTCAGTAGATATTATGTGAGAATCGTTCCCCATGGAGATGTATTTTTCATGTATTTGTGGGAGAAGGTGAGCGTCACATCCTACTGCTCCACCATCTTGGTTGCTCCTTCTGGTTTTTATTTTTCAGTCTGTTAGTGTGTTGTATCATATTGACTGATGTGCAGATATTGAAAAATCCTTTCATCCTGGGATAAATTCCACTTGATCATGACCTATGATCTTTTTAATGTGTTGTTGGATTCGGTTTGCTAGTATCTTGTTGAGCATTTTTGCATCTATGTTCATTGGTGATACTGACCTGTAATTTTCTCTTTTTGTGATATCTTTGTCTGGTTTTGGTATCAGTGTGATGCTGGCCTCTTTTTTTTTTTAATTGAAGTGTAGTTGATTTACAATGTTCTGTTAATTTGTGCTGTATAGCAAAGTGATTCGGTTATACATATATGTACATTTTATATTCTTTTCCATTAAGGTTTATCACAGGATATTGCATACAGTTCCCTGTGCTATAATAGTAGGACCTTGTTGTTTATCCATTCTATATATAATAGTTTGCATCTGCTAAACCCAGACTCCCAGTCCATCCCTCCTGTGCCCCCTCTTCCCCTTGGAAACCATAAGTCTGTTCTCTATGTCTGTGAGTCTGTTTCACAGATAAGTTCATTTGTGTCATATCTTAGATTCCACCTATAAATGATGTCATATGGCATTTGCCTTTCTTTTTCTGACTTACTTCACTTAGTATGATAATCTTGAAGTCCATCCATGTTTCTGCAAATGGCAAAATTTCATTCTTTTTTATGGTAGAGTAATATTTCATTGTATGTACATACTACAATATCTTTATCCATTCATCTGCTGATGGACATTTAAGTTCCTTCTATGTCTTGGCTATTGTAAATAGTGCTGGTATGAACATTACGGTGCATATATGTTTTTGAATTATAATTTTCTCCAGATATATGCCCAGGAGTGGTATTACAGAATCATATGGTAACTCTACTTTTAGTTTTTTAAGGCACCTCCATACTGTTTTCCGTAGTGGCTGTACCAGTTTACATTTCCACCGACAGTTTAGGAAGGTTCCTTTTTCTCACACCCTCTTCAGAATTTATTATTAGTAGACTTTTTGATAATAGCCTTTCTGACCGGAATGGGGTGATAACTTCATTGTAGTTTTGATTTCCATTTGTCTAATAATTAGTGATGTCAAGCATTTTTTCATGTGCCTTTGGTTATCTGTATGTCTTCTCTGGTGAAATGTCTATTTAGATCTTCTGCCCATTTTTTAATTAAGATTTTGTGTTTGTTTTTTTGATACTGGGCTGTTTGTATATTTTGGTAATTAATCCATTGTGGGTCACATCTTTTGAAAATATTTTCTCCCATTCTGTAGGGTTGTCTTTTCGTTTTGTTTATGGTTTCCTTTGCTGTGCAAAAACTGTTAAGTTTAATTAGGTCCCCTTTGTTTTTATTTCCATTGGTCTAGGAGACAGATTCAAAAAGATACTGCTGTGATTTATGTCAGACTGTTCTGCCTATGTTTTCCTCTAACAGTTTTATAGTATCTGGTCTTAACATTCAGGTCTTTAATCCATTTTTAGTTTATTTTTGTATATGGTGTTAGAGAATGTTCTAATTTCATTCTTTTACATGTAGCTGTCCAGGTTTCCCAGCACCATTTATTTTATTTTATTTTATTTATTTATTTATTTATTTTTTTGCGGTACGTAGGCCTCTCACTGTTGTGGCCTCTACCGTTGCAGAGCACAGGCTCTGGACGCGCAGGCCCAGCGGCCACGGCCCACGGGCCCAGCCGCTCCGCGGCATGTGGGATCTTCCTGGACTGGGGCATGAACCCGTGTCCCCTGCATTGGCAGGCAGACTCTCAACCACTGCGCCACCAGGGAAGCCCTCAGCACCATTTATTGAAGAGATTATCTTTTCTCCATTGTATATTCTTGCCTCCTTTGTGGTAGATTAATTGACCATAGGTATGTGGGTTTATTTCTGGGCTTTCTATCCTGTTCCATTGATCCATGTCTTTTTTTGTGTATGCCAGTACCATACTGTTTCAATTACTGTAGTTTGTAGTTTAGTCCTTAGGGAGCCTGATTCCTCCAGGTCTGTTCTTCTTTCTTATGATTGCTTTGGCTATTTGTTTTTTGTGTTTCCATACAAATTAAAAAAATTTTTTTTCTAGTTCTGTGAAAAATGCAATTGGTAATTTGATACGTATTGCACTGAATCTGTAGATTGCTTTGGGTAGTATAGGCATTTTGGCAATATTGATTCTTCCAATCCAGGAACATGGTATATCTTTCCATCTCTTTCTGTCCTCTTCAGTTTTTTTCATCAGTGTCTTACAGTTTTCAGAATACAGTTCTTTTGCCTCCTTAGGCAGGTTTATTCCTAGGTATTTTATTCTTCTTGATGTGATGGTAAATGGGATTGTTTTCTTAATTTTTCTTTCTGATCTTTCATTTTTTGTGTATAGAAATGCAACAGATTTCTGTGTATTAATTTTGTATCCTGCAACTTTACTGAATTCAACTAGTAGTTTTCTGATGGTGTCTTTAGGCTTTTCTATGTATAGTATCATGTAATTTACAAACAATGACACTTCTTCCTTTCCATGGATTTCTTTTATGGCTAGGACTTCCAAAATTATGTTGAATAAAAATGGTGAGAATGGGCATCTTTGTGTTGTTCTTGATCTTAGAGGAAATGCTTTCAGCTTTCCATTGTTGACTGTAATGTTAGCTGTGGGTTTGTTACATATGACTTTTATCATGGTGTGTTCCCTCTATGCCTGCTTTCTGTAGTTTTTTTGTTTTTTTTTTGCGGTGTGCGGGCCTCTCCCTGTTGTGGCCTCTTCCGTTGCAGAGCACAGGTTCTGGACGTGCAGGCTCAGCAGCCATGGCTCATGGGCCCAGCTGCTCCACGGCATGTGGGATCTTCCCGGACCAGGGCACGAACCCGTGTCCCCTGCATCGGCAGGTGGACTCTCAACCACTGCACCACCAAGGAAGCCCTTCTGTAGAGTTTTTATCATAAATAGATGTTGAATTTTATTAAAAGGCTTTTTGGCATCTATTGAGATGATCATATGGTTTTTATTCTTCAATTTGTTAATGTAGTGTATCACGCTGATTTGCAGATACTGAAAAATCCCTGTACAACTGGGATAAATTCCACTTGATCATGGTGTATGAACCTTTTAATGTATTGTTGGAGTAGGTTTGCTAGTATTTTATTTTATTTTATTTATTTATTTTTTTTGCGGTACGCGGGCCTCTCACCCTTGTGGTCTCTTATGTTGTGGAGCTCAGGCTCCGGACGCGCAGGCTCAGCGGCCATGGCTCACGGGCCCAGCCGCTCCATGGCATGTGGGATCTTCCCGGACTGGGGCACGAACCCGTGTGCCCTGCATCGGCAGGTGGACTGTCAACCACTGCACCACCAGGGAAGCCCGGTTTGCTAGTATTTTGATGAGTATTTTTGCATCTATGTTCACCAATGTTATTGGCTTGTAGTTTTCTTTTTTTGTGATATATTTGTCTAGTTTTGGTGTCAGGGTGATGCTGGCCTCACAGAACAAGTTTGGAAGTGTTCCTTCCTCTGCAGCTTTTTGGAATAGTTTCAGAAGGATAGGTGTTAACTCTTCACTAGACGTTTTGTAGAATTCAGCTATGAAGCCACTGGTCCTGGACTTTTGTTCTTTGGGAGTTTTAAAATTACTGATTCAATTTCATTACTGGTAATTGAACCATTCATAGTTTGTATTTCTTCCTGGTTCAGTCCTGGGAGATTGTACTTTTCTAAGAATTTGTACATTTCTTCTAGGTTGTCCATTTTATTGGCATATACTTGTTCATAGTAGTTTCTTATAATCTTTTGTATTATGGTGGTGTCTGTTTTAACTTCTTTTTCACTTCTGATTTTATTGATTTGGGACCTGTCCCTTTTATTTTTTCATGTTTCTCAGAAAAGGTTTATCAATTTTGTTTATCTTTTCAAAGAACCAGCTTTTAGTTTTATTGATCTTTTTTTTTTGTCTCTTTCATTTATTTCTTCAAATACATTTTTGATCTCCTTTTCTCCGTTTTCTTCTGGGATCAGTATTCTGCATAGATTGGCATGCTTTATATTATCCCATAGGTATTGTATATTGCTTTCGTTTTTTTTTTCTTTTCTTTTCTGCCTGCTGTTCTGAGTGGGTGATTTCCATTATTTTATCTTCCACATCACTAATTCATTCTGCATTATTCAGTTTGTGATTCATTGCCTTCAGCTCAGCTTTTGCCTCAGCAAATGAGTTTTCTAATTTTACTTGGTTCCTTTTTATAGTTTCTAGTTCTGTTTTACAGGAATCTGCATTTCTCTCAATAGCCTTTCATAATTCTTTCAATATTTTTATTACCTCCTTTTTGTACTTGGAGTCTATTAGACTGGAGAGTTCTGTTTCATTGTTCTTTCAGGGGAATTCTCATGATCTTTGATTTGGGAGTGGTTCCTTTGCTTCTTCATTTTACTTATATTTCTCTGACTCTATGATTTTAGGAGAATCAGTTATCTTCTGTGGTCTTGGAGGACTGTTTCTGTGTGGGAGCTTCCCTGTGTAGCCTGTGTGAGTCTAATATTTTTGGTGCTAGAGCTGTTTTTAGTATGGATACTGTCTCCTCACTGTGTGCTGTCCGTTATCCCCTTGATGCGGGTGTGACTGGTTTAGGGGTGACTAGAGCCTACGATGGGTATTGATTAGGCACTCCTTTTTGCTCTGTGGTTGTCACAGCCCTGTTGGGGCAGGGTCTGGTCCCCAGTTGTTGGAGTAGAATTGCACATCTGTTTCTGAGCTGCCATGTGAGGTAGGCAGGACTGGAGCACTCGCATTGGGAGAGGATCCTCTGAGTATTCCTCTGCCAAGAGCTGTCCACCGGTGACTGCGTTGTGTGGTCGCCTGTCACCTGTCGTGTGGGCTCAGAGTAAAGTGTTGTCAGCACTGCTCTGGGCCCTGCCTCAAACGTGGGAATGCAGGCAGTAGGCGCTGTTGGCCCTCAGATTCTCTGTTCATGAAGCCACCAGCACAAATCAGTAGATACAGATATACTGAAGTCAGGTACCAGGATCACAGCGCAAGCTACGGAAGCTGCTGAGACCCTGGCCCTGCCTCGACGTGGGTGTACCCACAAAGCCCGCAGCTGCTGATGCCAGACGTGCCCCCGCCATGGGAGCCCCCGTAACCCACTTGGGTGTCCCACAGATGCTGAGTTTACAAGGCCTGTGGGGCAGCAGTGGCAGAGTAAGCCCACAGATGGCACAGCTGTGGGGAGAGGGCTCTAACGTCGGCCCCACGTCCATGGGTGGGCAGCCCACACTTGCGTGCTCCGAGAGCTTGTAGAGGCAGAGCCGTGCCTGCTGTGAGCGTGCCAAGAGTGGGGCTGCTGTGATGGGCCACCCCTCCCTTCACGTGCCTGTTGATGATGGCACTTCTCACGCAGGTCCGGGCTCTGTCTGGGTACACCCCTGGCTGCAGCCTGTGCCACACTCCAGCTGCTTCAGGCTGCTTCCATGCAGCCATCCCGTCCTCTCCCAGGGTCTGTCCACCGAAGCTCGAGTTGCAGCACATAGGTGACACAGGCCTTCTGTGCTCATCCGTCTCTGTCCTGCCTGCCGCAGGCTGCTTGTTGCCCTTTCTCCCCGGAGGCTCCCTTTCCGTCATGTCTGATTTCCCACCAGTGAGGGGGGTTCCCAGGTTGAGGGAACCTTTCCTGTTTCACAGCTCTCTCCCCAGAGTTCAGGTCATGTCCCAATTCCTTCTTTGTTTTTTCCTTTGATCCTGCCCGGTTATGTAGTGATCTTCCTTGCAATTTCAGTTGTCTGACACCTTCTGTCAGCGTTCACTAGGTATTCTGTGAGAATTTTTCCTCATGTATTTGTGGGAGGAGGTGATCTCCACGTTTTTCTGTTCTGCCATCTTGATTCCTTCCATTTCCTATTGTTTATTTAGTCTCTATTTTTGTTCTGATCTTTGTTATTTCTTTCCTTCTACTAACTTTCGTTTTTGTTTGTTCTTCTTTCTCTACTTCCTTTAGGTGTAAGGTTAGGTTGGGTTGTTAATTTGAAATTTTCCTTGATCCCTGTATCACTATAAACTTCCGTCTTAGAAGTGCTTTTGCTGTCTGGATCGTCATGCCTTCTTTTTCTGTTTTTCTTTAGGCTATTGTCTCCAGGTATTTTTGATCTCCTCTTTGACTGTTTCAGTGGTCCATTGGTTACTTAACAGCATATTGCTTAGCGTCCACATCTTTGTGTTTCTGCAGTTTTTCTTTCCTGTGGTGGATTTCTAGTCTCAGTGCTGTAGTTGGAAAAGATGCTTGATATGATTGTCATCTTAAATTTACCAAGGCTTGATTTGTGGCCTGGCATGCGATCTGTCCATGGTGAATGTCCATGTGCACTTGAAAAGAATGTGTATTCTGCTTTTGGATGGAATGCTCTCTCTATATTTATTATTATTATTTTTAAAGCTTCTTTTTAATTTTTCTTTATTTATCTTGGTTGCACCGGTCTTAGTTGCAGCATGTGTGCTCCTTAGTTGAGGCATGCATGTGGGATCTAGTTACCTGACCAGGGATCGAATCTGAGTTCCGTGCATTGGAAGGTGGATTCTTAACCACTGCATCACCGGGGAAGTCCCCCTCTCTATATTTATATCAAGTCAGTTTAGTCTAATGTGTTATTAAGGCTGTGTTTCCTTATTGATGTCTGGATGATCTGTCCATTGAGGTAAGTGGGGTGTTAAAGTTCTCTACTGTTATTTTGTTACAGCTGAGTCCTACTTTTATGTCTGTTAATATTTGCCTTATATATTTAGGTGGTCCTATGTTGGGTGCACGTATATTTACAATTGTTATATCTTCTAGAATGATCCCTTGATCAATACGTAGTGTCCTTTATCTCTTATAACAGTCTTAATTTTTTTTGGGGGGGGGTGGGTGGGGTACGCGGGCCTCTCACTGTTGTGGCCTCTCCCGTCGCGGAGCACAGGCTCCAGATGCACAGCCTCAGCGGCCATGGCTCACGGGCCCAGCCGCTCTGCAGCATGTGGGATCCTCCCGGACTGGAGTCTTAATTTTTTTAAAAAAATTATTTTTGGCTGCGTTGGGTCTTCACTGCTGCACGTGGGCTTTCTCCAGCTGCGGTGAGCAGGGGCTACCCCTTCCTGCAGTGTGCGGGCCTCTCATGGGCGGCCTCCCCTGTTGTGGAGCATGGGCTCCAGGCATGTGCGCTTCAGTAGTCGTGGTATGTGGTTTCAGTAGTAGTGGCTTATGGGCTCTAGAGTGCAGGCTCGGCAGCTGCAGCACATGGACTTAGTTGCTCCGCAGCATGTGGGACCCTCGAAGACCAGGGCTTGAACCCATATCCGCTGCATCGACAGGCGGATTCCTAACCACTGCACCACCAGGGACGTCCCAGCAGTCTTAATTTTAAAGTATATTTTATTTGCTGCTGTGGCTTTCTTTTGATTTCCATTTGTATGGAATACCTTTTTCTATCCCCTCACTTTCAGTCTCTGTGTTTTTAGTTCTAAATTGAGTTGCTTGTAGGTAGCATATATACACGTCTTGTTTTTATATCCATTCAGCCAGTTTATGTCTTTCAGTTGGAGTATTTAGTACTTTTATGTTTGAGGTAATTATCGATATGAATGTTCTGTCATTTTGTTAATTGTTTTGGATTTGTTTTTGTAGGTCTTTTTTTCCCTTTTGTGATTTGCTAACTATCTTTAGTGTTGTGTTTGGACTCCTTTTTCTTGTGTATATATCTATTACAGCATTTTGGTTTGCAATTGCCATGAGGTTTTTATATAGCAGTCCATATATACATGATTAAGTTGCTGATCTCTTAATTTCAAATACATTTTATAAACCCTGCATTTGTACTCTCCTCCTCTCATGATTACTGTTTCTGATATCATATTTTACATCTAATTGTTCTGTGTATCCCTTAATTACTGTGGATATAGATGATTTTACTACTTTTGTCTTGTTACCTCCCTGCCCTGTTAGCTTTGTGTGTGCATGATTTCCTACCTTTATTGTACATTTGCCTTTATTGGTATACAAACTATTTTGTAGTATTTTTAGTTTCTAGATGGGGTAGATGCTGACATTTAGACTCTACTGTTACTTGTTTTGCTTTTAGACCACTGATAACTTTCACCTTGCAAATTTCATTGTTATAACTGGCCTTCATTTTTCTTTATTCAGTCATCAGTTCTGTATTTTTTTTTTTTTTTTTTTGCAGTACGCGGGCCTCTCACTGCTGTGGCCTCTCCTGTTGCGGAGCACAGGTTCCAGACATGCAGGCTCAGTGGCCATGGCTCACGGGCCCAGCCGCTCCGCAGCATGTGGGATCCTCCCAGAACCAGTGTCCCCTGCATCGGCAGGCGGACTCCCAACCACTGCGCCACCAGGGAAGGCCAGTTCTGTATTTTTGATGATATTCTTAGTGTTCTTTGTTTTATATCTACAATTTGGGGTTTGGAATGAATATTTCTTTAATATTTTATAGGATTTCTGTTTTGAGTGTTTGCCTTTTTTTTTTTGATGTGGACCATTTTTAAAGTCTTTTATTGAATTTGTTACAGCATTGCTTCTGTTTCATGTTTTGGTTTTTTGGCCACGAGGCATGTGGGATCTGAGCTCCCCAACCAGGGATCGAACCCACACCGCCTGCATTGGAAGGTGAAGTCTTAGCCACTGGACTGCCAGGGAAGTCCCCGACTTAACATTTGTTTCCCTGAAAGCTGTGTAACCTCTAGAAGTTTTTGAAAAGATAGTCTATTCCTTTTACTGTTTCATATTAGTACCTATTATGAACCCATACACCTTTGTTTTAATGGGCTATCTTTTTTAAAGGAGTTTTAGGTTCATGGAAGAATTAGGTGGAAGTTATAGAGATTTCCCAGTATTTTCCACCTCAGATATGCAGACCCTCCCTCATAATCAACACCCGACAGAAGAGTATGTTTGTTATCACTGAGGAACCTACATTGACATGAATTACCCCCTCAAAGTCCACATTTATGTTAGAGTTCACTCTAGGTGTTATATATTTTGTAGGTTTGGGCAAATGTATACTGACATGTGTGTACCGTAATAGTACCATAAAAAGTAATTTCATTATTTAAAAATCCTCTGTGCTCTACCTATTCATCTCTCCCTCCCTCCTAACTGCTGCAATGACAGCTCTTGTTACTGGCTTCATACATCTGCCTTCTGCAGCATGTCATCTAGTTGGAATCAAACAGTTTATATAGTGTTTTCAGATTGTCTTCTTTGACTTAGTTATATCCATTTAATTTTCTCCATGACTTTTCATAGTTTGATAGCTCATTTCTTTTTAGTGGTGAATAATATTTCCCTTGCCTGGATGTACCACAGTTTATTACTCCATTCACCAACTGAAGGACATTTTGGCTCCTTCCAAGTTTAGATGATATGGATAATGCTGCTATAAATACTTATATGCAGGGAATTTATTTCTGCATGTTTGTTTTTTGTTTTTGTGGCATGTAATAGTTCCTCATTCCTTTTGTTGCCTCATAATAGTCCATGAATGAATACAACATTTTGTTTATCCATTTGTGAGTTGTTGGACATTTGGGTTGTTTCCACCTTTTGGCTATTGTGAACAATACTGCTAGAAACATTTTTGAACGTTTTTTGTGGACGTATATTTACATTTCCTTTTGCATAAAGCTAAAAGTGCAGTTGTTTGGTCATGTGGTAATTTTCTGTTTAATCTTTTGAGGAACTGCCAGTGTCTTCCAAAAGTGCTGCTGCACCATTTGACATTTCCACCAGGAGTGAGTGTATGAGGGTTCCAGTTTCTCTATATCCTCACTAACACTTGTTATCTGTCTCTTTGACTACAGCCATTGTAGGGGGTATGGAGTTGTACCTCATCCTGGGTTTGACTTGCATTTTTCTATTGAAAAATTATGTTAAACATCTTCTCTGTATGTGCATATTGGCTGTTTTTCTTTGTTCTTTGGAGAATGTCTGTTCAGGTCCTTTGCCCATCCTAAAATTGGGTTGTCTTTTTTTGTTGAGTATAAATAAGTTCTTTATATCTTCTAAATGCAAGTGCCTTGTCAGATATTTATGATTGGTGAGTGTTTTTTATTGTTTTGTAGGTTTCCTTTTCACTTTTAGAGGGTAGAAGCTTAAAGGGTGCAGGAGATAATTGAGATTTTGTTTTTAAACTAGGTTCTTATAGCATCCACAGTAACAGTCCCAAAATGGATTTTCGTGACTGGGAGGCCTTTAGGTTAATTATAAGTATTCCTCAGTCTTAACTTTCTGGGATTAAAGGTACTTAGGCCCACTTGGGGGTGCTTTTGTTTCTACCTGCAGCCTCTGAGAACTGTGTTTGCACAAATAATCATGTGGATCACAACACCCATGCTGCTCTCCTTAGACCACGCCCCCTCCACCCATGGCTACTGTTTTCTGACTACATTCATCTTGTTTTTAACATTTCCTGTTTACAAAATTAATTGTCAATGTATAAGACATGTTTTGAGCAGATAAAGTTTCACTCCCAAAAACCTTGGTCTAGAAGACAGTGTTTACCTCATTTGACAGGAAAACCACCTTCCATTAACTTAATCCTTTGGGAAGATGGTAAGTGTATTGTTGATCCTTTTCCTAATAATATCTGACTAATAAAGTGGAGCTAAGTCTACTTGTTATTTTTTGGTCCATCCTGGCTTGTTACCAGGATTCATTTAGTAGGAAGAAGTCATGATGTGGATAATGACAAAAATTGAAAATTCAAAAATTAGATGTAGTTTACTTTAAATACAGCATGGCTTACTGATATGTCTAATTAGCTTTTCTGTAAAAAAAGAACCCCCCCCCCAAAAAAAAATCCCCCATTCATCATTCAGTCATAAGGTATTTGTCTTTCTGTCACTCACTTCAGGTAGCATAATGCCCTTCATGTTGTCACACATGGCAAGTTTTTTACACTATATATATTTAGACATGTCACAGTTTCTTCATTTATATTCATTGATGGACACTTAGGTTGTTTACTATTATAAATACTGCAGTGAACAGGGGGATACATATATCTTTTTGAGATAGTGTTTTCATTTTCATCATATAAATACCCAGAAATGGAATTGCTGGATATTATGTTAGTTCTATTTATTTGAAGAACATCTGTACTGTTTTTCGTAGTGTTGGCACTAAGAGAACACAAGGATTCCCTTTTCTCCACATCCTTGCCAACACTTGCTTGTCGTACATTTGTTTATGTTAAAGCCATTCTAAGAATTGTGAGGTGAGATCTCACTGTGGTTTTAATGTTCATTCTCCTGATGATGTTGAACATCTTTTCATGTATCTGTTGACCATCTGTATGATTTCTTTGGAAGAAAATCTATTCGGATCTTCTGCCCATTTTTTTTTTTTAATCAGAATTTTTGTTGTTTTTGCTGTTGAGCTGTGAGATCTTTATGTAATTTAGATGTTAAGCCCCTTAAATATGATTTGTAAATGTTTTCTCCCAACCCATACGTTGCCTTTGCATTTTGTTGATAGATTCCATTGCTGTCCACAAACTTCTTAGATTGATGTAGACCTACTTGTTTATTTTTGTTTCTTTTGCTTTTACTTTTCATTTCAGATTCAAAAAATCACTGACAAGATATCAAGGAGCTTACTATGCTTTCTTCTAGGAGTTTTTTTTTTCAGGTATTACATTCAAGTCTTTACTCTGAGTTAATTTATGCATATGGTATAAGATAGTGGTCCAGTTTCATTCTTTTGTATGTGCCTTTCAGTTTTCTCAATACTAATTATTGATGACACTGTCCTTTCCCCCTTGTATATTTTTGGCTCCTCTGTTGTAAATTTATTGATTGCATATGTGTGGGTTTACTTCTGGGCTTTCTAGTCTCTTCCATTGACTTACGTCTGCTTTAAAGCCAGTAGCATTTTAGTTTCCATTCTTTGTAACATCGCTTGAAATCAGGGAATGTGATGCCTTCACCTTTTTTATTCTTTCTGAAGATTGCTTTGGCTATTCGGTGTCTTTCTGGTTCCATACAAATTTTAGGATTATTTGTTCTATTTCATGTGCATGTTTTTGGCACGCAGAAAAGTTTTTGGCTCATTTGTGTAACTTCCAGGTAGTGCGATTGCTAGATCATATTTAAGACTGTAAGAAACTGCAAACTCTTCCAAACTAGCTGTACCATTTAGCATTCCCATCAGCAATGAATGAAAGTTTCTGCTGCTCTGCATCATTTCTAATTTTTAATATTTTCAGTGTTCTGTACTTTGGCCACTATCATAGGTGTTTAGTGGTATCACATTTGTTTTAACACACATTTTCCTCAATTAAATTTTTCTTATTAAGTTTTAGTCACAGGTTACCATTCAATTGATTTGCTGTAGTTTTCTATAAGGAAGTTTTGATTTCTATTTTAATTTCAATTTTTTTTGCTGCAAATAATTGTTTTGCTGGAAGTTTTACTTTCATTTTAGGTTCGTAGGAGTTGCTGGCAAAATAACCACTCTTACACTCAGTTAAACAAGAATTCAGAGAGTTCATTGAATTAAAAGATTACAGTATACTAATTAAGAATAGTATAACTAAGAAAGTATAGTAGAGACAGGTTTATTACATCATGGAATTGGGGAAGCACCTACATCCAGATCCAAGCAGCACTGGGAAGTCCCTTCAGCAGCAATATGGAATCCCAGCTGGGAAGGCCCGGACGGTACATCCACCCCATGGGTGAGACTTGTTTGCTACTGGAAGGATTCCTGCTTTTAGCATCAGGCCACAGGCTGACGATAGTCTGCCTGCGTGCAAATTTGCAGCTCTGGCTATTGTCATAAATGCCTTGGTTTTAAGTCATAAGTCTTGGAGTGTTCTCTGATCCCTGGGGGCTGGCCAGGCCCTCAGGGTGCAAGAAGGCCCCAGACTTACGCCCTATCTTATCTAATGATTTACAAGGTGTGCTGCCTGCAGGGAGCTCAGCAGTTTGGCATGTAGCCAGCTTTTAGGGTCATTGCCCAGTCAGAGAGGCCTAGTGCTGCCTCTGAAACCTGAACAAGACTACTTTACTAGCTTCCCCAACATTAATTTATTCTAATAATTATTCTCCCTGTGTAGATTCTTCATGCACATCTTGGTATGCTGATATTTAAATAGCTCATTTTATTTAAGGAAAGTTTTTTATACTCCATGGTTTCCCTCATTATTACTGCTTCTAACAATGTTTCTCAGAAATTTTCTTACGTTCCTTGAACTACATATTTCAATGAAGCCTCTTTTGTTCCCTGTCCTCTCTTTCAACTAAATTTCATCAAAAGTCACCTGGTCCTTGTTGATATACATCCTATTATCGTCCTGTTCTTCAGGCTGTTAATTGGCTGCTTATGTTGTTGACCACATCTCTGCACATAGAACTCTGCCATGGATCAGCTGGGCAATGCCAGAACGGTTTCTATGGTTAAACCCTGCTGTGAACAACACTTGTCCATACAAGTCGTTCTTTCCCCTCTAGGTTGTTTAGTAATGCCCCTTAAGCCCTTAAGGTTACTATTTTCTGTTGCTGTTCCAGAAGTCAAAATTCATTACTTTTTGTTAAGTGCATATTAATTTCTATTGATAAAAGTAAGTATATCTTTAGTGATATACATACAGTAAGAGCGCTTCTCATCTGATGTCTGTTTTATGTTTGGGATTGGAACGTTAAAAGACCCAAAGATATGATTTCAAATACTTTAAAAAATTCCTGCAAAAGAGATCTGTTACTTTTATATGACAAAGCTGTTTGCACTAAAAAACTTCATGCTAAAATTGGTATTCTGATTTAAAAATGTATAAGTAGTTTAAAAGTTATTCTTACCAAATATAATCACATCCACAGAGGTTAAACCTTGGCAAAACCCTCCTGCTAGCTTTGTTTCCACCAGTCAACCTCTGTCGCCCCTGCCAAGAGATCATCATCCAGCAACCATGATCATCCTCCATTGCTGTACCCTTGAGAGGGGTTTATTGCATCCACATGTGTTCACACAGAGTGAATTCATTCATTCTCCAGGTTTTGCTTTTAGGTCCCACAAAGAACATTCTTGTACACATCTTCCGGAACAAATAATATATGCCTAGGAATGGAATTTGTGGGATACTCAGCTTGATCATGTTTAGAGCAAATATTGGAATAGATGTAAACCTACAGTCTTCCCATAACAGCACTCTGTGTCTTCCTAATATCTTCCACATTTCCTTCATACCAACAATAGAGTTTGCATAGAATGAGTCATGTTTATGCTTCTTGCTACAGCGGTTCTTCTTTTCCCAAGGTGAGGCTTTCATCTGCTGCAGTACAGTCCTCTTCCCATAGATTTGCAAGCACAAGCAGTGCTCCCACATTGCCCACTACTTCACTCTTGCTTTGTTAAATCCCAGTCCTGGCCTTCCCTCGGATTTTTGTGGATCTAAGTGAACTCTATTGGTACTTCTTAGTACTGTGTCCATATTTAGCACTTGGGCTCCCCAGTTCCCATAAGACCCCACCCCTCCCCATACCCCACACACTGCCTAAGCAAGGACCCCTACTTGCACACAGTACAGTTTGCTCAGATCAGCGACTCGGTCTGGTCACTGTGTACATCAACACGTGCTGGACGTGACTCCTGTCATTATCTGGGAATGGTAGGACAGTGACGGGACAGTGTAAGTGACACAACTCACTGCCCGTATCTTCCTTGAAACATTTCTAAGATACACTTCCTTTAAATTTTCTTAAAGTCTGTACTGCCTGGATGGACGATGCTGCTTAACACATATGGACATGTCCTGTTACTCTGCACACCCAGGTTCAAACTGTCTCTTGAATTTGCTTTCTGTGTGAGTTAGATGTGTGTTTTTATATGAAATACTGTGATAATTTACCTCAAGAATAATTAAATAATTAATTCTGTTATAGGGGCTTGAAATATTGCATGGCAGATAGCTAGGACTGTAAAGTTACCTTTAGTTAACTAGATGTGTCATTTTTTGGTCATGGTTATTATGAAATTGACCTTGGCCTACACTATACTTTGGCTGTTGTCTTTTTCTAATTATTTTCCATACAGATGTTCTCTCTGACCTTAAGATAACAATTTTAAAGCATACATTATATACCATATATATATATATTTTTGCCATACAAGTGTACAATTAAATGACACTCCACAGTTAGGTAGTTGAACTGTGTAGAATCACAGGCATGACAATGATTGAAAATTTCAGACCGTTTTCCCTAATTCTTAAACTTTATACATACATTTACCTGAATCTGATATTTCAAAATTCAGTGCTTATCAAGGTATTTTTCCTATTGTGTGTTCCTTCTGAAATGAAATTTTTTTGTTGTTGTTGGTACCTACCGGAGAATCTTTTAGAATTCCAGAGACTTATTATTTTGTGCAAATGTGGTTATTTATTACCTTACCTGCTTGATTTATCATGGGTTATGTAAATGCTTTATCACTTATTATTGTGATATACAGATTTTAAAAAATATTTTTTCTTACATCATACTCACATGTGATTAACATTATTATAAAGGTTAAGGATTAGGGAAGACAGTCTCAAATCTCAATGATGATTTCATGCCTGGATTTTTATAAGCCAGTACATAGGTAGACATTCTAACTGTGGACTATCATTTAATTATCCAGATACATTGCAAAATATATATGTAGTATGTAGTGTATGTTTGAAACTCTATTATCTAAGATCAGAGAAAACAGTAATATGGGAAAATATATAAAAAGAAAATTAAACTGTATATAACAGTGATGTCTGAATACCATGTTTGAGAAAACTGTTCATTGCATATGATTTTTTATGTAATTATCTAAGTCAGTATAAAATATTTATTTTCCAACTCCATTTAATAGGAAGCCATTCTGCTAGACTTGCAATCAAGGAATTATCACCAAGAGAAAGACACTGATAAAGGAGAATTATGCCATGTAGTGGTACTGGAAAGAAATCAAAACCATGGCATCAAGGATTTTGACCTCAAGGAAGTCTGTGCAGATGTGCAGGAGTGTGAGAGTGAGTGGGGCTACGATGCAAGAGATTATGAAGAAGTGCTTTTGACCCATAACAAAAATCTCAGAGAGAAGATCAAGATAATAAGTCCTTAATTAATTTTCCTCAGAGTGTTTCTGTACGAAGTAATGCACGTGAATATTTCACACACGACAAGCCATCCATAAGAAGTTTGTTAACAACGAAAAATAACGTCAGCGTTGCTGGAAACAGAGATCTCAAGTGTTTGGAAAGCAGACCTGGAGTGAGGCTGCAGGCCCAGGCGGCTCAGCTGCAGAGATGTGCAGCTGAGGAGAAAGTGTATGCGTGTGGTCAAGGTGAGAAGCCAGTCAGCAGTGGTTCCTCAGTTTCACCACTTCACAGAGTTCCTCCTAGTGTGGAAAACACGTTGTCACCTGCGCAGTACAGGAGAACACACACTCGAGAAAAATCTTACAGCTGTAATGACTGTGGGAAGGCTTTTAGCAAAAGCTCAAACCTCAGGAATCACAGGAGAATTCATTCTGGACAGAAACCTTACAGATGTAGTGAGTGTGGCAAAGCCTTTAACCAGTGTTCTAATCTCACTACACATCAGAGAGTGCATACAGGAGAGAAACCTTACAAATGTCCTGAGTGTGGCAAAGCCTGTGCTGAGCATTCAAGCTTTAACAGGCATAAGAGAATCCATACCAGATAGAAATCGTACAGATGTCTTAAGTATGGCAAAGCGTTTACAGTGCGCTCATATCTTACTCAACATGAGACAGTCCATACTAGAGAGGAGCCACACAGATGTAATGAGTGTGGCAAGCATTTTACACAGCGTTCAAACCTTTTGGCACACCAGAGAATTCATACAGGAGCAAAACCTTTTAAATGTAATAAATGTGATAAGGCTTTTATTGAACGGTCACAACTTTGGGGTCATGAGAGAACTCACACTGGAGAGAAACTTTACAAATGTGATGAGTGTGGCAGAGCCCTTACAAGACATTCATATCTTACTCAACATAAAACAATCCACACTGGAGAAAAACCTTACAAATGTAATGAGTGTGGCAAAGCTTATACTCAATTTGCAAGCCTCACCAGGCATCTCAAAATACATACTGAAAACAACATAAGCCTCACATAAGTGGCAATGCTTTGGTCCAAAGCTCAAGGTTTAGGGGTCACCAGAGATTTTATAATAAGAAAGAAACTTTAAAGCGATTCAGACAAAATTTGTGCATGTATTCAAGCCTTACTTAACATATGGGAGTCTATCAAGGAGAAAGAAGACATACAGATGGCCAGCAGACACATGAAAAGATGCTCACCGTCACAGATCATCAGGGAAGGGTAAATCAAAAGCTCAATGAGGGGGCTTCCCTGGTGGCGCAGTGGTTAAGAATCCACCTGCCAATGCAGGGGACACGGGTTCGAGCCCTGGTCCAGGAAGATCCCACATGCCATGGAGCAACTAAGCCTGTGTGCCACAACTACTGAGCCTGCACTCTAGAGCTCGCGAACCACAACTACTGAGTCTACGAGCCACAACTACTGAAGTCCGGGCGCCTAGAGCCCGTGCTCTGCAACAAGAGAAGCCACCGCAATGAGAAGCCCACGTGCCGCCACAAAGAGTAGCCCCTGCTCTCAGCAGCTAGAGAAAACCTGTGTGCAGCAGCAAAGACCCAATGCAGCTAAATAAATAAAAATTTTAAAATTATATTAAAAAAAGCTCAATGAGGTACCACCTCACACCTGTTTACAATGGCTGTCATCAGAAAGACAACAAGCATTGGCAATGGTGTGGAGAAAAGGGAACCCTGTCCACTATTGCTGGGATTGTAAGTTGGTGCAACATTTATGGAAAACATTACTGAAGTTCCTCAAAAATTAAAACCGTCAGATGAACCAGGTATTGCACTTTGAAGTATTTACTGGCAGAAAAGAAAAACAGTAATTTGAGAAAATACAGGCATTTGAATATTCATTGTAGCATTATTTCCAGTAGCCAAGACAGAGAAGCAGCCTAAGTGTCCATCAGTAGATGAATGCTTAGAGGAGATGTTGTATGTCCATTCCGCACAGTAGAATATAAGTCACCCTTAAGAAAAGGAGTCCAGCCATTTGCAACAACATGGATAGATCTAGAGGATTTTATGCTAAGTGACAGAAGTCAGGCATAGAAAGACAAATACTGCACGATCTTACTTATATGTGGAATCGAAGAAGCAAAAGCACAAGACAAGGAAAACAGATTCACAGATAAAGAACAAATGTGTGGTTGTTGCCAGGAGGAAGGGCAGTGCAGTGGCAGGTAAAATAGGTGAAGGAGATTAAGAGGCACAAACCTCTATGTAATAGGTAAGTCATGGGGATGTAATATCCACCATAAGGAATATGTTTAAAAGGAGCATGGTAGTAGCTGAGGAAAGATGGCTACACATATCATTGTGATGATTTCATAAAGTATGCACATGTTACCTCATATAGTACAGCCAATACTAACACTGTTGTATATCAATTATATTTCAATAAAGAGAGACTCCATCGTAGAGAGAAACCATACAAAACTTACATGGAAGAGCCTGTAACTAGGGCTCACGTCTTACCTTATATCAGAGTATATACATCTTTGAGAAACCAAGCAAATGTCACGTATAACTGCGCAGCAGGGTGATAATTAGTTGGAAATAATATATGTTAGTGCAGCTTCTATCAGAAATAATTCGTCCCTTCTTTGTTCACACAAAATACATCCAACCTTGTATGTTAAGGATAGAAGAAAAGGAAAGGAGAAGAAGTTCTACCAAAACATGACTCCAGTCACACATGAGGATTTCATAAGTTTCATGAGATTCCTCTTGAGTCAGAGTCCTATATGGAGGCCTCATCACTCATAACACATTAGGCTAAAACAGAGAAATAAAACTTAAATAAATCCTACCATTTATTGAAGAAAAAGGAGGTACCCAGTGGTCTTTGGTCCACAGCAAATGTGCAGTTTTGCTGAGCACATGTTCTCAGGTCCCTATTCCATACGGCCAGGGATGGGAAATGATCTTTTCTGGACTCTGTCTTTCCCCTAAGAATGGATAGCCAATATTTTGTGTTTTGTTGTTCTTCACTTAACCTACTAACATCCAACAGAGTATTACAAACTATGCCTTCCTTGAGCAATAAGCACTTCTTCCCAGGACCTTTAGCCCATGTGCCACAACTACTGAAGCCCACATGCCTTAAAGCCCGTTCTCTGCAACGGGAGAAGCCACCGCAATGAGAAGCCTGCGCACCACAAAGAGGAGTGGCCCCTGCTCGCCACAACTAGAGAAAGCCTGCGTGCAGCAACAAGGACCCAATGCAGCCAAATAAATAAATAAAATAAATTTATTAAAGAAAAAAAAACTACAATGAGATATCACCTCACACCCCTTAGAAGGGTTATCATCAAAAAGCCAAGAGATAACAAGTATTGAGCAGAATGTGGGAAAGAAAAACGATCACTAGTGCACTGCTGGAAAGAATGAAAACTGTTGCAGCCACTACAGAAAACAGTATATAATTACCTCAAAATATTAAAGAAAAAAAAACCTATCAAATAATGCAGAAGTTCCACTGCTGGGTATATATCGGACAAGATAAAATCACTGTCTTAAAAAGATACCTGCACTCCCATATTCATTATACCAGTTTTCACTACAGCCAACTCATAGAAACAACCTAAAGTGTCCAAGAGATGAATGGATAAAAAAAAATCTAGTAGACATACACAATGCAATATTATTCAGCCATAGAAGAGAAGGAAATTCTGTTATTTGTACCAGCATGTATGGACGTTGAGACTGTATGCTCAGTAAAATAAGTCAGACATAAAAAGTAATACTGATCTCACTTATATGTGGAATATACATATATAGAAGAACAAAAGAGACAAAAGCTAACAGAAGTAGAACAAAGTAGATTAGAGATAAATGAAACAGAATAAAAAGTACAGAAAACTACAACCCTACAATATGGTTGTTTGAAAAGGATGAAAACACTGACAAACACCTAGATTTACTCACAAAGAGAACACTCAAACTACTGAAATCAGGAATGAAAGAGGGGACATCACAACCGTTTACAAATGATTCTACAGAAATCAAAAAAATCTAAGAGAATACTAAGAACTATTCTATACCTAAATGTTGGATAACCCAGAAGAAATGGATACTCTCCTAGAAAATATAACCTCTCAAGACTGACCCATGAATAAATAAAAAAATGTGAACAGACCTATTCCTATTAAGGAGATTGAAATCACTAATCGAAAACCATACAACAAAGAAAAGCCAGATAGCTTCACTGCAGAATTCTTCTCAACATTTAAAAACAATTAAGAGCAATCTTGCTTTCACTCTTCAAAACAACTGAAGGAGAGGGAACAGTTCTAAACTCCCTCTATGAGGCCAGAGTTATGCCAATAACAAAGCCAGACAAAGACACTACAAGAAAACCAGAGGCTACAATCTCTAATGAATAATGATGCAAAAATCATCAATAAAATAATAGTAAACTGAAACCAACAGCACATTAAAAAGATTATATACTGTGACTAATAGGGATATATTTTTGAAATTTAAGGATGGTTCAACATATGAAAATCTTTTGATGTAAAACAGCACATTAACAGAATGACGGGAAAAAAACTACATGATCATTTCTACTGAAAAGCATTTGACAAGCATTTCATGGTAAAAACACTCGGTAAACTAGAAATAAAAAAAATACTACCTCAGGCTTCCCTGGTGGCACAGTGGTTGAGAGTCCGCCTGCCGATGCAGGGGACATGGGTTCATGCCCTGGTCCAGGAGGATTCCACATGCCACGGAGCGGCTGGGCCCGTGAGCCATGGCCACTGAGCCTGCGTGTCTGGAGCCTGTGCTCCACAACGGGAGAGGCCACAACAGTGAGAGGCCCGCGTACCACAAAAAAAAAAAAAAAAAAAAAAAAACTACCTCAACATAATAAAGGCCATATATTAACAGCCCACAGCTACCATCACACTTGATGGGGAATGACTTAAAGCTTTTCCTCTAAGATCAGGCACAAGAGAAGGATACCTACTTTCACTATTTCTAAAAACATTACTGAAAATCCTAGCAAGGACACATAGGCAGAAATATAGATAGAAGGTATCCGAATAGAAAAGGGAAGAAGAATTTTTTCTGTTTACAACCTACATGATCTAATGTGTAGAAAAAACTGAAGATTCCACAAAAAAAAAATCCTGCTGGAACTAATGAATGAATTCAGAAAAATTAGAAAAATAAAATATGTAGGTATAACTCCTTATCCAAGGAGGAAAACATTTTTACACTATAACCTAAAAGCACTGCTGAAAAATATTAGAAAAGACACCAGTAACTGCAAATATATCCCGAGTTCATGGGTTGGTAGGCAGTACTGTCAAGATGGCAATACTACCCAAAGTGATCAACAGATTCAACACAATTCTTAGCAAAATCCCAACAGCATTTCTTGAAGAAATACATAAATCCATCCTAAGATTCATATGCAATCTGAAGACCCTCAGAGCAAAAACAAGTTTGAAAATAACAAAGTTGGAGGTCACACAATTATTTCAAAATTATCACAAAGCTAAACTAATCAAAGTGGCACAGTACTGGCATGAAGACAGACCCGTGGAACAGAATAAAGATGTCAGAAATAAACTTGTGTATACGGTCAAATGATGTTCCACAGGGTGTCACTACCACTCAGTGGGGGAAGGGCAGTCTACTGAACTATGCTGAGAGGAGACCAAGATGGTGGAGTAGAAGGATGTGGAGCTCCTCTTCTCCCACAGATACACCAAAAATACATCTCCACGTGGAACAAGTCTCACAGAACACTTTACTGAAAGCTGGCAGAAGATCTCATACAACAAAAACTGCAAGAAAGATCCCCACTTAACCGGTTAGAACAAAAGGGGGAAGAAAGGAGTCGGGATGGGACCTGCATCCCTGGGAGGGAGCTGGGAAGGAAGAAAGGTTCCCACACCCCGGGGAACTCCTCGACTGGCTGAGAGGTCCGCCAGGACAGGGAGGGGAGCTTTCGACGCCAGAGAGGAGAGTGTAGGAGCTGGCTTGTCGCCAGTAGGGTAGGCAGAGAGTAGCACAGCCAGTCCTTGCCATGCTGCTGCACTTCCCAGCCCAAGATGTGTGCCTCCTGGTGTGCACAGCAACTGGGTGCTGAAACTCAGGCCTCGGCGACATACTCGGGGAGAGAATTCGGTTTTGCTGTGCAGAGACGGCCCAAAGGTCCTGGAGCATGGTCTGGGCCACAGCTGGGGCTGTGTGCAGGACAGAGTGCAGGTCTGCAATAGGAGCCCACTATCAATGCACAAAGAGAGGGGCGTGGGTCTGCTATAGCAGCCTCATTGTCAGGGTGCTCAGGGGGGCACAGCTCTGGCCGTCGCAGGCTTTGGGAGTGCGCATGGGTGGCAGGTTTGGGGAGCACACACGTGTCACTGGAGGGGCGTTTGACCCGATTATTGGCACTCTGGCAGCAGGGCTGAGTTGGGGAATGGCACCAGCAGCAGTGGACTTTGTGGGCTCACATACGTGGAGCTGGGCTGAATCTGAGCCTATTACCAGTGCTCCTGCAGTGGAGGTGGGTCTGGGGGCAGCACCAGCAACCGTGGACTCTGTTGGCGCACACACACCGGGTAGCAGGTGGTGTCACAGAGTCACACGTCCCAGTGGAGGGCTACTGGGGAGGAACACATCATAGCTCCTTTCCCAGCAGGGTGATCAAATCCTGCCTACCTCACGTCACAGCTTAGAATTGGACCTGGGGGCTTCTACCCCAACCAGTACTCCAACTACAGGGCTGTTACAACCACGGAGCAAAGAAGAGGCCCTGCCAAACATCCACTGCAGGCTCTGGTCACCACAACAACAAACATACCACCTATCAAGAGGACAATGGGGGCTTCCCTGGTGGCGCAGTGGTTGATAGTCTGCCTGCCGACGCAGGGGACACGGGTTTGTGCCCTGGTCCGGGAGGATCCCACATGCCGCAGAGCGGCTGGGCCCATGAGCCATGGCCGCTGAGCCTGTGCGTCCAGCGTCCAGAGCCTGTGCTCTGCAACGGGAGAGGCCACAACAGTGAGAGGCCCATGTACCACAAAAAAATAAATAAAGAGGACAATGGCCAGCACACCCTGACGAAAGATGTGGCAAGCGTCCATACCAAAAGAGCCCTTGCACCAAAAATTTTGGACTCACACACACAGCCTATTCAGGGATGTTGCCGCATAAAAGAAGCCCTTCAACGGTAGATAACTGTTGCTCCTAAATTCATAGAGAAATATAAATAAAATGAGAAAGCAGAAGAATATTTCCAATTAAAAGAACAAGATAAATCTCCTGAAACAACAAAAAATTAAACAGACCTCTTCAGTCTGTAAGCCCCAAGTTCACAAAGGAGGTAATAAAAATGCTGAAGGTATTAAGAAAGACTGTCAAATAGAAATGCAGATCACTGTAGCAAGGAACTAGAAAACATAAAGAGGAGCCAAACAAAACTAGAAAACTCAATCGCCAAGATAAAAACCGAACTAAAGGTAATGAATAAGGAGACTAAATAAGGCAGAAGAACAAATAAGTGATCTGGAAGACAGTGTAACAGAAATCACACAATGAGAAGAGCTGAGAGATCTACACCAAGACATATTAAAATGGCAAAAGTTAAAGAGAGGATTCTAAAGGCAGCAAGAGAAAAACAAAGTCAGTTACAAGGGAACCCCCATAAGGCTATCAGCTGAATTCTCTACAGAAACTCTTGCAGACCAGAAGATAGTGGCAAGATATATTCAAAGTCCTGAAAAGGACAAACCTGCAACCTAGAATACTCTACCCAGCAAGATTATCATTTAGAATAGAAGAGGTAAAGAATTTTTCAGACAAGCAAAAACTAAAAAAATACAGCAATCCTAAACCCACCCTAACAAATATTGAAAAGATCTTCTCTAAATAGAAAAGAAGAATCTATAGGAAAGGGAAAAATCACAATACAAAAGGTAAATATATAAAAGGATTGAAAATCACATAAACGAGCCAATTCACGGATTAAAAAACAAAAAAATTTTATGAAAGCAATTATAACTACAACAAACAGCAAAAGGATAAACATGAAGATGTAACACAGGACACCAAAATCACAAAATGTGAGGGTTAACATACTTGAAAACCAGGGTAACCACAAATCGAAAACATACAAAAGAGTCACAAAAACCAAAAAGAAAGGAACTCAAGCATAATGCAAAAGAAAACTATCAAACCACAAAAGTAAAACCAAAAAGACAAAAGGAACACAGAAGAAATACAATATCAACTGGAAAACAAGGTTTAAAATGGCAGTAAGTACATACTTATCAAGAATTACTTCAAATGTCAATGGACTAAATTCTCCAGTCAAAAGACACATAGTGGCAGATCACAAAATAAAACAAGAACCGACAATATGCTGCGTATAAGAGACCCACTTTAGGGCAAATAACACATACAGACTGAAAGTGAGGGGATGGAAAAAGATAGTTCACACAAATGGAAATGACAAGAAAGTGGGGGTAGCAATACTCATATCAGACAAAATAAACTTTAAAACAAAGGCCATAAAAAAAGACAAGGACACTATACCATGATAAAAGGATCACTACAAGAAGAGGACATTACACTTATTAACGTATACGCACCCAATATAGGAGCACCTAAATACATAAAACAAATACAGATATAAAGCGAGGAATTGAAGGGAATACAATAATAATAAGATGCTTTAATACCCCACTAATATTAATGGACAGGTCTTCCAGACAGAAAAACAATAAGGCAACAGAGACCCTAAATGACACAATAGAACAGTGAGGCTTAACTGATATCTACAGGATATTACATCCAAAAAACCCAGAATACACATTCTTTTTCAAGCGCAGATGGAATATTCTCTACAATACACCACATACAAGGACAAAAAATAAATCTCAACCAACTTAAACGGACAGAAATTATTTCAAGCATCTTTTCTGACCACAACATCATGAAACTAGAAATTAATCACAGAAAGAGAAATAAGAAAACGATTACATGCAGACTAAACAACATGCTACTAAAAAACCAATGCATCAATGATTAAAGCAAAGAGGAAATCAGAAAATATGTTGAGACAAATGACAATGAAAACACAACCATAAAAAAAAAAATCTACGGAATGCAGCAAAAACAATCCTAAGAGGGAATTTCATAGTGATAGAGGCCTAATTCAAAAAAGAAGAAAAATCTCAAACAACCTAAACTATCACCTAGAAGAATTAGAAAAAGAAGAACAAAACCTAGTCAGCAGAAGGAAGACAATAATAAAGATCAGAGAGGAAATAAAACATAGTGATAAAAAAATTGAGAAAAATTAATAAAAACAATTGCTGGTTTTTTGAATAGATAAAAATTGACAAACTTCTGACCAGCCTCATCAATAACAAGAGAGGACCCAAACAAACAAAAGAAGAAATGAAAGAGAAATAACACCTGATACCACAGAAATACAAAAATTCATGACAATTCTATGAAGTTATATGCCAACAAAATCAACAACCTAGGAAAAATATACAAATTTCTAGAAACATACAGCCTCCCAAAATTGAATAAAGAAGAAACATAATTTGAACAGACTGATCACTAGAAATGAAATAGAATCTGTAATTTAAAAAAAACAAAACAAGAGGGGTTTCCCTGGTGGTGCAGTGGTTGAGAGTCCGCCTGCCGATGCAGGGGACGCGGGTTCGTGCCCCGGTCCGGGAAGATCCCACATGCTGCGGAGCGGCTGGGCCCGTGAGCTATGGCCGCTGAGCCTGTGCATCCGGAGCCTGTGCTCCGCAACGGGAGAGGCCACAACAGTGGCCCGCGTACCACAGAAAAAAATAAAAAATAAAGTTGGGTAGAAGACCAAAATAGACATTTCTCTAAAGACATACAAATGCCCAACAGGCACATGAAAAGATGCTCAGAATCACTAATTACTAGAGAAATGCAAATCAAACCTACAATGAGGTACCACCTCACACTGGTCATAATGACCATCATTAAAAAGTCTACAAGTAACAAATGCTGGAGAGGGTATGGAGAAAAGGGAACCCTCCTACACTGTTGGTGGGAATGTAAGTTAATGCAGCCACTATGGAAAACAGTATGGAGGTTCCTTAAAAAACTAAAAATAGAGTTACCACATGATTCTGAAATCCCACCCCTGGGAATATATCTGGAAAAGATGAAAACTCTAATTCGAAAAGGAGACATGCATGCCAATGTTCATAGTGATATTTACAACAGCCAAGACATGGAAGCAATGTACATGTCCACTGACAGATGAATGGATAGGGTGGAATATTACTCAGCCATAAAAAGAATGAAATATTGCCATTTGCAGAAACATGGATGGACCTAGGGATTATCATACTAAATGAAGTAAGTCAAAGAAAGACAAACATTATATGATATTACTTATATGTGGATCTAAAAAATGATACAAATGAACTTATTTACAAAACAGAAACAGACTCACAGATATAGAAAACAAACTTACGGATACCAAACAGGAAAGAGGGGGAAGGATAAATTAGGAGTATGAGATTAACAGATACACAAGGATGGTTCAACATATATATACTACTATATATAGAATAGATAAAAAACATATATATACTACTATATATAAAATAGATAAAAAACAAAGATTTACCATATAGCACAGGGAAGTATATTCAATATCTCATAAAAACCTATAATGGAAAATAACCTGAAAAAGTGTGTGTGTGTGTATATGTATGTATCTGTATATATATAGATATAAAACTGAGTCACTTTGCTGTACGCCTGAAACTAACACAATATTGTAAATTAAGTATAATTCAATAAAATAAGCAAATGAACAAATAATTTGTAGAGTGAATTAAAAATAAAAGATGTTGAGGAAACTAAATATCCATATGCAAAGAATGTAGCAGGACCATTATCTTACACAATATACAAAACTTAATGGAAAATTGATCAAAGACCTAACATAAGACCTGAACGTATAGAAGTCCTATAAGTAAATACAGGGAAAAACTTGTTGACACTGGATTCAGCAATGATTAATAGGACATAACACCAAGAGCACAGGCCACAAAGTAAAAACAGATAAACTGGACTACATCAAAATCCTAAACTTGTTCATCAAAGCACACTCAGTCAAGTGAAAAGACACTATGAAATGGGAGAAGATATTTGCAAATGATATAACTGAGTATAGGTAAAAATTGAGAATACATAAAGACCTCTAAAAGGGTCTGATCACCAGTTCCACCACGGCAGGGGACCTTTCCCCAATTCAATCTTCAACACTAATATCATAAAAAATACAGACCTGATGACTAAATAAACAAAAATCAAGACCATACATAATGCACAGAAATGTACAAAATGAAAGTAGCAGTGCCTTAAACAAAACGAACTATAGCTTATCATTGAAGGTGTCACACCAATTCATAAGCTTTTATTAACATGCTTCAAAATTAGGTGTTGAGGTAGAATGAATAAAGGCACACACAGGTGACAAAATATGTAGCGTGAACAACAGTTTAGTCAACAGCCTCACAGCTATGAGGACGAGAACCTGGGCAATGTTATTCGTAGGAGAAATTCCTATACCATTTACTGAAGTTCACAAAGGATGGTCATTAGTATATGTAAGCAACATTGTCACAGTGCCCTTGAGACATGCTTCTGTGACACTCCTCAACCAGAATAAAAACCTGGAAAGACTTATCAGTCAGGCTCTCATGATACTTTCTATCTCACACTGTAGAACATGCTGTCCACTCCAGTAAGTAACTTCAAGTGGTGATTTGGTATGCAGCTGGAGTATACTGCAACATATGAGGGAAAGTACTCTCCATAAAAACTTTCTGTTGCCAAGTAAACCCACTCCATAGAGTCCACCAGAAGTTGTCCACTAACTAAAAGTGGATTAATCACAGTAAAAAAACTGGACAAACTTTCAGACCCTAGGAATATCTATTTCAGAAGCAAGTTTTAGAGTCAAATCAAGCAAACTTAAAGAACATATGAAATCAGGAAGTGTCTACATTACCCAACTAGGAAGAGCACTCCAAGAGAGAAAAAACTGTAAGATACGGGGGTCAGATGTGATAGGATCTTGAGATGGGAGCATGTTCTCTACCCACAGACGCCAAGCTAAGAGCCTGAAAAGGTTCACATATGCTCCTCTTGTAGGACTGGGGATCAAAGAGAGGACGTCTGTCCATGGTCCTTACAGTTTTCCTAAGTAACAATTACGTAAGGTTCAGTCAACCTGGCCGCCACTCGCATCACTGAAGTATGCGGCAAAAGCAGGATGGAGGAAATGGCTGGGAAATCTAACTAAGCAGACAGGGCTTCAGACAGCTCCATGTAGGTTATGAGGTCCAGACGGAATTAAAGAACAGCCAGTGTTTACTATCTGTTACTATCTGTTGATTACATCTTCTCAGAACATCAAATTGGGATTAAACTGACATAGGTTCAAGGCTTGGACTCCGGAGGCATCAACTCTTGTCTCTATGGACTAAGAACTGAGCATCCAGTGGAATCAAGACCCGAAGGAGAGATGAAGGGGCAAGAGACCCCTTTAAAACAGCCCACCTCATGCTTCTTAAAGTTAAGAAAGACCGAGTTCACAGAAGGCATATAACAAAGTGCTGTGGATCAAGATATAAAGACTACCTTTATCTTTGTTGCAGCTACAGCACCACTAGAAGGCGAGGGGGTAAATTTCACACGTTGAAGCACAGAGTGATAAGCTGCAGAGAAAAATTTCCTCCGAGAGTTTGCAAGAAATAAACTTTTGTTTTCCCAGAGAACTCTCCCAACAATGGGAGAGTTTCCCAATGCCCTTCTGACATCTGACCTGTGTTCACACTTTTGCTACTTTCCCACTCATTAGGTTTTCTGATACTTTCATGTCACTCTTGACAATCCAGGGCTCATTCTCTTGCTTCAAGATGGAGATAATATTCAGATCAGAAAGAGAAATTCCTGCTTATTAGAAGTAAGAAATGTGAAGTGCTGTGGCTCTTCCAGAATCCCAGCTCTTTGTTCAGCTGGGTAGTAAAGACATTACAGGTGGGTCTGCAAAAACATTTCACAAATTCATCCACCGCCTCCTTTTGAACACAGAGGCAACAGTGTAATACGTAGACACCTAGCTCTCTTCCTAGAACTACTGAATCTAAAGCACAGGGGTAGAAAACACAGGAAATTGGGTATTTTAAAAGTTTCCCATTGCGCTTTATAAATACTCAAGCTCTGGAACAACCCCCGACGTATCATGAAATGGGCAGATCACCTGAAGAAAAGGATAGTTTAAACTACTGACACTGCACATCCTGAAGCATTTCATGTCCAAGTCAACAGGGATTTCAGATCAGTCAAGCAAAACAGGGGCTCCCAAGAGGCACACAGGAAAAATGCAAAGATATCCAAGAGCGGATCCCATCTTCTAGAGGGAGGGAAGTTATCCTCACCCACAGAGAGCAGGCTCCCGGAGGTCTCCTCCATCACGTCCCTGTACAAGGCCCTCTGAGCAGGGTCCAGGCGTTCCCACTCCTGAGTGAATTCTACGGCCACATCCTTGAAGGTCAACGGTGCCTGAAATGAAAACACATTTCACCAAGGGGCCATGAGGAGAGTCCTTAATTTTACACAATGTGAGAAGGGGAGACAGGTGTAACAATCAATCTGGCTGAAATATGTAAATGGCAAAGCTATGTAAAGGTATTTGGAGCAAATTATGTGTCTCTAATTTTAACATCTTATGTTTTATGTAAGAGAGTATGATATCTTCCAAACAATGTGGATTTTTTCATGTTTGTCGACAATACATGGAATGCACACAAATAAAACTGAACACCAGATTGTCTATACAGATATTATGTTCTACACACTGAGATATTCAATATCTAGATGAGCTACATTATGAGTGGTGTTTTCAGAGATGACAAAGTCCAGAGTGGATTTAAAGAAAGATCAGAGTCTTAAATTATGATCAATAACAACCGCAATGACTAAAAGGGTCTGAGTACTTCCTATATGATAAGCAGTACTCTAAATGTTACATGTATTAACTTGTTATCAACAGAATAGCTCATTAGAGAAAGATGTGTTCCCATCATACAGAGGAGGAAACGGTCAGAGACACTCTGAGAAACTCGACTCAGGTCAACAGATAAGAAATGACACAGCAAACAGCTGAACTCAGGTGGCTGGGATCTGGAATTGAAGCTAAAGAGCGTCAAAGAATTGGAACTGTTACAATTCACAAATCTAAGGACACGTATAGGTTAAAAGGATGGAAGAAGATATTCTATCCTACAGAGAGTAGAGGTGGCTACATATTATGAGACAAACTAAAAACAAAAACTGACACAAGGGACAAAGGATAGTATATAATTAAAAATGGTCGATTCAATAAGATTCAACAATTATAAATACACATACACACACGCACACACATCTAACATTAGAGCTCCCAAAAACGTGAAGTAAAAATTAACAGAAATGAAGAGAGAAATGGACAGCAGCACAGTAATAGTATGACATTATAAGACCCCAGTTTTATTTATGGATGGAACCATACAGAAGATCAATAAGAAAACAGAGAACGTCAATAACACTACAGACTGACTGGACGTAACAGACACGTACACATCACAACCACCCAACAACAGCAGAAAAGACATTCTTCCCAACTATCCATGGAACATTCTCCATAACAGACCACATGTTGGGGCACAAACTAAATCTTAAATTTAAGAAGACTGAGGTCATAAAAGTATCTTATCTAACCACAATTAAATGAAAATACAAATAAGCAGATGGGGGAAAAAAACACCAAAAATGTGGGGGAAAAAGCCAAAAACCAATGGGCCAAAGAAGAAATCACAAAGGAATTTTAAAATATCTGGAAGAAAATAAAAATAAAACATACCAAAATTTATAAGATACAGTGAAAGCTACACTGAAAAATGCTTATAATAAAGAAAAGATCTCAAATCAGAAATCTATTTTTACACCTAAAGGAAACAAAGAAGAAAAAAACTAAACCCAAATTTAGAAGAGGTAAATCAGAAAGATGAGACCACAGATAAATGAAATAGAAAATATATAAACTAACAAACCAAGAGTTGGTGTTTTGACATTTACTTAGCTATACTATGAAAAAAACAAGATTCAAATAACTAAAAACAGATATAAAAGGGGAGAGATTGCAACTGATGTCACAGAAATTTTTTACAGGATTATAAGCGAGTACGATATACAATAATAGGCCAAAAAATTACATAATATAGAAGATAGAGGAAAATTCTCAGAAACATATAACCTACTAAGCCCTAATCACTGAGAAAGTCTGAACAGAAATATAACTGAAGAGATTCAAGCAGTAATCAAAAACTTCAAAGAAAAACCTAGGACCAGATGGCTTAACTGCAGAATTTTACCAAATATTTACGGAAGAATTACCTCATATCCTAATAAAGATCTTCTGAAGCGTTGAAGAAAGAACACTGGCAAACCTGTTCTATGGAGCTGGCATAATTCTGATACTAAACTCAGAGAAAAACACAAGGAAGGAAAACTACAAACTAATATCCCCGATGAATACTGATAAGAATATCATTAACAAAATACTAGCAAACCAAATTCACAGCAAATTAAAACAATTTTACATCATGACCAAGTGGAATTTATAAGGCAAGGATGATTCAACATACAGAAATCAATTAATGCAATGCACCACATTAACAGAATAAATCAACCCATGATCATCTCAACTGCAGAAAAAAGCATTTGACAAAATTCAACAACCTTTCAGGATAAAAACCTCAACAAACTAGGAACAGTAAACTATCTCAACATAAGAAATGCCATATATGAAAAGAACACAGTGATCAACACATGCTCAATGGTGAAAGAGTGAAAGCTTTCCCTCTCAGATCAGGAAGGAGTCAAGGATGCACACTCTCTGCGCTACTGTCCAAAAAAGTACTGAAAGCCTTAGCCAGAGTAATTAGACCAAAAAAAAAGAAAAAAAAATCAAAAAAGTAAAATTATTTTTTAGTAGATGATGAGGTTTATAAAACTGTAAAACTGTAAAGATTCCACAAGAAAACTGCTACATCAAAAATCAATTTTAGAAAAGTTGCAGGATATGACAACATGCAAAAATCAGTTGTACTTCTATACACAATGCACAAAGTCAAATGAAAATTAGAAAACAATCCTATTTCTATAGCATCAAAAAGAATTAAATACTTAGGAACAGATTAGCCAAGGAGGTAGAAGACTTGCACACTGCAAACTACTAAATGTTGCTAAAAGAGATCTAAGATGATACAAATAAATAGAAAGACATCCTATACTCATGGATTGGAAGACTTAAAATACCCAGAAAATCCTAAATGTTTTATAGATTCAATGGAATCCCTATCAAAATTCCAATGGCAATTTTTGCAGAGATAGAAGAAAACATGGTAAAACTGATAGGGAATCTCAAGGGACCCCAAATAGCCAAAATATTCTTGAAAAAGAAGATGGAGGCCACCCTTCTTTAGATTTCAAAACATAGTACAAACAAAGTAATCAAGAATAGTGTGGTATTGGGACTCCCCTGGCGGTTCAGTGGTTAGGACTCACTCTTACTGGGGAGGGCCTGGGTTCCATCCCTGGTCGGGGAACTAAGATCCTACAAGCAGCGAGGCTTGCCCAAAAAAAAAAAAAAGATGGTGTGGTATTGGCATAAACACAGATACTTAAACCAATGGAACAGATTAACTCAGAAATAATTCTTGGAATATATGTAAAGTGTATTTAAATATATATATATAATTTATTTATTTTTGGCTGTGTTGGGTCTTTCTTGTTGCACGCGGGCTTTCTCTAGGTGTGGGAAGCAGGGGCTACTCTTCGTTGCGGTGCATGGGCTTCTCATCGTGGTGGCTTCTCTTGTTGCGGAGCACGGGCTCTAGGCACACGGGCTCAGTAATTGTGGCACACAGGCTCAGCAGTTGTGGCTCGCAGGCTCTAGAGTGCAGGCTCATTAACTGTGGCGCACAGGCTTAGTTGCTCTGCAGCATGTGGGATCTTCCTGGACCAGGGCTCGAACCTGTGTCCCCTGTATTGGCAGGCGGATTCTTAACCACTGTGCCACCAGGGAAGTCCCTTAAAATGTATTGACAAGGGTACCAAGACTACAATAAGGGGAAAGGACAGTCTGACAAATGGTGCTGGGAAACCAGGTATCTACCAGCAAAAGAATGAAACTGGAACCATACCTGCATCAAACGCAGAAACTTCTTTGTGTCAGAGGAGGCAATCAACACAGTGAAAAGAAAACCTCTAAAGAACGGAGGTGATGCAAGTGATTTAAAGAATTTCTAAAATCAGTGATGGAATAAAACACCCTCTATCACTGATGTTCCTGAACTTTCCATTCCATTCTCAATCATGAAGATTTTGAAGTCAGTGACTCACCCATTTAAATTCAACTGCATTAGAAAAAGTCAGAGCAAATTTCTACTTACTGGTCTCTTTTCTAGCACTTACCAGGTATTGTGCATATTAATACCATCACTTCCATTTGCAGCTTCTTTATCCCGGTTTACAGAGAGCAGACAGTGCATCCTGATGGCGCCCTAAGAAATCCTTGCTGCCCAGTAGCACTGACACCACGTCTCCAATCCATGGATGTGAAGCCCTGCCCAGTGGGGACTCCTCACAAGTTCCAGGTCACTGGGTCACGGGGAGATAGGATCTAAGTGGAGATGACAGGCCCTGAGGGAAAGACCCGGGTGAGTATGAATGTACAGGTGTCAGGCAGGATACTTCAGAGTCAGATTAGCGAGTCCAAAGAAGGGCATTTCAGGAAGGACAGACAGAAGAAACAACTGAGAATATGACTTTACCTGAGAAAGAGCCATTCCAGACTCCTTTTCTTTCCTCTCCCTCCTCTTCCGGGCTTCTTCCTCAAGCAATAGGACTCTTTAGAGGTCTATTTTGAAAGTTGGAAACATGCTGTTTAATGCTTAGAATCGACACACCCCCTTCCTGAGTCACCACCACACGCACAGGGAAGCCCTCAGCATGTGGAACAGACGGTCCTCTGCTGCCCACTGTCCCAGGAGGGGCTCAGGACAGTAACTCCCACATAGAGTCTAACAGGTGAGTTTTCCCACCCTTTCCTTCAGTTCAGGCTCCCCTCCTGGTGAGGCCCTCACGTACCCAGCAGCAGCGGGCACCTCAGCTGGACCCGACGATCCCCTGCAGGTCACAGACCAGCCCTGATCCATCCCCACGCAGAGCAGAGCTCTCACCCTCAGCCCAGATCTCAGCCCTCAGGAATGGGGGGACTCAGAGTCACGATGCTCAGTGACAGATCCAGATTAGAGTCATCTGGGGCACGTTAAATATTATTGAGGCTGGGCCTCACCGCAGCTATTTAAAGAGGAATCTTTGGTCAGGGGGCACAAAACATGTATATGCAAAATGCCTCACTGATCTAATGGGAAGCCTGGGTTGAGCACCACTCAGAGGAAAGCCCAACACACCTTCTTTTCCTTTTCCAGCTTAATCGAGGTGTAACTGACGAATAAAAATGGTGCACATATAAGGTGTACAATGTGATTATTTGACAGATGTATACACTGTGAAATAATTATCACAATCAAGTAATTTACACTTCCATCAACTCACAATTACCGTTTTGTGTCTGCGTAGTGAGAACACTTAAGTGATACTCCCTCAGCAAATTTCAAGTATATAGAAACACAGTATGGATAACTATAGTCAGCATGATATATATTAGACCCCCAGAACTTATTCATTTTATACCTACAAGTCTGTACCCTACGACCAACATCTCCCCATTTTCCCCACCACCCAGCTCCTGGTAACAAAACAACCTTGCTATTCTGTTTCTATGAGCTTGACATTTCTAGTTTCCACAAAGAATATCTTTCTCTGTGAGGCTTATTTCACCTAGCACGTTCTCTAGGTTCATTTATTTTGTAATAAGTGGCAAAATCCTTCATTTTTCTGGCTGAATAACATTTGTGTGTACACACACACACACACACACACACACACTTTCCGTATCCATTCTTTTGTCGACAGACATTTTGGTTCTTTCCACATCTTGGCTGTGGCGAATGATGCAGTAATGCTCACAGCAGTGCAGATACTTCCCTCAAAATAGCAGTTTTGCTTCATTAGCTATCTAGCCAGAATAGTCTTTGATAGACTGTGTGCCTGTTCTTTTTTTAATTTATTGAGGAACCTCCACATTGTTTTCCATGATAGTCGTACCACTTACATTCCCACCATCAGTGCACAAGGGTTCCCTGTTCTCTGTATTGTGCGTGCGTGCGTGTGTGTCTGCGTGTTTTGGGACAGAAAGGGAGAGGATAATAGAGTAACCAGCACTGGCCTGGCAACAAGAAAGTCTCATACATCTTCCCAAGGATGAGCCTCTGGACCACATATCACTGTGATGTTCCTGCCCTCTGATTCTTGGAAAAATCTTTCCCTACATCACAGGACTTTGTCTCCTGTTAAAGTTGTGCCCATAGACCCATACATAACAAGACCTCCCTAACGAAAACCTTCTGCCATTTGAAGTTTAGTACTCATAATTTCCCTTCTGGACTCAAACTTACAAATTCTCATGAGGTCCAACACACTTTCCATATACCCGATAATATCCCCCTCCTATCCTGCTATAAAATACCAGAAAACATTCCAACCTCTAATAACTGGTGCATTCATGCTGGAATAATACATATGAAGACACCTAAGGACCCTCTAGACCCAAGACACTATATTTTAATATAAAGCATTACTTTTTTTAATTAATTAATTTATTTTTGGCTGTGTTGGGTCTTCGTTGCTGCCCGCAGGCTTTCTCTAGTTGCGGAGAGCGGGGTTTTTTGTTTGTTTTTTGTGGTACGCGGGCCTCTCACTGTTGTGGCCTCTCCCGTTGCGGAGCACAGGATTCAGACGCACAGGCTCAGCGGCCATGGCTCACGGCCCTAGCCGCTCCGCGGCATGTGGGATCTTCCCGGACCGGGGCATGAACCTGTGTCCCCCTGCATCGGCAGGCGGACTCTCAACCACTGCTCCACCAGGGAAGCCCCGGGGGCTACTCTTTACTGCGATGCACAGGCTTCTCATTGCGGTGGCTTCTCTTGTTGTGGAGCACGGGCTCTAGGTGCGCGGGCTTCAGTAGTTGTGGCACTCAGGCTCAGTAGTTGTGGCGCACGGGCTTAGTTGCTCCGCAGCACATCGGATCTTCCCGGACCAGGGCTCGGCCCGTGTCCCCTGCATTGGCAGGCGGATTCTGAACCACTGTGCCTTGGAACCAGGGAAGTCCCAGGACACTAATATTTTATTTCACAGTGCTCCTAGCCCAAACAATGTCATCTCCAAATCTAATAATAAAAGCAAGATGTCTCCAACGATGCACATGCCCCAATGAGAACATACATCTTCCAAGGAAACACTCCAACTTCTCTTTTGTATCTTTCAAAGTACATCTAAAACTTTCTTCACTTGCAACCCAAAATACTCAAAAATACCAAAAGGAACCCAGAAAATGATTTCTGAGACTTTCCCTATATTACTCCATGGGTTGCATGATGATGATGCTTGCCCCCAAAAAAACCCAACAAAAGTCAGTGTGTGGAGTGGATGCTGGGGGGCACCCTCTAGATCCAGCACCTCGGGACTAAGGCACCCATCCTCCTGCACCCACAGCTCCCTGTGGGCTCAGCTCAGGCCTTGGTTCTACCATCACGGCATGATATTTATTCCCCTCTGCCTAATTCCATGCCTTACATTCCTCCTCAGCTGTGATCATGACTTACCCAATTAAAACTAGTACATGCAAAGCCGTTTCAGCACGTGTGTCCCAGGCAACCTGAGTTGACACCAGGGCACCCCAAACCATTCCATGCAGCCCACAACCACCCATAAACCCACTTGCAGATGCTCCAGCCAGAATTGAGACATGCCTTCCCAACATTCCACACACCCACTGATCCCACAAAGAACAGGAGCATGCAGCATGCACTGGGCTCTTCTGTTTGACCACAACTGCTGCCATATCCCTCCTGCAGACCCCTCCACTTTCCCCATTTTACTACCTCTCCTAAGGGCACGGCTGAGCAAATAGGGCTAAAAGGCACAGAGGCTTCTGGGCACAGACATCACAGTAGGAATGCTGCCACCCAAAGGATGCTAGGTATTCTGTATGAATATCAAGAAGTTGGCCCTCCTGGGAAAACTTGCCAGCAACTGGGGACGATATAGAGTCCAGTTACAAAGGCTACTGAGTCCAGTGAGGAAGTCTCCAAGAGAGAGGGTCCCCAGGTCTCACTGTGTCCTGATCTCCCCACGCACAGCTAACTGCAAGATACCCGTAGCTCTTTACGAGGGGCCTCCTTCACGCCCCCTTACGTTCCTGACTTTCTGCCTGCCTTTAACACAGTGAAATCAGTATCCCCGACTCTGAATAGATGAACTGCTGGAAGGCAAAAAACTCTTGTCAAGGTGGCAATTGGTCCCTGGATGTTTAGAGCCTGGAAGACCTGAGAACTATAGTGGATCAATGACACAGTGGACTACACGTGAGGACACCTCAGCACACTGTCTGCGGGTACCAGTCTAAAGTGCTTACTAGGGTTCTCTAAATCATTTTGTTCTTATTTTGAGTAATAAGCAGCCACAGAGGATAAGGATCAATTAAAGTTGAAATTTCCAAATAGAATTACCATATGATCCAGCAATCCCACCCCTGGGCATATATCCAGACAAAACTATAATTCAAAAAGATACATGCACCTCTATGTTCATAGCAGCACCATTCACTATAGCCAAGACATGGAAACAACCTAAATGTCCACCGACAAATGAATGGATAAAGAAGATGGGATACACACACACACACACACACACACACACACACACACACACACACACACACACA
>NW_021703766.1:53829505-53878945 GCF_005190385.1 Monodon monoceros
ACACACACACACACACACACACACACACACACACACACACACACACAGGAATATTACACAGCCATAAAAAAGAACACAATAATGCCATCTGCAGCAACGTGGTTGCAACTAGACATTATCATACAAAGTGAAGTAAATCAGAAAGACAAAGATAAATACCATATGATATCACTTATATGTGGAATCTAAAACATGACACAAATGAACCTATCTACAAAAACAGAAACAGACTCATGGACATAGAGAACAGACTTGCAGTTGCCAAGGTGGAGGGGCTAGGGGAGGGATGCAGTGGGAGGTGGGGTGAGCAGATGTAAGCTTTTACATATAGAATGGATGAACAACAAGGTCCTGCTGCAGAGCACAGGGAACTGTACTCAATACCCTATGATAAACCATGATGGAAAAGAATTTTTTTTTAAAAAGTTCAAATTTCCAGAACAAATATGCAAACCATCATCATCACTTGTTCAAGTCCCTTGGTCTTCCCTGAGGATTACTCAGCCCAACCCACAGTCCTAGCATCTAAACACATTCTCAAAGTGACGTACTGCAGTCATCCTGGGAAAAAGAGGAACGCTGTGTGCACTTCAATGGAGGGAAAACGGGAAAGACTCAAAATAATCAATGGAGAAGGGCATTTCTGTTGATGACAATTGATACAGAGGCAATAAAACCTGGGTAACCTGACAGAGGTTGTCAGCAGGGGATGGGGAGACCTCCCTGAGCCTAGACCTGAAGGAGCACAAGGGGCCTGAGCCATGGTGACTTCAAGGCCAAAGGTAAGAACAGGAACTAAGATCTGACACAGAAAAGGTGTTGGTGTTTGGAAACAGAGAAAAGGTGAGTATGACTGGGGCACAGTGAACCATGAGAAAAGCTCCCAGGATGAGGCTGGGGACACTGGCAGGGCCCTGATGACACAGGGCTGAGCAGCCACAGGGAGGAGTCGGGATTTTGTCCTGAAGACAAATGGAGGCCATTGGAGGTCTGAGTGCCAGGACCGACATAAACTCCCTTTAGGTTTACACTTAATGCAGAGAAGGGTGACTGACTACGGGCTCTCTGACTCGGAGCCTAGCTTCCGGCCTCCATCCTAACACTTTTGTTTTTTATTCTGGGAGGGCTGGGACCCATTTAAAAAATTCTAATTACAACTGCACACTCTTTCCAAGAACCGCCACACACGGACACACACCCAACTTGGCCAATCCTTTCAGGGGTCACTGTTGCTCAGACCGAGAATTTCTGGTCTAGTCTGTCATCTCATCTCATCTCCTTGAGGCCTAGAGGGGAGACATTTCTGAGAAGGTCTGAGTTTACAGAACAGACCAGGTGGAACTGAATTCTGAAAAGGTCACCTGAAGGGCCAGTGGGCACAGTTTGTCCTTATCACCTGTCCCATTTATTTATTTATTTAATCACAATAATGAAAGGGACATTTTTTTGGAGAAGTGCAACAATTAGAAAATTCCAGCTTGCTTTTTTTTTTTAATGCTTAGACAACAACTTCTTAATTTGCACAAGTCCAGAGACACTCAACCCACAAGAGGGCAGAACCCTCTGAATTCTTCCTAATAAAATGAAAGTCTGTTTTCCCAGAGTACTCAAAAATATTTATGTGAATGAAAGAGAAAATGAGTGAGTTATTGTTATACTGAAATAAGCCCTTACAGAATTAAATAATTTGCTTTATTAAATTTTCATCAGTGTATTTCTTCTCCCTAAAACAGGCAGGAATTGAATAGAAAGAAAGAAACAGAAGTGGGTTGTTATATTCTTGGAAATTACATAAACATGCAAAAGCAAGGGAATGATTAATAAATAAATCTCCAGCTCCAATCACTTCCTGATTCTGGATGCTATTATGGGTTGAACTGTTTCTCCTCAGAAAAGATATGCTGGAGCCCAAACTCCTAGTACCTCAGAATGTGACCTTATTGGAGACAGGTCTTCATAGAGATGATCAAGTTTAAATGAGGTCATTAGTGAGTGTGCTAATCCAATATGACTGGTATCCTTATAAGAAAAGGAAATTTGGACACAGAGACACACACAGGGAAAATGCCATGTGAAGAGGAAGATTCTTCTTAGGCAGAAAAATATCTATGCCAAGGAATGACAGTGACCATCAGGAAACCACCAGAAGCTAGCAGAGAGGCAAGTAACAGAGTGTCCCTCACAGACCTCAGAAGGGACCAACCAGGCTGACACCCTCATCTCCGATTTCTCGTCTCCTCAACTGTAATGCAATACACTTCTGTTGTTTAAGAGACTCAGTTTGTGGAACTTTGTTGCAGCAGCCCTAGCAACCTCATACAGGAGCCTAGAGACCTAGTTATTTTTCTACATGAAAATACTTTCCTCTTAATACTATTTAATTTCTTTATGAAATAATCAACAGTGATATTTTTGGAAGAAAAGAATTCGTCAAAAGGTCAGAAGTTAGAAACATCTTACTCTCAATTTGCTTTTATATGTAACTATTAAATCTATTTTTGAAGTTTCTTTTATGAAAATAGTGTCATTTTCATAGGAAAAACAATTTCTCTATTTCATCATTATATTCTAGGTAATAAAATGGCAAATGCCATTTTGATTCTAACAATTATAAAAACTTTTATACACAATGTATTCAATTTCAGACCATGAGCTTCAAGAAACTATAACAAAAATAAAGTTCTCAGAATTAGAAAAATAGAGAAGTCAATGTGGTGTTATAACATTAAATTAAAATCAATTACACACCCACTTACCTAACACAAGGGATATAACATACAAATAAAGAGAGAATTAATAAGAGAATTGTTACAGACTTGCAGGATGATTTTCAGAGAATGACTAAAATAGAATTGCATCCTGTATTTACCGATGCCATGATTTTCTCCCCATCTTCATCTTGGGAATATATATGAATAATTCAATCAATAGTAAGTTCTACTGCTGTGTGTTTTAAAATATTTTCCTGGCTCAAAATGTTTAGCAACAGGGTCCATATATAGGATGCCAGACTGACTGCCATCAGCAAGAAAATAAAAACATTTTCTTTGGAAATCTAACCATTAATTTGGATTTGACCGTGGCAGTTACCACATAAAGATTAAGCACTCAACTAATAGATAACTATTATCTTTCATCCCCTCTTAGCAACAAGCTACTAAAGCATAAAAGTGTGTATAATTTGAGTGAAATTATTCTCCAGTTTAAAAGTGAGTTGCGGGCTTCCCTGGTGGTGCAGTGGTTGAGAGTCCGCCTGCCGATGCAGGGGACACGGGTTCATGCCCTGGTCCGGGAAGATCCCACATGCCGCGGAGCGGCTGGGCCCGTGAGCCATGGCCACTGAGCCTGCGCGTCCGGAGCCTGTGCCCTGCAACAGGAAGGGCCACAACAGTGAGAGGCCCGGGTACCACAAAAAAAAAAAAAAAAGTGAGTTGCATGTGAGTACCTGATAGAGCTGCAGCAGCAATAGGATTTGTTTTTAAATGTTTATCAGAAACCTTTTTGTTGTTTAAATCTACCACCTTACTAAGACAGATGTATTTGTTCAATTTTCAGAAGAGAGAGCAGATGCTCAAATTCAAAAATAATGGATATGGCTGATTTTAAATAGCAAAGATGAAAGTTGATTTCCCAATCTTATTTTCTTGCCAAGCAGCTGGGCAGCCATAACGCACGCTTACCTAATTGGCGCCAATTAATTACCATGTGGGTTCAGTTTAGTGCTGAATCCAATACTGGTTCAGAAGCCTATACCATTCAGGGACTCATCAGACACCTTCAGAAATGCTACAAACATACTACTTTTCAAAATGCGGGTGGCAACTCCTTTAATGTCTCGCTGTTAAGGGAAATATGTATTTAATAAAATACTGCCTATGAGATCAAAGCCCCTAGCACCCATCCCTTTCACTAATTACAATAGTAAATTTGGATACATTACAAAAGAAAACAAACACTATGAGGACTCTGGAAGGTAAACAAGAGCAGAGAGGTGATGGGAATGAGCCAATAGTTGGAGAAGCAGCCCAGCCGCATGGTTTTGCACCAAGGGTAGAGACCACTTGCACAGTGGCATGTAGCACGTGCAGCTAAAGCTCTGACAGAAAATTTGGATATTTCTGGCCAGGGAACAATGGAACAAAGTCAGTTGGTTAGACCAGAGTATGGGAAGAAAATCCTAGAGGAGAGGAAGCTTGAAAAGAGGCACCAGCATTTCTGTGCAGAAGCCCATAATACTCCCAGCCTAACATGTGAACCACACGTGCTTTGCACAAACCCAAATCAGCATAGCAACAATTTTGAGCACTCAGCTGACATTTAACCACTTGCAAAATCTCAGCCTAACCTCAGCCTAATCCCTGAACCTAACAGGTTCAAAGGAGACAGGCCAAATCAGCATGACCAAGGTTTTGAGAAAACAACTGAGACTTGAGCCACTGCAACAAAAGGTTAAACACAACTGGCAGTCTGAACAAAATAAACTCGATCTCCTACAGAAACAAACCATCAACATTCTTCAGAGGATTATAACAAAGCCCAGAGTCTACACAACTCACAACATCCATGAAATAATAAAACAACAGTTAACATACCAAAACTGAGGAATATAGGAGTCATTCTCAAGGGAAAAGGCAACTGAGAGACATTGATTCTGGGATGACTCAGATGATAAAGTTATCAGATAAAGATTTTAAAAGCAGCTATTATAAAACCATGCTCTATGTGGCAAAGAAACATACGTGAAAAAAATTAAAAAGGTAGAAATTTTAAAGAAATACAAAATTTTGTAAGAAGGGCAAAATGGAAATTTTACAAATAAAAAAATATTATTTAAATAAAAAACTCCCTGGCAACTCCATGAAGACATGCCAATTTGTCTTCAAACTGTATTTTAACCAGCACTAGTAACAGTTTCTGCTCAGAATAGGTCCATGAAAATACTTAATGAATAAAACCTTAAGTCTGGTAAAATGAAATATTATTTAAAATATTTTAAATAGAACATATAATTCACATAGGCTGAAAAATTTATATGAAAGCACATATAAATTTTTAATGGAGAAACCTCAGTCCTTTATAACAAGGATAAACCACATTATCATCTTTACCTTTTTTTTTTTTTTTTTTTTTTTTTGAGGTACGTGGGCCTCTCATCACTGTGGCCTCTCCTGTTGCGGAGCACAGACTTCAGACGCGCAGGCTCCATGGCATGTGGGATCTTCCCGGACCGAGGCACGAACCCGTGTCCCCTGCATCGGCAGACGGACTCTCAATCACTGCGCCACCAGGGAAGCCCCTATTCTTACCTTTTGAAATACTAAATATCCCATACTAAAGACAAAATACAAAGTAATCTATTAAACGTCCTAGATATATAAAAAAATTAAAATTTTCCCACGTGTCTTGAATCTGCTTGAAAGGAGACTGGAAGTTGCAACTATGTTCTAACCACAAGGCTGAACGAACCAAAAAATCAACAACTTTAAGAAAAGTAAGGTCACAGAGCCAACAATTTTCAGTTGAACCGATAATTGGAGAGACAGAGAGGCAGACGAAAAGAATCACAACTTACCGCAGTGGAAACTCATGAGTTGAAACTCCATCAGAACCTGGTCCCAGAGTAAAACAAGAAAAAAACCCTGAACTGTAATTAACAAATTGCTGGAGGCTCCAAGCAGACAAGTCCAAGAAGTAAAAACTCCAAGGGACCCAGTCATAGGTGGGCCTCTCCATGCAACTGTTTCACCTGCAGGAGCTCAACCAAGTTCTCATAGTAAATACTGGAGAAAAAGACTCTGGAGCTTCCAGCGGGGACAGAGAAAAAGGAACTATTTTGAAACACACCTGAGCATACTGTTCTTTTTAAAAAGGCCTGCCCACAGGTAAGACTATTTAACCATAGCCTTACCTACTGGGGTTTTGAACCTAACTGACTTGCTGGGAGGGAAACACCCAACAGCAGACCATACTAGTCATCCTGTCCCACAAAAGGAAGGGAGAATGAGAATTATATACGCAGTTCACAGTGCAGAGTTATAGGCTCACTAAAAGACTGAGACCCACTCATTGAACTCTGAACGCTTCCCGTCCCCCCACACCCCACCATCACATTACTAAAGGCCTATTTACAGCAACTGCTTTTACCCAGTGCATCATGTCTATCACGAGAAAAATTACAAGGCACATCAAAGGCAGCAATTACAGTTGGAAGAGGCAGAGGAAACATCAGAATCAGACACGCCAGGGATGTTGGGATTATCAGACTATTCCTGCTAACGCCTGTCTCATTTAAAACACTGGGACCATCTTTCATGTTCCTGAGCAAAGGAAACTTCTTTCAAGGTCTGATCACACTGATACCAAGCATTTAATTCTTCTTTTCCAGAAAAATCACAGTAAAATACTTTAAAAATACAGAATTGCAAAAACATAGCTGTGGAAAACATAGCAAGGGGTCAACTTAGAAATAAGCTCTGAGCAAACTTCATCATGAACACAGGGGCTCTGTTGGAAGATTCCAAGTCAATCCAGCCCATCCTTCATCAACTGCAGTGACAATTAAGAAGGACCTGAGGGGGTTTCCCTGGTGGGCCAGTGGTTGAGAGTCCGCCTGCCGATGTAGGGAACGCGGGTTCGTGCCCCGGTCCGGGAAGATCCCACATGCCGTGGAGCGGCTGGGCCCGTGAGCCATGGCCGCTGAGCCTGCGCGTCCGGAGCCTGTGCTCTGCAACGGGAGAGGCCACAACAGTGAGAGGCCCACGTACCGCAAAAAAAAAAAAAAAAAAAAAAAGAGGGACCTGAGGGAAACATCTTCATGTCACCTCACAGCTCACGATTTTCACAGATCACATAAAAGGGAAGGCAATGTATTATTATTAAGCTAACTGGTTAAACTAAGTTTTAACTGTTAATAGAGAAGATCACTGACATCTTTCCAAGTCCTTATCAAAATAGTCAAATTATTTACTAGTTACCAAAGAACATTTCCAATATATAACTTAATGAGGAGAAAGCAGGCAGGCCTCGAATAAGCCTGAAACATTTTAAAAAGAAATATTTTGTGAAATTTTTAAAAAAAAATTATTTATTTTTGGCTGCGTTGGGTCTTTGTTGCTGCGCGCGGGCTTTCTCTAGTTGCGGCGAGCAGGGGCTTCTCATCGTGGTGGCTTCTCTCACTGCGGAGCACAGGCTCTAGGCATGCTGGCTTCAGTAGTTGTGGCTCGCGGGCTCTACAGCGCAGGCTTAGTAGTTGTAGCGCACGGGGCTTAGTTGCTCCGCGGCATGTGGAATCTTCCCAGACCGGGGATCGAACCCATGTCCCCTGCATTGGCAGGCGGATTCTTAACAACTGCGACACCAGGGAAGCCAGTGAATTATTTATAAATCTAAAAATTCTGGTGTCCAAGTTTAAAAAACTTGAGAATATATCATGTTTAGAAAAGTAGTACACGAGTTGATTATAGAAGGCCACCAAAGCTTATTCCAGAAGTTAAGAATTATTTACAGGAAAGTTCAAATTGTACATACTAAAATTTATTCCAAGCTGTGTAAAGAAATGATAAAGAAAACGTAAATCCATCACAAAAAAAACAACACTTCCAATTGTTCCTTTACAAAGGTACCATGTGGTGACAGATTCAATCATTTCTTGCCCCACTTGTCCTCTCCCTACTCCTCTGCTCCACATCAAGAAAAGGGAAGGAGGTGACTCACAACTGAGTGAATCAAGTCACTGCCCCCTGGCTGAACATGGTGGGCAAATGTTATCTTCGCATACAAATAATGCCAAAATGCACAAGCCTTGCAGACAGCAGCTTTGCAATTCCCATCCTCATCTGCAAAATTTAAACAAAAAAAAAAAAAAAATTTTTTTTTTTTTTTTTTTTTTGGCCGCACCGTGCCACATGCAGGATCTTAGTTCCCCAGCCAGGGATCGAACCTGTGCCCCCCGCAGTGGAAGCACGGAGACTTAACCACTGGACCACCAGGGAAACCCCAATTTAAACAAATTTTAAATGTATTAGATTCTAAAGACACAAATCAGTATTATCACAACTTAATCGTCCATATCCAAACAACTCACCACCCATCTGAATCCAGTTTCCCCTCTCTACCTGCACTACTAGGTATTTCCATTTCATTCTGTTTCTCTGTCTCCCTATTCTTTCTCTGTCTCTATTCTTGTTCCCCTCCACTCTCCTGTTTCTTCCCTCCTATTTCTTTCCTCACACCTGTCTTGCTCTGCAACCGTTTCCCCTCTTGTTGCTCTTTCTGCCCAACCAGACTGCCCTCAATGTCCATTACTTCTGCTTCTTTCTTCCCCCACCCCTCCTCCCTCTCTGCCCTCTCGGTTACACCTTTTCTGAGACAGGACAGAAGGGGACAGGGCGCGACCTTTAGAAGAATGACACAGCTGTTGAGAATACGACAAAAACTGGTTATAACCGATCAGGCCCGACTTCCAGTAGACTCTGAGCCTCGTTATACGCTCACTGTAATACATTAACTAAATGACACACCCACAGGCGCCATGACAGTTCTAAGGCCAACTATAAAAAGGTCCAAAAATGGGCAGTTGCCCAATTCCTGGAAATCTCCGCCTCTCCTCGAAATAGTTGGAATAATCCTCCCACTCATTAGACTATGAAATTACTCAGCCCCTAAAAACTAACCACGCCATAGTTTGGGGCCGCTCTCACCTTCTGAGACGGACTGCATTCTGTCTATGGAATGTGCATATCCCAGGGCCTCCCGCCTTCTGAGGGCCTACATTCCGTCTATGGAGTGTGTATCTCTCTCAATAATCTACTTCTTACCTATCACTTTGCCTCTCGCTGAATTCCTTCTACGCTGAGATGTAAAGAACCTGAGCTTCATTAAGTCTTGAGACCACGTGTGCAATGTTAATTAAAAGACAGTGGGTTCGAGTCCCAACTGAGGTGTGTGGTTTCACTTCTCTCCCTGTTACACTCCCTTCCTCCCAACTCTCTAGCACCCCGTGGCGATGCTTCTTTCCCGCTCTCTCTCTCTCTCTCTCTCTTCCTCTGCTCTTCTAGTCACTAGTCCTCTTTCTCTCCCAGCACCAAGCTGCTCTGAAGGCCAAGGTTCCAACTCTTTTATTCTCTCCCCCAGTTCCATGTGTGAAGGGCCTCATCACTGTTACTCCCCCGCTACCGCTGATCCAGAGCCCCTCTCTCTATGTTGCTCTCCAATCCCTGGAGATCCGGCTTTTTAATTGACTTCTCTATTTTATTCACCTGCTACAATCAAGGCTTAATCACTTTCATCTTCCGTCTCTTTACAAGTCCTCGGCCACCCTCTATGTTCCCATCGGTTCTCCCCCATTCTTTTCTCCTTCTCAGTTTTTCTATTTCTCTCAGTCGCTCTGTCTCAGCTTCTTCTGTTTCCCCTCGCCCCCATATTTACGGTGATGGCGACTGAATAAGATGCCCGCGGACAAGAAGGGACCATTTTCCAATGGAGGTGGTGTCACACGGCTGGCCCAGGTCACCTCCCCCTACACGGGGTGAGGGGAAGGGCTGACTAGGAAGGGGAGGCCTGGGGAGCAGAAGGACCGGCCTGAGGAGACGCGAGGACAGAGGCGCTGGGAGGGAGGGAGGGAGGGAGGGGGGCCTCAGGAGAGGAGCGGGCTTTCCAGAACCCCAGGACTGGGGAGAGGACGCGGCCTGTCCGGGAGCGGGGCGGCCGGCGCTGCCCTCCAGGGGCCGAGGAGCGAGGCTGGGGGGCGCCAATCCTCGCGGAAGAGGACTTTATAGGGGAAGGCGGAGGTAGTAAAGGATTTAAAGCAGGAAAATATCACGAATAGAGGTGTCTACCTGGACCGAAGGTAGAAAAGCCAAGGGCACCGGGACCCGCCTCAGAACGATTTCAAACCCAAAGGAAAACATACCCGACCTGTAACGGCGATGTCTGGGTTTACTGGGTCGGAGGGCCGGCTGCTGGGAGTTAAGGTCCATAGTGACTCCTAAGACCCTGAGGGTGGAGTCAGCGGGACCGCGCAGCACAGATTTACACTACAAACGAGAAACACTCTGGGCAGGGCCACCTCCAGTCCGCACTGTCCGCTTCCCGGTCCATAAAAAACTGCGCGCGCAGAGTCTCCGGCGAGGCTTCCGGGGGCGGGGCCTGGGCGCCATCCTTCGAGGGGCGGGGCGAGGAGGGAGCGGAACCCAGTGCAGGGAACGCGGGCTGCGGGGCAGGTGATGCGGAGGGAGGGGTAGTTCCCCCTGCCTCGAAACTGCTCCTTTTAAGTGTCTGTCTGGAGAGGGAACTGCGAGGCGCAGGTTTAAGCTAGAAAAACAATGTTAACTCACGGCTCCCAGTGTGACCTTCGCTCCGCACTATTCGCTTCCCCGTCTGAAAGAAACTGCGCGTACGCATCCGGGCTACGGCTGGGACCTGAGCGGAGCACCACCAACAAGGGGCGGGGCGTGAGGAGCCCAGCCTGCGCAGCGACTGCGAGAGGGAGGGGCGCGTACCGGCTAGGGGCGTGGTCTGCGCGTCTCCTAGTTTCCCTCCCAAGCTCTTTTCAAAGTTTAAACATGCTTGAGGGTCTTTGTGTCGTGTGAGGTAGCATTGCTTCCAGCTTAGTTTAAGTTATTGTCTTTAACAGTTTTACAGTAAAAGCTTACAGTTGTGTGGGCCACTTATTTTGGAAATTAAGATATTTTCTTTTTAACAAGCTGAAAACGGTTTAAGTCAGAACCTATTTCTTCCAGAGGGTTGAATGCCCGTCCTGAACTGAGAGAACTGGGATCTCAGTGAGGGATTGATGTGGGGTGGTGTTTGGAGCCAGGAACACTTCCTGCAGTTAGAATTAATTTAAGCAGTTTAAATAAACAGCAACTGGAGTTATCTCTGTAGGGATTACAAGCTAGAATATGAAATACAAAACTCTCCCTGGGTAGAATGGGCTCTTTAATACTAAAACGCTGTGAACAGCATTTTGTTTCTAGTCTCCATTCACCCAGGAGGCCAAATTCAACTGTGTTCAGTTCCAGAGGCTCTGATGGGGACAAGACCTGGATGTGAGGAGTGGAGGGCTAAGCAGTAACAATTTAGGTCCCTAATCTTTGCTTTAAAAAAAAGAGGGGCTTCCCTGGTGGCGCAGTGGTTGAGAGTCCGCCTGCCGACGCAGGGGACACGGGTTCGTGCCCCAGTCCGGGAAGATCCCACATGCTGCGGAGCGGCTCCGCTAGGCCCATGATCCCTGGCCGCTGAGCCTGCGCGTCCGGAGCCTGTGCTCCGCAATGGGAGAGGCCACAACAGTGAGAGGCCCGTGTACCGCAAAAAATAATAATAATAAATTAAAAAGGGCAAAAGTTTTGTATGAACTGTATAAATTTGTCGACAAAAAAAAAATCAATAGTCAATCTAAGGAAGAAATGGAATATTTTATTTAAGCCAATCTGAGGATCATAACCCGGGAGACAGTCTCTCCGAGAGCTCTGAAGACTGTTCGGAAGAGGTACGGGTGAAGGCCAGTATATATGTGATTTTGGGGAAGAGATACAGTGCAATACAAACACACGTATTGGAAGAAGGTTACTGCTGTTGGTGAGTAACACCTGTCTTAGTTAATGGTTTTAGTGCTTTTTTAACTATAGGAAGATGCAAGAAACTGGGTTCATAAAATTGTCTCCTAAAAATATCTATCTGTGGGCCAGTTCTGCCAGTTTTCCCAGAGCAGAGAAGAGAGTGCCTCATGCTGATCTTAGCCCTGAATTCCTGTCAGGGTGGCTGTAGTTTAGTGACTGTGGTGGCTAATGTCTTGTTCCTTGTAGAACTGGATGGTGAGCAACATTCTCTATTTTACAACCCCTTCCCTTTCGGTCTTAATTTCATCCAAGTTTTGGGAGGCATTTCGTGACCAATTTGTCCCACGGTGCTAAGAATGCTCATTCCCAGGTCAGGTGAGGATTTCGTGGATGGGCTCCTCGATGTGCTGTAACTGGACTAAACCCTGTTAACAGTAGACAAAAGCCTCTGGACCGCCTATCTTACTAGTCTGTTATGGTCCAGGTTCCCTCTTGTTGCTTCTTCCCATATCTAGAGTGACACTATTACAATCATTGATCTTATAGGACTATATTTGGTCAACTGTTTCAAGTCACATAGTCACTATTATTTTTATTGGAGGCTCGGTCACACATTTGGTAATGCAAGAAACAATAATCTTGTAAAATAGGCAGAATACAAGTAGTATAGCTATTATCATTAATAAGGTCCTAAGTAAGTATTTAAGTTACGAACTTCCACTAGGTGCAACCCATTATCTCCCAAGGTTGTCAGACCCAGTCTGTTCTGCACCAATTGTTATCTCTTTTTTTTAAACCATTTTTAAAAATTGAAGTATAGTTAATTTACAATGTTGTTAGTTTCAGGTGTACATCAAAGTGATTCAGTTATACACACACATATAACATATTTATATATTATATATATCCTAAAGTATATATATAATATATATTCTTTTTCAGATTCTTTTTCATTATAGGTTATTACAAGACACTGAATATACTTCCATGTGCTATGCAGTAGGTCCTTGTTGTTTATCTATATTACATATAGTAGTGTGTATATATTGATCCCAAACTCCTTATTCCCCCCACCCCCCCTTTCCCCTGTGGTAACCATGTTTGTTTTCTATGCCTGAGTCTATTTCTGTTTTGTAAATAAGTTCACTTATATCAATTTTTTTAGATTCCACATATAAGTGATATCATATATTTGTCTTTCTGTGTCTGACTTCACTTAACATGATAATCTCTAGGTCTATCCATGTTGCTGCAAATGGCACTATTTCATTCTTTTTTATGGCCGAGTAATATTCCATTGTGTGTATATACCACAGTTTCTTAATCTATTCATCTGTCAATGGACACTCAGGTTGCTTCCATGTCTTGGCTATTGTAAATAGTGCTGCTATGAACATTAGGGTGCATGTATCTTTTTGAATTAGAGTTTTCTTCAGCTACATGCCCAGGAGCAGAATTGCAGGATCATATGGTAACTCTATTTTGAGTTTTTTAAGTAACTTCCATACTGTTCTCTCCATAGTGGCTGCTGCAACTTATATTCCCACTAACAGTGTAGGAGGGTTCCATTTTCTCCACACCCTCTCCCTCATTTATTATATGTAGACTTTTTGATGATGGCCATTCTGACAAGTGTGAGGTGATACCTCATTGTAGTTTTGATTTGCATTTCTCTAATGATTAATGATATTGAGCATCTTTTCATGTGCCGATTGGACATTTGTATGTCTTCTTTGAAGAAATGTCTCTCTTGATCTTCTGCCTATTTTTTGAACCAATTGTTATCTTTAAGGGAAATAATAGATTGACATTGTACATAAAGTTCACTAAAGATGTCTGCATATATAACACAGGTGGTGAGTCACCATGACCCCTTACAGGAGTGAGAAAGGAATGTTATCTTTTAAGGAGTTATGTAGCTAGCACCAGAAGAATAAAAGTTGATCTTTAATGTTGAGCAGGTATTTTTCTTGTCTTGCCTTTAAAATATGAACTTTAATTTATCAAATTGCATTTTTAATATAATTGTTATTCTATTCCACACTTGAGATAAACTTGTTCACTTCATCATATACATATCAATAATATCTAAATATAATGTAATTTCAAATTCATTATACATTCATTCTGAAAGTACCTGGAAAGTTTATTTTTTATTTTAAAATTGGAAGGCATTTTAGCTCTTTGTTTTCTATTTCTGAATGTTCAGGTATGGATAACGAAGCTTGTAAAATATATAGTCTCCAGATGACATTGGGATTATTTTGACCTAAAGAATAATCGATTTTGCATTATTTCTATGGATATTTAGTAGGGAGGTATATTCTCTTTAATATGAACACTAGAGAAAGTAAAACTAGATTACCTGAGGTCTGATAACTTCATTTCCACCCTCAACAATATTTAATGGTGTTCAGGAATTAGTAGGAATGCAGTAAGCTAATGAGGGCCCATTTAGGAAAGAAGCTTGTATTTCTGACAAACACACATTGGTTCTATGCATATTTTTCCATTGTCTTCTCTAGAATAGTAATGGTGATACTTTCACAAGTAGGAGACTTGAGGAACAAAGCGGTTTGTCTGCCCCTTGCCTACATTTCCTCACTCAAGTCTTCCAGCTTCCCATCTACTGTTCGGTTCAGACACCAGCTTCCTGCTGTTCTACCTTCTACTGTTGGTTTACACAATCTCAACAAACTCAATCAAGTCAGCGTTTGAGGCTGTGAATATTTAAGCCAATGTCATTGCAAACAACCAAGAACTTTTCTCCATCGAGGGGTCTAGGCAGCCGGGAGGCCTCTCCTTTTTCTGCTGATTTTAGGCTCTTTAATTTACGAAATGGGTCTTGCTCAGCCTGAGGCAGCTACCCCTTGGTTGAGCTCACTGCAGTCCCAGTTGAACTTACACTTGCCCTTTGCACTTGTTGAGGGTAAGGGGCATTGTCTGGATGGAGGACCCTTGGCTAGACCCATTTCTGCTGTTCCTGGTCAGCTCCTTCCTCACTCTTTCCAAGGCAAAGGATCCCTGCACACATCTGTCCCCCAAAGTGAAGACCATGCCGGAGGGTGTACGAGTTTCACTCTGTGCTCTTCTCATTAATTTGCTGACTACATACGGAGTGTGTACTATAGCCCAGGCTTGTTTTGTCTGCATCAGGGGTAAAATGATAAGCCAGTGGGGTACTACCTTATCCAGGTTGTTTTTCCATAATGGAGACAAGCACACTGTCACTTACTTACAGCCGTGCAAGTCAGATGCCCCAAAGCAAAGGACGTGTGCACTCATTCTCCTGTGACCCTCTACTTCCTTGCCCTCCCTGGCATCCCCATCACATCCAGCTGTGCCTCCTCTGTGCTGTCCCCGTGTGGCTCATCACAGCTGGAGAAAAGCACACCCCCAGATTGACTGGTCTCACTTCAGATTCCTGGCTCTGTTCCCTCACACTCCCTATGTGTCTGCTCCATGCCCTTCCTTTACAGGCCCTCATAAGTCCAATTCATCCTCTCCCATCTTTTCTCTCAAAGGCCCTGTTTCTTCTTCATTGAGCCCCTGGAGCGAAGGGAAGAGATCTCCTCTAACTGGCTCACCCATCTGCCTCAGGGCCTGTGTTGTCTCCTCAGTATCAACTGTGAAGAGTCTGTCCCTGCTCCTGGCTGCGGCTGACCGTGCGATTGTGCCCTTGTTGCCAACTTCACTCTGTGTCAGGACGGCATGGCATCCTTCCTCCACTGCATCATGTATTTGACTTTTAGGGGGTTATTTTCATCAGCATACACAAATGGTGGTGTTGCCTATCTTACACACAAGGACCAACACACACACACACACACACACACACGCCAAAACCTTTTTATGCACTCTACCATCTTTAAAACAAAGCATTCTTAATTAACTACATTTTCCCACTACTAAGTACCTTTTTTCTATGCTCCATTTCAGAGCACAATATACTACAAACGTTTATGTTCTTTGTCTTCAATTCTTGCCTCTAGTTCTCCCGTGAACCCCACCCAATCAAGCTTTCACATCCACCATCCACTGATATTTTCTTTACCAGAGTCACCAATGACCTCCTCTTCTCTCAATCCAATAATTTATTTCCCCTTCTCATCTGGGCATTTCCAGAACACATTGTTTATATTAGGACACCCTGTCACTCTATCATTATACATGTACACCTTCACTGTACTTTTTTTTTTTTTTTTTTTGGCGGTACGTGGGCCTCTCACTGTTGTGGCCTCTCCCGTTGCGGAGCACAGGCTCCGGACGCGCAGGCTCAGCGGCCATGGCTCACGGGCCCAGCCGCTCTGCGGCATGTGGGATCTTCCCGGACCGGGGCACGAACCCGCGTCCCCTGCATCGGCAGGTGGACTCTCAACCACTGCGCCACCAGGGAGACCCTTTCATTGTACTTTTAAACATCGTACCTTATTGCTGAATTACCCTTATGGAATACAAGCTACTGGAAGCTAGGGCATTGATTTTGTTTCCTGCTATGTCATCAGTGATTAGAATCATTTTTCTTTTTCTTTTTTTCCAAAGGGGATGATGCTCTCTGTCACATTATTATTTAAAAAATTAAAAAAAAATAATTCTTTTGGCTGTGCTGCACGGCATGTGGGATACTAGTTCCCCGAGCACGGATCAAACCCGCAGCCCCTGCATTTGAAGCACGGAGTCTTAACCACTGGACTGCCAGGGAAGTCCCAGAATCACTTCTTACTGATAGAATGAATGAATGCATTTTATCAGTGCAAAGAAGAAAGTTTCTGTAATGGGTACAATCACAGATCAGTAGGTCAAACGGTCAAGTAAAATATATTTGTGACACTGAATTCCTCACTTCCATAACTTTCCAACATAGTGTACTGAGCATCTGTCGTAAACGGTCACACTGCGTTTTGTTCACACATCGTGAATTTTAGGCAACATGTGCTAAACGGATCCAACTCATCGGGGAAGTAATGTTTTCATGGAATTTTTCCAATCCACCAAATATTAATTTCAAGATTCCCTCTCCAATGCTCCATTCTACTCCCAAAACAAAATAATAATCCTATTTGTCACGTAGAACAGGTTTGTGTTTTTGTTTTTGTAAGTGACCGACTGCCTAGAAAACAGTGAATGGAACAAGTAGGAGGTTTATCATTCTCGCCTAACAGCAAGTCCAGAGGGTGCCGTGGGCGGTGTGATAGGTCCTCTGCCCCTTCTACCGCCATGAGCACTTAAGTCTTCGGTGTCCTAATAGCAACCTGGCTGAGCGATGACGAAGAAGGGTGAAGGCTGAGGGGTAAAACCCTTTTCATTATTAGATTTTATCCTGTTTTCATGGAAACAATAATCCCAGACTTTTTTTTCACCCAAATATTATTAGCTAGTTGTGTTAAATGGCCACCGTAATTAATAAGGGATTGGAATTTTGGAATTTCAGATTCCCATCTCAAAAACAGAGGAAGGTAAAGGAAAAAGATGTTCAAGAAAACATTTTTCAGATCAAAGTAAAATACCCCTTATTAATGATATTAAATGACAAGGTAGCCAAGGATAATTGTGGGAAGAGATATATCAACTGACTTTGTTCTAAGGCCCGAGAGTATAATATTCCATGCAACTCATGGCCAGACTATGAGGTGTTCCAAATGAGGCAAAAGTTATTAGAGGACTTAGTGTTGTCTAAATTACAGATTTATTTCCTTTCAGCTTCATCTCAATCTAAACAAACTAAAATAATTCTTCAGGGACTCCCCTGGTGGCAAGTGGTTAAGAACCTGCCTGCCAATGCAGGGGACACAGGTTCGAGCCCTGGTCCAGGAAGCTCCCACATGCCACGGAGCAACTAAGCCCGTGCACCACAACTACTGAGTCTGCACTCTAGAGCCTGCAAACCACAACTACTGAGCCCGTGTGCCACAACTACTGAAGCCCGAGCACCTAGAGCCCGTGCTCCGCAACAAGAGAAGCCACCGCAATGAGAAGCCCGCACACCACAACAAAGAGTAGACCCCACTCAGCACAACTAGAGAAAGCCTGCGTGCAACAACGAAGACCCAACGCAGCCAACAATAAATTAAAAAATAAAATAAATTAAAAAAAAAAATTCTTCAAGCTTTAATACAGATATTCTGATTCTAGTTTAGAATATAGTTTAATGTCATCTCTAAATGTATTTTCATATTGAACTATAACTTAATAGAAATATAACTGTTATATCATAACTCAGTGATGTTCAGAATTGGGAAAGCTACAATAAATATTTCCCATGAAACAGCAGAGATGTCAACAGGATTTCCCTGGAAATGGCAAACATACTCAATTGAGGGTGAACTTAAAATGTTATTTTAAAGTTGTGTTTGTTCTGAAAGACATGAAATAATTCTTACATTATACTTCTCAATTATATTTTTCACTTTTATTCATTTTAATTTCCACATATAGCTGCATGGTAATTACACCAACATAATGACTTTCTTCACTCTTTTAATTGCTCCACATCAAGAGCTATGCGTTCCCCTAATTTCTCAGCCACTGTGCAGCTAGGCAAGACCATGAGAACAGTTTCGCCAAATAGGGTGTGAGTGGAAGTAACACATTACTCATCTGAATGACCAAATCTATATGTCATAAATCACAATATCACAATCAGAGCTTCCTCTTATACAAATATACCTGAGAGAAGGGAAAACACATATCCACAAAGACTTCTTGTAAAAGATGTCCATAGAAGCATTTTTCTTAACAGCCAAAACGTGTAAAGAACCCCTCCAATGAGTGACTGGGTAATCAAACTGTGGATATTACTGCTCAGCAATAAAAAGTTATGAGGCACTAATAAATGTTACAATATGGATGACCCTTGTAGAGAGTAAACTAACTGAAAGAAGGGAGAAATAAGGCCACGTTATATGACTTAATTTATATGAAATGCCCCAAAGAGCCACATTCATGCAGACAGAAGGTAACTTAATGTTTCCTTGTGGCTGGGGATGGAATATGGAATAACTGCTAATGTGTGCAGGTTTGTTTGTTTTTTTTAAAGAGGAGTGATGAATGATGAAAATACTGTGGTTGGACATTGTAAATATACAAGTCCTACCATACTGTGCACTTAAAATGTGTGAATTTTATCGTACGCAAATTATACCTCAACAAAACAAACAATCTAGTATCTCCATATCAAACTCAGGAAAGAGATCTGCTCTATTATACTAACCATGGCCTACAAGGTGTTGGGGATACGAGTTCCAGTTTCCATTGTACTAATGGAAGGAAAAGACGATGACAGGAATAAGGGCAAGATGGGGAGGAACTGAAGAGATACATTGTAAGATAAAATTAACATATCGAGTTTCCAAAAATTCCAGTGATGCACCCGCACATTAGCAACAAGTCTCCTGCTTCCACATTCTGAGACTTTAGTTCATTATCTCGTATCATTTCAATTCTCTCAACCTAAATGAAAAACGTGAGAGGCCTCTTTCTTTGTGTTTAATATAACACATGCTTTGTACCTGTCATTGCTCTATGTACACTTTCATACCACACAAAACTGAAAATAACTTGATTTATGCATCCTCCAGATTTTTCACTGGATCCATAAAAAGGAAATACAAATTAAATATACAAATTGGGCTAAACAGTATTTTAAAAAGACGATAAATATGACTAACAAAATGGAATGTTACTACAGTTTAGTAACTATGAAACATATTACTTATTACTGTAACTTCAAACAGATTTTTATAGACTTTCAAAATGGCTACTGTGGGGCTTCCCTGGTGGCGCAGTGGTTGAGAGTCCGCCTGCCGATGCAGGGGACACGGGTTCGTGCCCCGCTCCGGGAAGATCCCACATGCCGCGGAGCGGCTGGGCCGGTAAGCCATGGCCGCTGAGCCTGCGCGTCCGGAGCCTGTGCTCCGCAACGGGAGAGGCCGCAACGGTGAGAGGCCTGTGTACCACCAAAAAAAAAAAAAAGGAAACTCATGACCACCGATCCTTTCAAATTATTTCCCTGAGTGCTCCAATTACAAAAAATAGGCTGTTATATTTCTTTACTTCTGAAATTTCTTCTATTTTCTTATATTTTTCGTATCCTTACTATATTTCTATTTTCACTTCATGTAAAGGTGCAATCCATGGGTCTAATTTTGGCCTCCACGCACAAAAAGGCAGGCAAAACTATAATCATATCGTGTATACCCATGAATGTTGGGAGGCAGGTATTAGGGTGTGAGAATCTGAAATTTCACTGTATTTTTATTATAGGCACTGAAATAATCTAGGATACACCATGGAATGAATAGCTAAATGCAAATTATGAATATACATTTTCAAAACTGTAAGTTGTTTGAGTCTAACATGGAAAGAGATTGTTATAGATGCCATTCAACCCAAACAGCCAAATAATGTATTATTAGTGTTCATCTATTCTGTCACTCCCCAGGCTCTCAAATTTATATCATATTGTATCTTAAAATTGTGTCCTAGTTTTTCTAGGTTACACGGATATGAATAAACCCCACCTAAAGAAGTAGGTCCTTTTTTTTTTTTTTTTTTTGGCCGTGCAGTACAGCTTGTGGGATCTTGGTTCCCTGACCAGGGACTGAACCTGGGTCCTTGGCAGTGAGAGTGCGGAGTCCTAACCACTGGACCGCCAGGGAATTCCCAAGAAGTAGCTCCTTTCATCTTACTGATCCCTTTCCTGAGACCATCATGGTGACAAATGAAAAGCATGTAATGAAACTACGACATCAACAGGTTTCTAACTTCAGGTTGCAGGTCATCAACAATAATGCAGCCTTTTCAAGAAACCTCAAATAACTGAATAAAAAAATTTCACAAACTGAAGATAATTAAACTTTCCCACAGATGTCCTTTCTCCATTGGCAGATTTAGTTCCCCCAGTATAAATTTTCTTATGTGTAAGTCGACTGACAGCACTGGTTGAACACTTTATCACCTTTGTTACATTTGTAATGTTTCTTTCCGGTATGAATTCTTTGTGGTGTATCCTGAGGTCACTGCTTAAAGGCCTTGACACACTTGTACAGTTTTTATCTTATGTGAATTCATTCATGACCACAAAGGTACACATTTCTGACAAAGCTGGTCACTGTCATTACATTTGGAAGGTTTCTCTCTAGTAAGAATTCTGTTATGTTCCACAAGCCTGGTTGCAAGCTCTGCCACATACTTAAGGTTTTATATTTCTCTCCTTGATGGAGTCTCTGATTTTAAGGCTTGACCACCTGCATAAGTTTTATCTCAATCCTTATATTCTTTCTACTATGAATTCTCCAATGATCCCCAAAGCTTCAGCTTTTAATAAAAGCACTGCCACATGTATCAGCTTTATAATGTTTCTTTTCCGTATGTATTTTCTGATGCCTAGCAAGGTTTGTAAATTGGGTAAAAGCTCTGCCACACTCATGACATTTGTAAGGTTTCTCACCAGTATGTATTATCTTATGTCGATTAAGATGTGAACTATCTGTAAAGGCTTTGCCACACTCATTACATTTATGAGATTTCTCTCCAATATGAGTTCTCTTGTGACGCCAAAGCTGTGAATTCTGGACAAAAGCCTTATCGCATTCATTGCATTTATAAGGTCTTTCTCCTCTATGAATCCTCTGATGTGCCGCAAGGCTTGAGTGCTGGGTAAAAGCCTTGCCACATAAATTGCATTTGAGTTCTCCAGTTTGAGTTCTCTCATGACCCCAAAGCTGTGAATGCTGCATCAAAGCCTTGACACACACACTACATTTATTTGTTTTCTTTCCGGTATGCCTTCTCTGATGCCTACTAAGACTTGAAATTTGGGTAAAAGCTCTGCCACACTCATCACATTTGTACGGTTTCTCTCCAGTATGGATTGTCTTATGCTGACTAAGATTTGAATGTTTTGTAAAGGCTTTGCCACACTCAACACATATATAAGGTTTCTCTCCAGTATGGATTCTCATGTGCTGGGTAAGGACTGACCGCACGGGAAAGGCTTTGCCGCACTCATTACATTTGTAAGGTTTCTCGCCAGTATGAATTTTCTCATGAATCCAAAGGAGTGAACGTTGAATAAATGACCTCCCACACTCTTGACACTTGTAAGGTTTCTCCCCAGTGTGCAGCCTCTGATGACTTGCAAGGACTGAATTTCGACTAAAGACCTTGCCACACACATCACATTTGTATGGTTTCTCTCCTGTGTGGATTATCCGATGGTTCCTTAGGGCTGAGTGCACACTGAAGGCTTTGCCACACTCATTACATCTGTAAGGTTTCTCTCCAGTATGGATTATCTTATGTTGCGTAAGATTTGAATGCTTCCTAAAGGCCTTTCCACACTCAACACATAGGTAAGGCTTCTCTCCAGTATGGATCCTCTTATGCTGAGTAAGGCTTGAATGCTTCCTAAAGGCTTTGCCACACTCATTACATGTGTAAGATTTCTCTCCAAAATGCACCGTCTGATGACTTCCAAGGATTGATTTTCGACTGAAGACCTTGCCACACACATCACATTCATATGCCCTCTCTCTTGTATGGATGACCTGATGTCGAGTGAGGTTTGAGCGCTGGTTAAAGGCCTTGCCACACTCTTTACATTTATAAGGTCTCTCTCCAGTATGAATTCTCTGATGACACGCAAGGTGTGAATTTCGACTAAACACCTTACCACATACATCACAATTATATGGTTTCTCTCCTGTGTGGATTAACTGATGTCTACTGAGGTTTGAGCCATAAGGAAAGGTTTTGCCACACTCACTACATTTGTAAGGTTTTTCCTTGTATGCTTTCTGGTCTTGTGTCAGTACTGAAGGATGCATAAAGTCACTCTTATATGTATTAGAAATGTTGGTTTGGACAATAGGAGAAATTGTCTGAAGTGGTAAAAATGAGGTACTACTGTTGATACTCTTGTCAGCCTGATTAAATTGATCAAATTTCTCTTCACTTTTAAATATATGCAGTTCATCCCGAAAACTTAATGTAAGCTTATTTTCAATAAGTTTGTTTCCAGTATCCCTTCCACCATGTTGATTTTTTCTGTCAGTGAGATTTTCACTATGGGTTATAGGCATTCCTTTGTAATTTCTTTCATCATCTCTCCACTGACACTCAAACACATGCATGTTTTCCTGGATCTCCCTGAAGTAAAAATCTCTGATTTCATGGCTTTCATGTCTTCCCAACATCACTGTTTGGAATACTTCTCCTGTGTCACTGTTCGCTTTTGGTTTTAATTTCTTGATCACATGTATATGAGAGACAGCTACAAGATATAAAGAAACATAGGTATCCTATTAATTACAGATCGTAAATAAATGTTTCATGTTGAAAACGTGATATGATGCCAAAGGTAACACTTATCCTGAACAGAGTTATAAAACTTCCCAACCATGATCTTCAAAATTTTTGACACACTAAAGAAATAGGATCCTTTATTAATGAAAGAATAATCACATGTAATTCAAATTAATTTTAGGGTAGCCTAGTCAAACACCCTATGACAAAAACACTCACATTGTGCAAACTTAGCTCTCGAAGAAAGGGTATTTTCCACCATGACCACAAAGATCACATACCTGTTGGCAGTAAACATACTGCTGTCTCATAACTGAGGAGAAAAACCCATAATATATATTTTATGTGTAATTATTGTACATAAATAAGTACTAAAGGACAATGTACTGTAATGGTAAATAATCCAAAACAAACTTATCTAATGAATAATCTAAATAACTCGCCGTTTAGAAATCACAAAACCATTGCAGCATTGAGAAAATAAATCAATAAAACAATTTATAAGAAAACAAAATATTTATCTTAATACACATTATAAATCCACATGTCCCCATTGAGAATAGGCATTTTACAGCATTAATAAGTGGTGCGTGTCAGATATATTGCATAATACATGCTGAAAAAGCATCATCTATAAATCACAATATAAATTGGTAAATATTCTAGTAAATCATGATAAAGCCAGCATAAATAATAAGTCACCATATTATAGAAAATTTTACTCTGTGGAACTCTTTTTTTTTTTTTTTTGCAGTACTCGGGCCCCTCACTGTTGTGGCCTCTCCCGTTGCGGAGCACAGGCTCCGGATGCGCAGGCCCAACGGCCATGGCTCACGGGCCCAGCTGCTCCGCGGCATGTGGGATGCCCCGGAGCGGGGCATGAACCCGCGTCCCCTGCATCGGCAGGCGGACTCCCAACCGCTGCGCCACCAGGGAAGCCCTACTCTGTGGAACTCTTAACATTCCCCCTTTAGAATAAAGAAAGGACTTCTATTCTAGAAGGAGCACACAATATGAGAACTGGGAGTTATGTTGAAATCACCGACTCATGCAATATCATGTCAGGAAAATACATAACATTATAAAGAAGAGCTGGAGAAAGAAGTCAGAAGTCACAGTTATGATTTCATGACTGCAGTTATATCAATTAATTGAGGAATTCCCTCTCTATGCAGTGCCCTTTAATTATCCTGTTCACTGGCACCAAACCATATGTGATACAGAGTAATGTGCTTTGAAAATTTACTAATTAAGGTCAGAGACAACATTGTTGAGAATATACTGCAAAATAAAAACATACAAGGTGTATTGCAGACAAAGGGATATCTCATAATAAATATGACAGCAAGTTGACATATCTTATTACAGAAAAGTAACTTTTTGAGTCTTTACTGTAAAACATACAATATTCTAAGCCATCTAAAAACACTAATTTGGGGACTTCCCTGGTGGAAGACTTCACGTTCCCAGTGCAGGGGGCCCGGGTTCAACCGCTGGTCAGGGAACAAGATCCCACATGCATGCCGCAACTAGGAGTTCACATGCCACAACTAAGGAGCTGGTGAGCTGCAACTAAGGAGCCCGCCTGCTGCAACTAAGACCCCACACAACCTAATAAAAAAAACCAAAAACAAAAAAACCACTAATTTGTTTTAAGGCTTGAGGTAAATCACCATTATTTTTAAAATAAGGACAGCAGATTCACAGGGTTTATGTACCTAACACAAATTTACACAGAAAGTGACAGAAGCAAGATTTGAACCTGTACCTACAGAATCAGACGTGTTCTTAAGCATGACTGGCCACTCAGGCAGTACAGATTACAGAATATTACAACGAATACCAGGAGCTTAGAAAGAAATACTTCAAAGGAGATATAGGAACTCAGCTGTGTCACTGTAACAGTGTGACTCGGCCACTCCTCCTGGAATTTGCTTTTGAGTCCTCATCCCTGTACATTCTGATTCAGGTCCTGTCTGGAGAAAGTTGTTCAGTGGATAAATAGGGGTCATTTTTTACAGTGTGAGTAATGCAGGGGTAGGGTGGGTGGGTAAAGGAGTGTTGTGGAGATCGGGGAGTTCCAGAGTACAGACTTAATAACTCTAGGAAATAACAGTGTATTCCATCCAAGTCAAGATACCTGGTGAGAAAGGTCAGGTCTGAGGAAGGGCAAGAGTGGAGGGCAGGGAGTAAAAAACACGTGGGTGCACAGCTTGTGTCTGCATGTCTGTGGGTCTACAACCATACAAGGGTGACTAAAATACTGAGCTCGGAGGAAAAGAAGAACTGGCAAGGAGCACAATGCTGTCCCAGTTTTAACTAATGTAATTATATACAGACTATGGGGCAAAAATGGAAGAGCAGGTTTACACCTATATCAATACCTGCTGTGAAATTTGTTAAACTGAGCATCTCATGCGTTCCATTTCCAGGCATGTATTCAACACACAATGATATTCCAGGATATGTGCAAGTATGGGAGAAGAATAAGGAAATGGCCATCAAGAGGAGATGGATGTGTTTACTCTGTACACACACATGCAGGTACAATAAAATGTTATCAATGGTACAGCAAAATAGGGGGATCTTGATTTTAAAATGATGATCTCCTGGCTGGGTGGGCAGAGAGTTTGTCTGGAGAAACCAAGATAGCAGGAGGTGTTTGCTAAGGTCTGAGCATTTTAAGATATGATAATGTTAGTTTTTTTTTTTAAAAAGAATTTTATTAAATAAAACACTACTTATATAAAATCTTTTAAAAAAGAAATCTAAGACTGTTTGGTATTAAAAATAAGTGTCCCTTTTCCTGGGGTCTCTAATTACTTGAACTCATATCCTGGATCTCTTAACATAATCTCCGCCATATAAAAGGCATGAGGAGTGATGTCAGCAAGATGGTAAGACCAATAAACTCAAGGCAATGATTACCCCATGGAGACACCCAGTTAATAACAATATACAACCAAAGGGGAAAAAAAATCCTTTGGGAAAACTCTGGAAACCAGTAATAAAGCTGCAGCACTCAAACAAATGACTACCCCCAAAACACTGAACCAAAAAGTGTCAGAAAGATCATGACGATTTGCTAGCCTTTGACTCACTCACTCCCCAGCACATTGCTGTGAGAATGAACAGGAGAAAGCCTCCCAAAACCCAGATCTGCCCTCAGGAGGAAATGCAAATCAAAACCACAGTGAGATATCACCTCACACCCCTCAGATGGGTTACCATCAAAAAAGACAAGAGATAACAAGTGTTGAGCAGAACGTGGAAAAAAGGGATCGCTGCTGGGAAGAATGTAAACTGTTGCAGCCACTATGGAAAACAGTATATAATTTCCTCAAAATATTAAAAAAAAAAACACCCCGCTATCATATAATGCAGCAATTCCACTGCTGGGTATATATCGAACAAAATAAGATCACTGTCTTAAAAAGATACCTGCACTCCCATATTCATTACACCAACACATAGAAACAACCTAAGTGTCCAAAAGATGAATGGATAAAAAAAATCTAGTAGACATACACAATGCAATATTATTTAGCCACAGAAAAGAAGGAAATTCTGCTATTTGTACCAACATGGATGGATGTTGAGAGTATATGCTCAGTAAAATAAGTCACACATAAAAACTAATACTGAATGATCTCACTTATAGGTGGAATATATATATATATATAGAAGAACAAAAAAGACCAAAGCTAGCAGAAGTAGAAAAAAGTAGATCAGAGATAAATGAAATAGAGAATAAAAACTACAGAAAACCACAACCACAACTGGGAGGAAGCTTCCCAAATTCCAGCTCCTTCCTTAGGAGGAAATGCAAATCAAAACCACAGTAAGCTATCATCCCACACCTGGTAGAATGGCTATCATCAAAATGTCAAGAGATAATAAGGGGAGGTGAGGATGTGTTGAAAAGGGAACCCAGTGCAATGCTGGTGGGAATGTAAATTGGTGCAGCCACCATGGAAAAGAGTATGGAGCGTTCCTCAAAATATTAAAAAACAAACAAACAAAAAAAGAATGAAACAGGAGGGAAGGAGGCAGGGCACAACCTTTGAAAGAATGACAAAGCCTGAGGACATGACATAAACTGATTAGAACCAAATGGATCCAAGATGACTGACAAGTCAACTTTTTCCACTAGACCTTGAGCCTCAGTATACGCTCACATCAGCAAGCTAAATGACACACCCACAGGCGCCATGACAGTTCCAACACCGACCATAAGGATCAAAAAGTGGGCAGTGGCCCAATTCCTGGAAATCCCCGCCTCTTCCTAAAATAGCTGGAATACTCCTCCCACTCATTAGCCTATGAAATTACCCGCTCCTCTAAAATTACCCGCTCCTATAAAAACTGACAACCCTATACCCTGGAGCTTTTCTCATCTTCTGAGACAGCCCACACTCTGTCTGAGGAGTGTGTTTCTCTCTAAATAAATCCACTTCTTACCAATCACTTTGTCTCTCACTGAATTCTTTCTGCCATGAGACATCAAGAACCTGAGCTTCATTAAGTCCTGAAACCAGGTGTGTGATCTCAGTTGGAAGACTGTGGGTTTTGGCCGTGTTCGAGTCCTGGCACGTGGGTTCAAGTCCCAAACTGAGGTGCATGGTTTCACTCCCATAGGATATAGCAATCCCACTTCTGGATACATACTGAAAGGAAGTGAAATCACTACCTCAGATATCTGCCCCCCATGCTGTTGCAGCATGATTTACAATAGCCAAGACATGGAAATAACCTAAGTGTCCAACAGTATGTAAATAAATTTTAAAATGTTACACACACAATGGAATATTATTCAGCAATAAAAAAATTAAGTAGTAAATCCTGCTACCTGTACCAGCATGGACAGACCTTCAGGGCATTATTCCAAGTCAAGTAAGTCAGGAGAGAAACACAAATACAGTATGACCTCAATTATATCACACGTAGTGGAATTTTAAAACAAAAACAAAAGCGAACGATTAGAAAAAGAGTAGAATAGTGGTTGCAGGGGCTGCAGATTGGCAGTTTCAGTTATAAGGCGAATAAGTTCAGGGGATCTAATACACAGCATGGTGACTGTTGTTAACAATATTGTAATTATATACTTGAATTTGATAAGACAGTAGATGTTAAATGTTCTCACCACACACACACAAAATTGTAATTATGTGAATTGATGTATGTGTTACCTAAGCTGTGATAATTATTTAGCAATATATTATATGTATATCAAATCATCACTCTGTACTCTTTAAATTTACACCATGCTATGTTTGATTATATGTCAACAGACCTGGGGAAAAAGAAAATACAAAGGAGTGCACAGAAGAGATCCTGGGTGAGCTTTGACAGGGCGAGAGAGAGTCATGGACATATACACACTAACAAACGTAGTAAGGTAGATAGCTAGTGGGAAGCAGCCGCATGGCACAGGGATATTAGCTCAGTGCTTTGTGACAGCCTGGAGGGGTGGGATAGGGAGAGTGGGAGGGAGGGAGACGCAAGAGGGAAGACATGTGGGAACATATGTATATGTATAACTGATTCACTTTGTTATAAAGCAGAAACTAACACACCATTGTAAAGCAATTATATCCCAATAAAGATGTTAAAAAAAATGACATATATGATGTGACCCCAATTATTAAAAAACATTTTCATATAAAAGAAAAAAAAAAGAGATCCTGGTTTATCATATGAATAAGAATTTCAAAAAAAAAAAAAAAGCAGAGAGAGAGAAAGGAAGAAAAGATGGGAAAGAAAAAGATCTCAAAAGACCAAAACAGAGCCAAAGCTCCAGAAGGAAAGAAATAAGAGTAAGATTAGAGATAAAGGAACTAGAAAATATAAAAACCACAATCACAAAACTAAAAGTTGGTTCTTTGAGAGACAAATTTTACACTCAGAAAGATTAAGAAAAAAATCAGAAGACTCATAGCTAAAATCAGAAATGAAAGAGGGAACATTATAACTGATTACAACTGATGCTACAGAAATCGAAAGGATTATAAGAGAATAGTATAAGCAATTCTATGTGTAAATAAAGAGTGGTAAACCAAGGAGAAATGGCTAAATTTTTAGCAACACAACCTCTGAAGACTGAACAATTCAGAAATACAAAAACTGAACAGACCTATACCTAGTAAGGAGATTGAATCACTAATCAAAAAGCATTCAACAAAGGAAAGCCAGATAGCTTCACTGCAGAATTCTACCCAACATTTAAAAACAATGAATGCCAATCTTCCTCAAACACTTGCAAAAAAACATGAAGTGGAGGAAATACTTCCAATCTCGTTCTATGAGGCCAGAATTACTCTAATAGTAAAACAGACAAAGACACTGCTAGAAAACCACATACCAATACCTCTGATGAATACTGATGCAAAAATCACAAATAAAACGATAGTAAACCAACTGCAACACCGCATTAAAAGAATTATACACCACGACCAAGGGGGATATATTTTTGGAATGCAAGGGTGGTTCAACATATAAAAACTTTACCATGTAAACATGCACATTAATAGAGTAAAAGGAGGGCTTCCCTGGTGGCGCAGTGGTTGGGAGTCCGCCTGCCGATGCAGGGGACATGGGTCCGTGCCCCGGTCTGGAAGGATCCCGCATGCAGCAGAGCGGCTGGGCCCGTGAGCCATGGCCGCTGAGCCATGGCCGCTAAGCCTGTGCATCCCGATCCTGTGCATCCAGAGCCTGTGCTCTGCAACGGGAGAGGCCACAGCAGTGAGAGGCCCGCGTACCGCAAAAAAAAAAAAAAAAGAGTAAAAGGGAAAAAAAAGCTACACAATCATCTCAATTGATGCAGGAAAACTATTTGAAAAAAGTTAACATGATAAAAAACACTCAATAAAGTGGAATACAAAACAGCTACTTCAACACAGGAAAGGACATGTATTAAATGGCCAAAACATCATACTCCATGTTGAAAGACTGAAAGCTTTTCCTGGAAGATCAGGAACAAGACAACAATACATGCTCTCACTATCTGTATAAAACATATTACTGAAAAAAAATTACTAGAAGTCCTAGCCGGAATGGGACGAAAAAGAAATAAAAGGTATCCAGATAGAAAAAGGAAAGAAAATTATCTGTTTCCAGCCGATATGATCAAATGTGGAGAAAGACCTGAAGATTCTGCAAAAATCCTGCTAGAACTAATGAATGAATTCAGAAAAGTTGCAAGATATATTACCAACATGCAAAAATCAAGTGGGTTTTTTTGTTTTTTTTTTGTTTTTTTTTTTTTTTGCGGTACGCGGGCCTCTCACTGCTGTGGCCTCTCCCGTTGCGGAGCACAGGCTCCGGACGTGCAGGCTCAGCGGCCATGGCTCACAGGCCCAGCCGCTCCGCGGCATGTGGAATCCTCCCCGACCGGGGCACGAACCCACGTACCCTGCATCGGCAGGCGGACTCTCAACCACTGCACCACAAGGGAAGCCCTCAAGTGTGTTTTTATACATTAACGATGAACAATCTGAAAGAAAACTGAGAAAACAATTCCACTGACAATAACATCAAAGAATAAAACACACATAACCTTAGCAAAGAAGATTTGTACACTGTAAACTAAAAACATTGCTGAAAAATATTAGGAAAGATACAAATAAATGCAAAAACATTCCAAGTTCATGGACTGGAATACAACATCGTCAAGATGTCAATATTACCCAAAACAATCAACATCTTCAATGCAAATACCTAGCAAAATCCCAAGTGTTTCTTGTAGAAATAGATAATTTCATCCTAAGATGCACATAAAATCTCAAGAGACAAAGAACAGCAAAAACAAGCTTGAAGAGAATAAAGTTGGCGATCTCCCACTTCCTTATTTCAATACTTAACACAGGGCTTCCCTGGTGGCGCAGTGGTTAAGAATCTGCCTGCTGATGCAGGGGACACGGGTTCAAGCCCTGGTCCGAGAAGATCCCACGTGCCGCGAAGCAACAAAGCCCATGCGCCACAACTACTGAAGCCCATGCGCCCTAGAGCCCGTGCTCTGCAACGGGAGAAGCCACCGCAATGAGAAGCCCGTACACTGCAACGAAGAGTAGCCCTTGCTCACTGCAACTAGAGAAAGCCCGCACACAGCAACAAAGACCCAACACAACCAAAAACAGATAAAAATAAAATAAATAAATTTATTAAAAAAAATACTTAACACGAAGGTACACTCATCAAAACAGTGTGGTACCAGCATAAGGACAGAGAGACCAGTGGAACAGAATAGAGAAATAAATGTCAGAAAGAAACAATGTGTATACGGTCAAGTGATGTTCCACAAGGGTGTCAAGACCAGTCAGTGGGGGAATGATAGTGTATACCACAAAAGATGTTGAGAAAACTGAATATCCACATGCAGAAGAATGTAGCTGGACCACTGGCTTACACCACATACGTCTAAACATGAGCTCCAAAAGTATAAGACTCATAGCAGGAAACAGGAGGAAACCTTCATGACACTGAATTCAGCAATGATCTATCAGACATGACATCAAAAGCACAGGCAACAGAAGTAAAAATGGATAAACTGGACTGCATCAAAATTTACAAGGTATTGTGCATTAAAGCACACTCAGTAGAGTGAAAAGACAATCTACGGTATGGGAAGAATATTTGCAAATCATGTATCTGATAATAGGTTAATATTGGGAATATAGAAAGAATTCTAAAAGGGTCTGATCAGCAATTCCATCATGGCGGTAGGGGTGGATCCCCACGCCAACAAGCAATGTTCAGGCATCAGCTGGGTGTCCTACAGTTGAACTCAGTTGTGACACTATCTACCTGGAGATAGTCATATCCGACAGGTTAAGGGCTTGGTGTTATAAAACTGCCCCCTCCACCTCACACTTTAGATGCCAATCTCAAGTCCAGGATGTCACCAGGGCTTCTGACCAGCAGCCTACAGATCAGAGGTTCCAACGATTTATTTGTTAAGAATGTTTCATAGAACTCAGAGAAACATGTTACTTATTAGATCATCAGTTTATTATAAAGGATATAACTCAAGAACAGCCAGCTGGAAGAGGTGCATAGGGCAAGGTATGGGGAAAGGGTTCGGGGTTTCCACGCCTTCCCCCAGACCACCATTCTCCCCAAATCTCCACGTGCTCACCAATCTGAAAGCTCTCAGAAACCTCTCCTTCTGGGTTTTCATGGAGGCTTCATTACGCAGGCATGACTGATTAAATCAGTGGCTACTGGCAGGCAAACTCAATTTCTAGCCCCTCTCCCCAACCCCTCCAATCAGGGGTGAGACTGAAAGTTCCAACCTTCTAATCACATGGCTGGTTCCCCTGGTGATAGCCCCCCATCTTGAGGGAATTTCCAAAAGTCACCTTATTACCATAAACTCAGCTGTGACTTAAGGGGGTTTGTTATGAATAACAAGACACCCATTCTACCTTCATGGCTCTGAAGTAATTTCAGAAACTGAGGACAAGACACCTAATATACCAAAAGATGCTCCCATTGCTGTTATCACTCAGGAAATTCCAAGAGTTTGGGGAGCTCTGTGCCAGACATGGGGAAGAGGGTCCTCCTCAGAACTGAACCATGTTGGCACCCAAATCTCAGACTTCCAGCCTCCAGAATGGTGAGAAATAAATTTCTGTTGTTAACAAGCCACCCAGTCTATGGAACTTTGTTAGAGGAGCCAAAACCGACTAAGAGACCTATGATCTAGCAATTTCATTTCCCTGTATATGTAACAAAGAAACTGAAAGCAGGATCTGGAACAGATATTTGCATACCCGTGTTCACAAAGGCATTATTCACAATAGCCAAGAGGTGGAAGCAACCCAAGTGTCCACTGACAGATGAATGCACAAAAAGGTGATCATTCAGGCAAAACAACAAAAGACTCAGATCCCGGCATGTGCTACAACATGGATGAACCCTGAGGATGTTACGAAATAAGCCAGTCACAAAAAATACGATACGAGTCCACTTACGTGAGGTTATCAAACACAGTCAACTTCACGGAAACAGAAAGCAGAATGGTGTTTGCTAGGGGCTGCTGAGGGGGGATAATGGGGAGAAATCAAGTGAGTTTAAATACTCATGGTCATCAACTGAATCTATAGTCAAACAACAAGAAAAACGTGGTATATGTTAACTCTTCTAAGCTCAAATGATGTAAAACATTATGAAAGTTATTTGACACAATAAAAAAAAGAACATGAGGTCGGGGGTGCTTCTACTCTTAATACTATGTATTAGTAGATACATAATTATTTCGAATCAGTCAATAATATGCAATGTGTCTAAAATTAATCAATTAGACTTCATTAATATCATCAGGAGAACAGAAGTAACCTTATGGAGACAACAGTTGAATGGCCCTCATGGGGGAGGACTTGCATTAATGGGCGCTGTAGTAACAGCAGTTCCGTGCAGAAACATTTTCTGGCCGTGGCGTGGAGACTGATGGAGGAGACCCATGTGCACAGAGGTGGTGACCAACACACACAGCAGATAAGCTGGAGGACAAGAGCACAGCACCAGTAGGAGGGACAACAGGGACCAGGTGCACTTTATATGAAGCTAATGGAAAGGAAGATGGGGAACAAGACGGTCTTCTAGTGTTCACTCAAGAATGCAATTTCCAGAAGAGGGACTGGGACTTTGGGATTAGCAGATGCAAACTATTACATATATGTATGAATGAATCACTTTGCTGTACACCAGAAACTAACACAACACTGCAAATCAATTATACTCCAATATAAAATAAACAAACAAAAAAAAAGGAATGGAGTTTCCAGAACGTTAGAAGTTTTGCAGGAAATACAGGTGTCAGAAACAACAGTGGAGAAGAAGTTCATAAAGTGCAAGAAATGGGCTAAATTTTCTATAAAACACAACGGCATATATAAGTATTAATTCACTATATCAACACGGACATTAATGAACCTAGACAGGGAGCATGATTATTAGAATATCACAGTCATGCCCCAAAATAAAAACTCAGTGAAATTTATATAAAATTCAACAAATTATATACAGAAAATTGAAAACATACAATAGAAAAAGCAATGAATTTTATATAACAAATTATGGCAAGGCAATCAAATGGTATTCCTGGGATTAAGAGAGTGACAATAAAGAATACATATATTCTCAAGATATTAAAAATCTCAACTTAAAAATTGTAATAAATTTAATTTAATATTTGGTACTCAGGTGAAAAGAAGTAGAAGGAATTAATGAGACTATGTTTTCAAAATATTCTGGACTAAGTGTAGGATTTAGGGAAACAGCTGCTGAGCCATACCCCCAACTCTAAAGGAGGAAATACTGTAATATATAGAAAACAATATCCACTCACTAATCCCCCCCTCCCACACACTGCAAATATGAAACAAAGAACACAAAGAGTAGCAGCGGCTTAAACACAACAAATTACGGTACTCCACTGAAGGCATCATTCAGCTTCATAAGTTCCCTCACTAAATTGCTTCAAAATAATGTGTTGAGGTAGACTGAACAATGGCACACACAGAGGATAAAAAATGTGGTATGGACAATAGTTTAGTCAACAGCCTCAGAGATATGAGGATATGATCTTCATAACAAATGTTCCCAGCAGAAATTCGTGTGTTATTTATTGTGGCACAAAGGGGATGGTCATTCGCATATGTGAACACCATTGTCACAGTGTCCTTGAGAGATGCTTTCATGACACTCCTCCAAACTGGAAAGATTACTGAAAACACTTATCAGTCAGGCTCTCCTGATACTTTCCACCTCAGTATCCTGGGACATGCTGACCACTCTACTGAGTAGCTTCAAGTGGTGCTTCTTATGTAGCAGGATAACGTCGCAAGATATGAGTGACAGTATTCTCCATCAAGAATTTTGTTACCAAGGAAACCCACTCCATAGGAGAACCCACCAAAAATCGTCCGTTACTTAAAGGTGGATGATCACGGCAAAAAAATAGGATAAAATTTCAGACCCTAGGACTGTGTATTTCAGAAGCAAGTTTCAGGGGCAAATTCATGCAAACTTAAGAGAATATGAAATCTGGAAGAGTCTATATTACCCAACTAGATAGAGTAGTGCAAGAGGCAGGAAGATACAAGATGTGGGGGCAGATCTTGTAGGATCTTGAGAAGGGACCATGTGCTCTATCCACAGATGCCAAGCTAAGAGCCTGAAAGACTGGCACATGCTCCTCATGTAGGACTGGGGATTAAAAAGATCTCTCTGTCCACCGTCTTTACAGTATCCCTAAGTAACAATCACAGATGATCCAACCCACCTCCCGTTACACACCCCCAAGCTGTGTGACAAAAATAGAACAGGGGCTTCCCTGGTGGCACAGTGGTTGAGAATCTGCCTGCCAATGCTGGGGACACGGGTTCGAGCCCTGGTCTGGGAAGATCCCACATGCTGCGGAACAACTGGGCCCGTTAGCCACAGCTACTGAGCCTGCGCGTCTGGAGCCTGTGCTCCGCAACAAGAGAGGCCGCGATGGTGAGAGGCCAGCGCACCGTGATGAAGAGTGGCCCCCGCTCCCCGCAACTAGAGAAAGCCCTCGCACAGAAATGAAGACCCAACACAGACAAAATAAATTAATTAATTAAAAAAAAAAGAACAGGAGGAAGGGTGGAGGGATTTGAACAGGCAGGCAGGGCTTGAGACAGCCCCATGCAGGTTCTGGGGTGACAGATGGAATCAAAGAGCAGCCAGTGTTTTCTCATCTCCTGATTAGGTCTCCTAAGTACAGCAAATGGAGATGGAACTGGGAAAGGTCCAGGGGTTAGGACTGTGGAGATGTCAGCTCTGATCAATATGGACTAAGAACTAAGCATCTGATGGAATCAAGAACAGAACGAGAGACCAAGGGGAAAAGAGACCCCTTTCAAACATCCCATCCCACGCTCCTCAAGGAGCCAAAGAGTTCACAGGAGCCAGATGACGGGGTGTAGATCATGACAAAAACTCTGCCTTTGTCTGTTTTGGAGCTGCAGCACCCCTGAAGGGTGAAAGGACACATTTTACATGTTGAAGGACAGAGTGGTAAGTTAGGGAGGAGAAAAATTTCCTCTGAGAGTTCACAAGAAATAAACTTCTGTTTTTCCATAGAACTCTCCCACTTAAGGAAAGTTTCCCAAACACTATTAATGGTGAGGTTTCCTCTCTGCTCTTCTGAGCTCCGACCTGTGTTGGCACCTTTGATACGTTCCCATTCATTTGATTTTTTGCTATTTTTCACTTCACTCTGCAGAGCCCAGAGCTCTTTCCCTTGCTCCAAAATGGAGATGATATTCACAACAGAAAGAAATTCGTACTCATAAAAAGAAAGGAACATGGTGTCCTGTGGCGTTTCCAGAATCCCAGTTCCTTGTTCAGGTGAGGAGTGAGGACATTACACGTGGGTCTGGAGAAACATTTCACAAATTCATCCACCACCTCCTTCTGAATACACAGGGAACAGTATAATATGCAGACATCTAGCTCTCTTCCTAGAACTACTGAATCAAAAGCACAGGGGTAGAAAACAAGAAATTTTATATATTAAGAGTTTGCCATTGGGCTTTGTAAATACTGAAGCTCTGGAACAACTAGTATATCATGAAATGGGCAGATTCCTGAAGAAAAGCAATTTTAAACTCCTGATGTCGAATCATAAAGCTTTTCATGTCTGAGTCAACAGGGCTTTCAGGTCAGTCAAGCAAAACAGGGCCTCCCAAGAGGCACACAAGGGAAAATGCAAACATACGCAAGGGCAGATCCCAACTTCTAGAGGGAAGTTATCCTCACCCAGGGAGAGCAGGTTCCCGTAGGTCTCCAACATCACGTCCCGGTACAAGGCTCTCTGAGCCGGGTCCAGGCATTCCCACTCTTCCCGAGAGAACGTGATGGCCACATCCTCAAAGGTCAACTGTCCCTGAAACAAAAGATACATCTCACCAAGGGGCCATGAGGAGAGTTCTTACCGTCACATAAAAGGAGAAGAGAGAGGATCAACTGGGTTGAAGAGTGCGTTCTGACAGATTTGAGTAAAGGCATTTTGAGCAAGTTATATGCCTGAAATTTTAGTTTCTTTGCTTCCACAAAAGATTACGCTATCCTCCAAGTCAGTGTGGATTACTGGTTTTTGTGGATGATACATGAAATATACAAGTAAAAACACAACACGGGCTGTCTACACAGGAGTGTCAGATATTCACTATGCAGATCAGCTAGGACATGAGTGGTGTCTTCAGAGGCGACTCCACAGTGGCTTTACCGAGAGATCAGGATCTTAAAATTGTGACGAGGATAACAAAGAACAATGATGAAACGCATGTGAACACGTCCTATGTGCTAAGCATTACGCTTGAGACTTTACATATATTAACTTGTTACCGACATAATAGCTCATTAGAGAAAGACCTGTTCCCACTTTACAGAGGAGAAAACTGTGTCACAGACACTCTAAGAAACTCGCCTCAGATCAAATAGCTAAGAAATGACACAGCGAGCACCTGAACTCAGGTGGTCGGCCCCTAATCAAACCTAAACAATCAAAGTTAAGTACAGCATGAAAAGTACCCTGACAGAGGGCTCCCTGAAAAACCCTGAAACGTACAAGGTGAACAACGTGCAAATGCATAAAAAGTCATATATAAATACATACGTGTCTACACATAATGTTACCATTTTTGCTACTATTTAAATTATTAATGGGATAGTGTAAAAGAGGATTAACATGTAATTTCAACTGCTAAAAAAATATAAAACTTATTTATAAAATGATATTTTATAAAAGCCATGGACTTTCACATCCATGCACTAATGCACACACATGTAGACACACCATTCACTAAAATGAGAGCAGCTGTCTCAACATATTTTGGATGACTTTTTAAATTATTTTGATCAATGTATTTCAACATCTCTGGGACAATGAAAATGTACTAAGTGTACTTAATTTAGTTTGTCAACATTATTCTATAGTAGGTTAGTAAAACACAGATACAAACATGAAGAAATATATAATGCTTTAATGTCTATAAAATACATATACTCAAAAATACAAATATAATTTTATCCATTTAAATTTAGATATGTAGCTATTAAAAAAAGCCAAACAAAGTTTGTTTATTCCAGTAATAAAATATTGATTCAAAATTGGAAGGGTTCTTAGTGGTGTACATTAATTTAACAGATTAAGGAAAGAAATGATCAAAATAGTAGAGTTGAAAAATTCTTGGATAATTAAAAATCATGACAAAAAGAATACTAAAAAAAAAACAAAACAAACTTTTATTGAGCAAACTGAAGCATCAGAGAAGATTGGCAAGTCCGAAGAAGGGCATTTTGGAAGGACAGACAAAATAATCAACTGACAATACGACTTTACCTGACTCACAGCCATTCCTGACTCCTTTTCTTTCCTCTCCCTCCTCTTCCGGGCTTCTTCCTCAGACAACATGAGTCTTTAGAGGTTGACCTTGAAAGTTGGAAAGATGCTGTTTAATGCATAGAATCAACACACCCCCTTCCTGAGTCACCACCACACACACAGGGAAGCCCTCAGCATGTGGAACAGACGGTCCTCTGCTGCCCACTGTCCCAGGAGGGACTCAGGACAGTAACTCCCACACAGAGACCAACAGGTAAGTTTCCCCACACTTTCCATCAGATCTCGCTCCCCTCCTGGTGAGGCCCTCACGTACCCAGCAGCAGCGGGCACCTCAGCTGGACCCGACGATCCCCTTCAGGTCACCGACCAGCCCTGATCCATCCCCACGCAGAGCAGAGCCCTCACCCTCAGCCCAGATCTCAGCCCTCAGGAATGGGGGGACTCAGAGTCCTGATGCTCACTGACGGATCCAGATTGGAACATCCTGGGGCAACATAGATATTATCGAGCTTTGGTCTCACACTGACTACATGAAGAGGAATCCCTGGTCAGAGGGTACAAAACATGTCTATGCATAAAGCCTCATCGATCTAATGGGAAGACTGGGTTGAGCACCACTCACAGGAGGCAAGCCCAGCACAGCCCCCACTTTCTTATTCTTTCCCAGCTTTACTGAGGTGTAACTGATGAATTAAAATGGTGTAAATATAAGGTGTACAATGTGATTATTTGACAGATGTATACACTGTGAAATAATTATCACAATCAAGTAATTACACTTCCATCAACCCACAATTACCATTTTGTGTCTGTGTGGTGAGAACACTTAACATTTATTCTCTCTGCAAAATTCAAGCATATAGAAATACACTACAATTAACTACAGTCAGCATGCTGCACACTAGCTCCCCAGAACTTAACTCATTTTACAACTGAAAGTTTACCCCTTTGACCAAAATCTCCCCATTTTCACCAACTCCCGGACCTTGGTAACCACCATTCTACTCTCTGGTTCTATGAGTTTAACTTTTTCAGTTTCCACACATTAGCGAGATCAGACAGTATGTCTTTCTAGGTCTGGCTTAGTTTACTCAGCAGAATGTTCTCCATGTTCATCCACGGTGTCATAAATGGCAGGACCCTTCATTTTTACGGCTGAATAATAATAGTTCATGGTATGTATATAACACATTTTTGTTATGCATTTGTCTGTCACCAGACCTTCATGTTGTTTCTACATCTTAGCTGCTATGACTAATGCAGGGATGCTCACAGGAGTGCAGGTATCTCCTTCCAAATACTGATTTTGTCTCCTTTGCATCAACAGCCAGAACGGGCTTGCTAGGCGGTCTGCCTGACCTATTTTCAAGTTTTGAAGAAACTCCACATTGAGTTCCACAACTGCTGTACCATTTACATTCCCACCAACAGGGTAGGAGGGTTCCCTTTTATCCCCACCCTTGCCAATACTTGTTATCTCTTACCTACTGGCTAACAGCCATTCTGAAAGGTGTGACACCTCCCTGTGGGTCTGCTCTCCCCTGAGGCCTGGTTCTCACCAGGACTCAGCCAGTGGAAGGGGAAGAAGCAGAAGGAAACGTGCAGAGCAGGCGTTAGGGACCAGAGGTGGGGGTGAGGGTGTGGCTGGCATGTTAAATGGGAGGGGGGTGGTCAGAGAAGGCTCCACTCAGACGCTGACATCAGACCACAGACCTGGGGGAAGAAGCGTGTTTGCCACCTGGATCTGAGGGACAGCCCCTGTGAGGGCCCTGGGACAGCAGGAACCTTGACCCCAGGAAAAGGAAGGAGCCTTGGGTGCCTGCAGCAGGGTGAGGAGATGGGCGGGAGGGGAGGTCAGAGAGGCACCAGGGGAAGCAGATGACGAAGGGCCTTGGTCTCTAAGCATTTTCCTTCCATAAGAAAAAAAGAATTTTAGCAACCACATATTCCATCACTCGTTTTAAGTAAACATCTAATATTTTTGTATCTTACATTTTAGAACAATTACACATAACATAGTGTTTTATATATTTTATATACATACCAAAATGTTCATCAGAGCCCCAGGAAGCATGGTGTCGCCCTCAAGCAAGATGTGTTAGACGGCAGGGGGAACACAGTCAGGGATCTCAAGGAGTCAGTTTCGGACAAATTAAGGCGGAGATGCCTGTTAGATGTCCCAGCAGAGATGTCGAGGAGACAGGTGGACACAGGATTCCAGACTTTAAGGGAGAGATGTGGGCTTGAGAGGGCAAACTGGGAGACGGGCAAGTGGTGTTGAAAACTCTTGAGAAGAGATGATGAGGAAAGGCAGCGGATGTAGACAAGAGAAGAGGTTCAACGACTAAAACTTTTGGAGGCTGCCACGTTCAGAAACCAGGGTGTTCAGAAAAATTCATCAGAGGACAGCGAGAAGGGAACAGGGAAGTGAGAAGAAAATTGAAGCAAACGGACTTTTAAAGGTTAAATCAGTCTTTCAAGAAAATCAGTCTTTCAAGGAAGAAGGAGTGATCCAGTGCGCAACATGCTGCCGATACAACAAGCAAGATGAGAAGAGGAAATAAATTATTCGATTGAGAGATGAGGTCATTGGTGACTCTGGAAAAGAAAGTATCAGTAGACGGTGGATGTGAAAGCTTGATTGGGTGGGGTTCACAGGGGAACTAGAGGCAAGAATTGAAGACAAAGAATATAAACAAGTTTGTAGTATATTGTGCTCTGAAATGGAGCATTGAGAAAAGGTACTCAGTAGTGGGGAAAATGTAGTTAATTAAGAATGCTTTGTTTTTTTGTTTTTTTTTTTTGCGGTACACGGGCCCCTCACTGTTGTGGCCTCTCCCGTTGCGGAGCACAGGCTCCGGACGCGCAGGCTCACCGGCCATGGCTCACGGGCCCAGCCACTCCGCGGCATGTGGGATCTTCCCGGACCGGGGCATGAACCCGTGTCCCCTGCATCGGCAGGTGGACTCTCAACCACTGCGCCACCAGGGAAGCCCAAGAATGCTTTGTTTTAAAGATGGTAGAGTGAGCTTCCCTGGTGGCGCAGTGGTTGAGAATCCGCCTGCCAATGCAGGGGACACGGGTTCCAGCCCTGGTCCAGGAGGATCCCACATGCCGTGGAGCAACCTAAGCCTGTGCGCCACAACTACTGAGCCTGCGCTCTAGAGCCCTCGAGCCACAACTATTGAGCCCGCGTGCCGCAACTACTGAAACCCACATGCCTAGAGCCCGTGCTCTGCAACAAGAGAAGCCACTGCAATGAGAAGCCCGAGCACTGCAACAAAGAGTAGCCCCCACTTGCTGCAACTAGAGAAAGCCTGCGTGCAGCAACGAAGACCCAACGCAGCCAAAATAAATTAATTAATTTAAAAAAAAAAGAAAGAGTGCTACTTCCAATAGAACATCTTTAAAAAAATAAAGATGGTAGAGTGCATAAAAAGGTTTTGGCGTGTGTGTGTGTGTGTGTGTGTGTGTGTGTGTGTGTTGGTCCTTGTGTGTAAGATAGGCAACACCACCATTTGTGTATGCTGATGAAAATAACCCCCTAAAAGTCAAATACATGATGCAGTGGAGGAAGGATGCCATGCCGTCCTGACACAGAGTGAAGTTGGCAACAAGGGCACAATCGCACGGTCAGCCGCAGCCAGAAGCAGGGACAGACTCTTCACAGTTGGTACTGAGGAGACAACACAGGCCCTGAGGCAGATGGGTGAGCCAGTTAGAGGAGATCTCTTCCCTTCGCTCCAGGGGCTCAATGAAGAAGAAACAGGGCCTTTGAGAGAAAAGATGGGAGAGGATGAATTGGACTTATGAGGGCCTGTAAAGGAAGGGCATGGAGCAGACACATAGGGAATGTGAGGGAACAGAGCCAGGAATCTGAAGTGAGACCAGTCAATCTGGGGGTGTGCTTTTCTCCAGCTGTGATGAGCCACACGGGGACAGCACAGAGGAGACACAGCTGGATGTGATGGGGATGCCAGGGAGGGCAAGGAAGTAGAGGGTCACAGGAGAATGAGTGCACACGTCCTTTGCTTTGGGGCATCTGACTTGCACGGCTGTAAGTAAGTGACAGGGTGTGCTTGTCTCCATTATGGAAAAACAACCTGGATAAGGTAGTACCCCACTGGCTTATCATTTTACCCCTGATGCAGACAAAACAAGCCTGGGCTATAGTACACACTCCGTATGTAGTCAGCAAATTAATGAGAAGAGCACAGAGTGAAACTCGTACACCCTCCGGCATGGTCTTCACTTTGGGGGACAGATGTGTGCAGGTGTCCTTTGCCCTGGGAAGAGTGAGGAAGGAGCTGACCAGGAACAGCAGAAATGGGTCTAGCCAAGGGTCCTCCATCCAGACAATGCCCCTTACCCTCAACAAGTGCAAAGGGCAAGTGTAAGTTCAACCGGGACCGCAGTGAGCTCAACCAAGGGGTAGCTGCCTCAGGCTGAGCAAGACCCATTTCAGAAATAAAAGAGCCTAAAATCAGCAGAAAAAGGAGAGGCCTCCCGGCTGCCTAGACCCCTCGATGGAGAAAAGGTCTCGGTGTCTAGGATTTCTCACTCTGCAATGACATTGGCTTAAAAAAAAATCACAACCTGGGACTTCCCTGGCGGCCCAGTGGTTAAGACTCTGTGCTTCCAACGCAGGGGGCACAGGTTCGATCCCTGGTCAGGGAAGTAAGATCCCATATGCTGCGGTGGGGCTGGGGGGTGGGAGGGTCACAGCCTGAAATCCTGACTTGATTGGGTTGGTTGGGATTGTGCAAAGCAACAGCAGAAGCACAGCAGGAAGTGGGTGTCTGAACCGAACAGTAGAGGGGAAGCTGGAAGACTTGAGGGAGGCAAGGCACAAAGAGAGAAAACACGTTTCTTCCTCAAGTCACCTACCTGGGGAACCACCAGCACTGCCATTCTAGCGAACACAACAGAGAAACGGGTATGAAGGGCGAGTGTGTGTTGGGTAGGAACACGAATTCCTTTCTGTCATCTGACCTCATCAGCTCACCCCATTCTACACTCTACTAACTGCTGAGCCCCAGATCCACTGGTGAGTATGAACAGAGCTTTTCCTTCATCCCACTCCTGAGTTTTCCCGCAAATACCAGGGCTGTAACTCCCCAAATGAGGCTCCTCTTCCTGTCTCCAAATTCCCTTCTCAGACCATAGCAGCCCTTCTCATTGGTTCCGCATTTAGTTTAAAACATCTTGCTCATCTGCTCCCCAGCTGCCTTGTGACTGGTGTGTGTGTGTGTGTGTGTGTGTGTGTGTGTGGTGTTTTGGGACAGATGTGCAGAGGACAGTAGAGAACCCACCACTGGCCTGTTAGGAAGAAAGTAGAAGCTGCATTTTCTCAACAATGAGCCTTTGTACTTCAATTCACCTTGGTGTTGACTGCCCCCGATTCCTGGAACAATCCTTCCCCGAGTCATAGGGCGTTATGGCCCCTCTCAAGTTGTGCCCATAGACACATCCCCCACAGGTCCTCCGTATGAAACTTTTCTGCCATCTGCAGCTCAAGACCCAATGTTTCCCTTCTGGAGTCATACAGACTTACGAAGTCTCATGCGGCCCAAGACACTCCCAAGACACCCCATAATGATCCCTTACCCTACTATGAAACCCCACAAAACATTCCAAACCCTAATAACTCATGCATTTAGATGGAACAGTTCACATGAAGACCCTCGAGGACCCACTAGACTGAAGACACCATATTTTCATTCAGTGACCTCAGCACAAACACTGTCATCTCCAAAAACTACTACTAAGAGAGGTGTCTCCAGTGATACACATGTCCCAACAAGACCCCAACATCTTTGAAGAAAACACTCCAAATTCTCTTTCGTATCTTCCAAAATGGTACTGGAACTTTCTTCACCTGCAACTCAAAATATCTCAAAACACAAAAGGTAACCCAGAAAATGATCTCTGAAGGTTTTCCCTGTAATTACTATATGGGATGCATGATGATTCTTGCCTTCCCAAAAGATCCCACAGACGTCACTGAGTGGCGTGGATTCTGTGGGACACCCTCTAGGCACCCGTTAGGACCAACACCCCATCATCCTGCATACAGAGCTCGCCCTGTGGGCTCAGCTCAGGCCTTGATTCTAACAATATCACAGGAATACATCTCTCTCTGCCAAATCCACTGCCTTCATTCCTCCACAGGTGTGATCATGAGTTACTTGATTAAACCCATGCGTGCAAATCTCAGTCTCCGCATCTGTGTCCCAGGAAACGTGAGCTAAGACACTAGAGCACCCCAAACCATTCCATGCAGCCCACAACCACCCATAAACCCACTTGCAGATGCTCCAGCCAGAACTGCAGCATCCCTTGCCAACAGTTCCACACACCCCATGATCCCACAACTCTGCTTGGGACAGGTGCACACACCATTCATTGGGCTCATCGAGAGGCCCACACTTACTTCCGTATCCCTCCGGCAGACACCTACAGGCTCCTCTCCACTTTCTCCATTTTTCCTCCTCTCCTTCATGCATGCCTGAGCAAACAGGGCTGAAAGACACAGAGACCTATGGGCACAGGATCGCGAAAGGAACACACACAAGCTACAAACTGAAGGGCACTGGGCATTCAGTATGGAGATCAAGAAGGTGGTCCTCCTGGGAAAACGCTGAAAGGGGTCAGCTTGGAAATAAGCTCTGGGCAAACGTCTTCATCATGAATAGAGGGGCTCTGTAGGAAGAAGGTTCCGGGTCAATCCAGCCCATTCTTCATCACTTGCAGAGAACAGACAAGAGGTACTTGAGAGGCACATCTACTTAGTAGCTCACAGATCACATAAAAGGGAAGAAAACGCAATACTAGATTGACTGACGGAACTCACTTTCAACTGTTAAAAGATCACTGACATCCTTACCAAGTACTCATTGAAACAGGCCCTCACCCATCCTCTACGTTGCCATCTGTTCTCACTCATTCTTATTTTCACCTTAGTTTTCCTATTTCTCTGTCAACCGCTCTGTCTCTGCTTCTCCTGATCCCCCTCGCCCACATATTTACCGTGATGTCGACTGAATTAAGATGCCCGCCCAGCGGAAGTGCACATTTTCCAGCGGGGTGGACTTTGAGACCGAAGAACACTGAGCGTCACACGGCTGGCCCAGGTCACCTCCCCCTATGCGGGGTGAGGGGAAGGGCTGACTAAGAAGCGGAGGCCGGGGGAGCAGAAGGACCGGCCTGAGGAAGACACGAAAAAAGACTGGCGTGGAGGAAGGGGGTCTCAGGAGAGGAGCGGGCTCTCCAGAATCCCGGGACCGGGGAGAGGACGCGGCCTGTCCGGGAGCGGGGCGGCCAGCGCTGCCCTCCAGGGGCCGAGAGGGCGAGACTGGGGTGGAGCGAATCCACCTCACAGAAGAGGACTTCACAGAGGGGGCGGAGGTCAGTAAAGGATTTTAACCAGGAAAATGCAGCGAAAAAGAAGCGAAAAGAAAAGCCAAAGGAACGAACTAGCCTCAGAGCGATTTCAAACCCAGAGGGAAACGACCCCTGCCCTGTGACGGCGACGTCTGGACTTACTTGGGGCGGAGGGGCAGGTGCGGTGATTTTAAGGTCCGTAGTGACTCCCACACCCAGAGGATGGGTTGGGGTGGGGGTTGTGAAGCGCAAATTTACACTAGAAAGAAGAAACTTACGCTCCTCCTGTGACCTTCGCTCCGCGCTCTCCGCTTCCGGGTCCGTTGGCAACTGCGCACGCGCGGAGTTGAGCGGCGGGGGCGGGGCCTGGGCGGAGCGCTACCGCGAGGGGCGGGACGTGGGGCCCAGGTCTGCGCGGCCCCAGGAGAAGGCGGGGAAGGGTGCGTCCCTCCGCCTAGCTGCGAAGGCGTAGCTTTCGGCTTTAGGAATACTTGACTGTCTTTTGCGTTTTATGACGCAGCGTTGTTCCCTGCCTGGATTAAGTTACTGTCTCTAACCGTAAAGCTTACTGTTGTGTGAAACACTTATGATGTTAATAAGATGTTTTCCTCATAACAAATTGAAAACGGTTTAAGTCAAAAGCTATTTGTGCCAGTGAGTTGCGCCCCAGTCCTGCTAGTGAGGCTGAAGCAATTAGTGGTGAGGGATCGCTGGTTGGATCCAGGAACATTTCCTGCAATTGGATTTAATTTAAGCAGTTTAAGTAAACCAGAGCTGGAGTTGTCTGTGTAGCGATGCTGACCAGAATGTGACATACAAAACTCTGCCTCTGAATAATGCCATTTGCAGTAACATGGATGGACCTAAAGATTATCATACTAAGTGAAGTAAGTCAGAAACAGAAAGACAAATTTCATATGATATCGCTTATATGTGGAATCTTAAAAAAAAATGATACAGATGAACTTATTTAGAAAACAGACTCACAGACTTAGAGAAGGAACTTATGGTTACCGGGGAGAAAGGGTAGGGGGAGTTTGGGGTTGACATGTACACACTGCTATATATAAAATAGATAACCAACAAGGACCTACTGTATAGCACAGGAAACTCTGCTCAATATTCTGTATTAACTTAATGGGAAAATAATTTTTAAAAGAATACATGTATATGTATAACTGAATAACTTCGCTGTACACCTGAAACTAACACAACATTGTTAATCAACTACGCTCCAATATAAAATAAAAATTAAAAAAATTAAAAGTAAAAATACTTTTTTCAGAAAAAAAACCCAACCAAAACCAAAACTCTGCCTCTGTAGATTCAGCCACTTCATACTGACACCCGACTTAACAGCATTTCCGTTTCTATTCCCTGTTCTCGCAGGAGGCCAACTGAACACTGTGCTCAGTTCCAGAGATTCATAGGGACAAGACTGATAAAAGCAGTTTTCACATATTGAGATATAGGGAAGTCATTCTGGCTTATACACGAGTTACGTTGAATTTGATGTTAACTTGAATTTGATGTTAACTAAAATAGCCTGTTTGTGGCCTAGCAAACATACATTGTACATCTGCTTTAATTATTAAAGAAAAGGGCACAGTGACCAGAACTAAAGAGTGTTCGTGTTAAAAATAAAGATTAAATGCCTCTCTTCCTGGGATGCAGATGCTGGTTCTCCTTTGATGATAAGACTCCTTTCCCAGGTGCCAAGGCTATGCTTGCTGACTTGCTGGAGTACGTGCTGATCTGTTCTTTTTTTTTTTTTTTGAAACCCGTAGAAATGTAACCCTGACTTGTTTAATGTTCTTTGTCCTGTCAAGATATAAAAGTGTGGCAGAAAACCCTGCTTCTCTGAAGCAGTTTCTCAGAGTAATCTGGGAAGCAGGCTCTGGGCTAGTCCTCAGTTTGGCTCAAATAAACGTCATTTCTATTCTTATTATTGTTTACTGATTATTTTCGTTGACAAGACAGGGTCTGAGACTGGAGGCCTGAGGCATGTGATAATTTAGGTCGGTAACCATTGCTTTTAAAATAGGGATATTTTGTTACAATTAAATTATAAATTGCATTGTTTTCTTTTTGCTAAAGTGTTTTAATTATTTGCCTTTTTAAAACGAACTCTTGGGGACTCTCCTGGCGGTCCAGTGGTTAAGACTGTGCGGTTCCACTGCAGGGGCATGGGTTTGATCCCTGGTCGGGGAACTGAGATCTTGCATGCCGCGTGGCATAGCCAAAACAAACAAACACACAAATAAAACCAACTCTTCCCCCGAGTTTTATTGAGATATAATTGATATACTTCACTGTATAAGTTTAAGGTGTATAGCATAACGGTTTGACTTACATATATTGTGACATAATTATTGCAATAAGTTTAATCAGCATCCATCATCTCATATAGATACAATAAAAAGAGAAGGCACAAAAGAAATGTCTTTTTCATTTTTGATGGGAACTGCATTTGCCTTTATAACAGTTATAAATATTGTGATGGATTACCTTCAAATATCTTTCAGAAAAACTTGTTTACATCCTAATATGCTTAAGTCAATAATATCTAAATGTAATTTCATAGTATCTGTATGTTCATTTTGAGAATATTAGAAAGTTTACTTTTAATTTTAAAATTGTGATATATGTTAGCTCTTTTCTGTGTTTTCCATTTCTGCACGTTCTGTCAGGTGTGGATGACAAACCCTGTAAATATATAGTCTTGAGAAGACTTTGGGATTTATTTTCACCTAAAGAATAATCAATTTTGCATATATGTAAGGCATTTAGTAAGGAGGTATAGTCTTTTTAATATGAACCCTAAAGAAAGTAAACATGAAATAATTCATTTCTATTATGGTTTATCACAGGGTATGAATATATTTCCCTGAGTTATACAGTAGGACCTTGTTGTTTATCCATTCTATATATAACAGTTCGCATCTGCTAATCCCAAACTCCCACTCCATCCCTCCCCTAATCCCCTCCCCCTTGACAACCACAAGTCTGTCCTCTATGTCTGTGAGTCTGTTAGAAATACTCAATGTGAGTAAAACTATAAAACATTCCTGAAATATATGAAAGTAGGTATAAACAAATGAAAATTGGCATCTTGTTCTTGGTTGGAAAAACTCAATATTACAAAAAGATCAATTCTCCTTAAGCTAATTAATAAAATTACTGCCTCCCTGTATAGACAACTTCAGCTAGTTTTGGAGCTAGCAACGTTATTGCAAAAATCTTACAGAATGAAGAGCAAATAAGAAGAGCCACAAAAACTCTAGAAATGAATCAAAATGAGGGAGGCTATCTCTAGGGAATATGATTATTCATGAGTAGACTGACAGATCAGTGCAGCTAAAATTTATGCCAAAATGCATAAGAAAAGTTAATAAGCAGCAAAACTACAGCGGGGCTATCATTAATACTTTATATTTGGGAAATGGAGATTCCTACAAAAATGACAATAGGTTGGGACTTCCCTGGTGGTGCAGTGGTTAAGAATCCGCCTGCCAGTGCAGGGTGCACGGGTTCGAGCCTTGGTCCGGGAAGATGCCACATGCCACGGAGCAACTAAGCCTGTGCGCCACAGCTACTGAGCCTGCGTTCTAGAGCCCGAGACCCACACCTACTAAGCCCACATGCCACAACTACTGAAGCCCGCACGCTTAGAGCCCGTGCTCCACAACAAAAGAAGCCACGGCAATGAGAAGCCCGCTCACCGCAACTAAAGAAAGCCCGCATGCAGCAACGAAGACACAACGCAGCCAAAAATAAATAAAATAAACAAATGAAAAAGAATTTTTTTTTTTTTTTTTT